>NW_020944374.1:2631669-2897931 GCF_900497805.2 Vombatus ursinus | reverse complement strand
GCCCCGGGGCGTGGTGCCCCAGGGTCCCTAACGGAGGGTCTATCACAGTAAGTTATACTGAAGGTTGCCTATTTGCTTGTTTATTTCCCCTTCAAGTGTCGTTGGGACATTCTTTTTAGAATTATTCCAAAATTCACAAATCCTATCATTCTTTAAGATCCAATTCAAGTCCTGGCACATCTTTCAAATCTTCTTTAATGATTTTTCACATACATCGTTTTGTCCTTTTTCAGAATTTGGTTGTACTTTGTGTTAAGCATAATCTCGTTTTCCACAGTTTAAGTGAATAAATCTTGACACTAACAATACATGTAAGCCTCTTGAAGGCAGGGACTGTAAATACTTGAAATTTAACTGAAAGACACTCCCTTTATATTCCTTGCAGTGCCTAGGCACCAAAAGACAAACAAATAAGCTTTGGTTGGTTTCTTGGAAGAATATATTTTTATGTCACTTTGGAATTACATTTAAAATCCCTTCTATCTAACAACTGCCACTCCCTCAATTAGTTCACTCCCTTAGGTGTCATTTTTTTAATAAGGCAGGACAAAATATTGCCACTGATACTGAACTCTGGCTTGGCTTATCTGCCTGCAGCAGGCTCTCCTGTAGGGCATTGCCGAAGTTTACAGAGCTAGTGTGGGCTAATCTCTTACAAAGCGATCTTGCTCTTTTGGTCTGATTTATACTCATGGGGCTGTGATATTCTCTGAGTTTCAGTGGAGGCTCACAATTTGGCTTCTCTAAGCACCATTGATCAGGCAGCAACTTTGCCAAACTAGGAATTATGGTGGGTCCATAACTTCAGATTCACAACAGAAGGCTGAGTGTTGAAACTGGCCACAATGATGGAATACCACTTGGTGGCATGTTCTCTCCCCCTCCCCCACCCTTTCTCTTTGTTTTCTGTTTTTTTTCTTTTTCTTTTTTTTTTTTTTGCCTAGAAATTTCAATTGTGCCTACAACCAGAGACCTTTAAAGGTTGCCAGAATATATCATGCTGTCTCAGCATCTGCTTAACTGTTCCATTTTCTGGTCCAATCACACAGGAATTTATCACATCACCCCCACTTCTCAGAAACATCAACAATTTCCCTCCTCTGCCCCTGGAATCTTGTGTGGTAGTTATCTAGCCATTTGTGCAAAATAATTGGCTCCAAAGAACTTGGGGAGAAGATTTCTGGTTAGAGGAGACATCCTGTTCCTGGGAGTCCTTTGCATACTTTCTGCCTCCTGGTTCCTTTCACTAAAAGGACCAGGTGTGCTTGACAGCAGGTGTGTTTGTTCTACTTTGCATATGGCAGCTGTCACTCCCCAGGCACCTCCCTTTTCCAGGTGGTAATTTCTTACAATCCACCTTCTTCTTTCCTGGTTACTATTACTTTAAAAACACTTGGCTGCCATCCCCAAATTGTTCAATTCTGGGTTTTTGGCAATGTCACTAGAATTTTTTTAAGGGAAAACATTTTATCTCACAAGTTTCACCCAAGCAAATTGTGTGTGTATGTGTGTGTGTATTTAAAAGGCTCTGTGAAAGTCGGCAATAGTCTTTGATTTGGGTTGAATTTGAAACCCTTTCCTGTGACAGCCTTGGATGGCACCGGTTTTGTGCTTCAATGTTGATTGCAAGGTCCGTTTTCAGTCAGGACACCTGCTAGGACTGCCAGTCCCCACACACTTGGCTTTCATCCTCTCTTATTTCTATTCATATCACGTGCATTGCATAACTTTGGTCAGAATACAGGGCTGTTGTTTAATATCTACATGGTGAAAGCAGCCAAGAAAATTTGCATGAGACCAGAGCCCAAGAAAAAATCAGAGCTCCAAGAAATGATCTAGCTGGTCTGGGTAGTTTTGAATAAACTCCTCCGCCTCTGTGTTGTCTCTCTTCCCATGCTCAGGTTCTCGTGGGCAGTTTGTGGTTATTTGAGGTTGCATTCTATGTTTTGTTATCAGTCATGTGGTTACCTCTCAGTATCATCAACACTTCCTGAAGGGAGGGATACAAATGAAACATGAAATACCTTCAGCTCAAGACCCTTGATGATAGGGGAGTGGCAAACCATATAGGGAAAAACCCAGGATGCATTTACAAAGCAACAAGTGGATGTATGCAAATTAGTAGAAAGCTAATTGGCCACCCAAAGAGCGGGAGGGATAGCACCTAATCAGAGTTGGCTCCTGAGGACCTAGATCATTGAATCTGGAGCTGGAACGTATCCCAAAGGCCACCTCATTCAACCTCCTCATTTTATTAAGGAAGGAAATGAAGCCCAGGGAGGTGAAGGCACTTGCTCAAGGTCCCACGTGGAATTTTAGAGTTAGAGCTGGGAGGGACCTCACAGGTCATCACTCTATCCATCTCATTTTACCAATGAGGAAACTGAGTTCCAGGGGCAAGTTTAGGAAAGTAGTGTTAAGTCTGATCTTGAGGCTCATTAGGGACAAAACAACTTTGAAGTCTGTAATTTTCTCTCACCCAAGCTGTGTACTTATTTTTACACTGAGAACTTAATCATAGGAATAACATAAGCTTTTGTTTCTGTAGCATTATATCGGTTATAAGGTCATAAACACAATAGCCCTGGGGAGGTAAACACTGTAAAAATTATTATACCCCTCCCCCCGCTTTCTTTCTAGAAGAGATAACTGAGCCTGAAAGAGGGGAAATTATTGTCCCATAGTTATAAAGCCAGGAAATGTCTGAACCAGAACTTAGACCCAGTTTTTCTGACCTCGAGTTCAGAGCTGTTTCTGTTGTACCATACTACTTTTGGACAGCATTTTCTTAGAAATACTCCGCTGATAACTACTGGATTTCAAACAGTGGATAAAGATTGAAAAATCTAGCAGTATGCCCATTTACTTGCTTCTCCATATGCTAAAGCAATTCTCTCTGTGACTGCTAACAGCTCAGTGAGTCACCTAAGGGTGGACACAGACTGAGTAGAGCAGGCCCTCTGTTGCATGGTCTCTAGATTACTCTGGTCTGGTCTGTTTCCTGGTGCTCCCTTGTTTCCTGCAGAGAGAGGCAGTAGCATTCAAGGACACTCTACCAAATCATTCTTGCTAACTAGAAAAACCCATTGACTGGTTTGGAAAGGGTCATAGGTTGGCAGAGTCTGTAGATATGTGAAGGTTTTGAGCCTTTCTATAAGGCTAGCAGTATCATGGAGTGGAATTGTTGATGACTACAGTCACAAGAATTGGATTTAAATCCTGGCCCTGTCATTACCTGTGTGACCTTGGACAAATCCCATCCCCTCCCTGGGCCACAATTTCTTCCTGGGTAAAGTCTTTGGGGGCCCTTCCAGTTCTAGTTCAAGGACCCAATGATCCTATGAGAGTTTATTATCAGATTATGATCGAATGCATCAGAGAATGCAGCCATCTATATTCAAGTAAAATGCTTCTGAATGAATTGTCTCTAGTTTAAACTGGAAGCCGGGCACAGCCTCATAGAGAGAAGGGGAATGTAAGCAGTTATTCCAGCAAGACCCCCTTCAGCGAAACAATAATAATGAGGGGATCAAGAGTTCTGCTAGAGAATGGATTTGTCTGTTCCGAGCTGATACTTCAGATCTCCAGCTGCATTTGAGTGTGCACATCTGCACTAATGGCATTATTGTTTTTTTTTTAATCTGTTTAGGAGGTGCTGACAAGTTAGAAAAATGTCTTCTTGGATCTCAATGTTATTTTTTACTCAACATAAATATTTGGAACATATTCCATAGAAGCTGAACTCTGGAAAAGATGTTCTGGGACAAAGAATTCATTGTCATACTCATTTAGAATTTCTCAGTTGTAGATTTACTATTGCTATGTGTAATTACATTGAAAATACTCAAATTATTATCCCCCTCTCTCTATCCTAAGGTAAAATGTCTCCTGGAATTATAATACTTTAAGAAAATATTTTTTTCCAAATAAACATCAGATTTCTTTTCATCCCTCATTACAAAATGGAAACTCATGCTTTGAAAAGAGCCACCTTCCCCAAGAGAGACAGTACTTCCTTTACCGGTGCTACGACAGTCTCTCAATCTCTGTGAAGTCTGATTTTTCCTTGGAGTGGTGATTTTAACTCTGTGGCAGTGATCGGAAATCTCAGAAAGCCAAAGTTAGCAGCAGAAACAAAAGTGAGTTATTCTGTGTTATCAATAATTCCACAAAATCATAAATTTCACATTATCAAAGTATTACCTGACTCAGCCATGTTACGACAGTGGCTAGATCCCCTGTCATTTGCTAGAGCAAATGAATTCTCCAGTAGTAGTGATAACAACAAATGAAGGATGCTCACCCTCTTGGTGGCGACTCTTTGTGATGGCCCAGTCCACGGCAGATAGCAGCAATCAATCCAAAAAGTCTGTCTCGAGTTCCTGGACATGAGCTCGGCACATTCATGCACAACCGCCCATTAGTTGCCAAGTCTTGTCAATTAGCCTATGCACCATGTCTGTCATCCAGTCCCTTTCTTTCCACTTTCACTCCACTAGTTCAGGCCCTCATCCCTTCTCCCCTGTACCGTCACAGTTACATTCTATTTGGTGCCTCTGGTACGGTAGGGGTAGGTGAAGAACCTGCGGAGAGAGCAGGAAGTTAGCCTTGAGAATGGAGGAAGGCAGCACTAGACTATGGAACAACAAACCCAGGGTGTGGGAGTGGCTTGGGATGCCCTTTATCTTTGTCACACTATGAATTGCTTTCTGGGAGCTGCTCATAGGGTAACACTATAGGAAGGTCATCACATCCCTCAGGAAGTCTGTCCTGTTCTCTCTGCAGTGCAGTAATTACTTTGTAGGACCTCCAACCACTCAGGTTGGTCAGATGGCTGCTTCATTACCTCTCATCAGGGAATTACCAAACACCATCATTGCTCCCTTTTTCCTTTGACCCTTACTCAGTAACCTCCAAACTGACAGCTCCTGTGAACCCAGGTCATCATTCCTAGGAGGACAGAGTAGCCATTTCTCCCCTTGGGGAGAGACTTGGATTTATCTTTTCATTCCAAACATGCAATGGTCCTTCCACCTTCTATCCTTCTGAAATGATTCCCCTTTGCCTCTTTAAATAGTGTTTCTTCTTGGGTTGAAGCTGAAAGCAAGTCCCTTCACTTTCTTTTTCAAGGAAGAAGATGCACCTATACTTTGAACATAGAAAGTAACCACTTGGCCATATCAGAAGTACAGACGCTGGATATCCAAAGGAGGTCACTGAAAAATTGTTACTGCACTCCATAATTCCTGAAAACTGGATCTTCTGGCCTTGTCTTTCTTTCGGTCCTCCTACAAGTACTGGGTCAAAATGTTTGTGGATTAATTTAGTTCCAGAATTCCCATTTTCCTCACCTCTTTATCACCTTGTTAACACCCTTGACAGCTGCTTTACCATCTCAAGAACTATACCCAACTTCCCTTTCCTTCTGCCATTAACATCTTACCTTATTTCATTTGGTTTTCACTTTTCTTTCTTACCCTAAAACAACCTTCTTTTTCAATCTTTCTCTTCCTCCTCTTTTTCATTTTTCTTGGGTTGTTCTTGTTTTTGTCCTACCGTGGACCTTCTGTATGATTCTTCTTCTTCCACCTTGAAATATTCTCGCCCTTCAGCTCAAGGTCTTCATGTTCTCCCAGTTTACCCTCCTCTCTTCATCACAATTTCAAGCCCTCTCTAAATTTCCTTCACAATTCTTTTTCCTACTTCTTCAGCTCAAGTGGTCCTTCTTTCCTTGTCCCTTCTCCCATACAACCTTATCAGAAGCCAGAAGTAGGAATAATAGTAAAAAAAACAAAGATGGGTTGACCAGGTGCACACAAAGGAAGTCCATGGCAGAGGGGATACAATTCTGAGAATATTGAGGGATTGATTTTCAAAGTACTATCAGGAAAAAATGCTTAGAAAAAAATAATGGAGGGTCTTACCACCAAAGAAAGGCTATTAAGAAAACATCAGACTACCTATAATCTTGCTTGCCTACCTCTGCAAAATACAAGCATAATCTACCCCAAAAATAAGTACATCATTGACAGAAGGTATGAAAAGGGAACAGGTTGGCTTTCATAAACAGTATTCTAAAGCAGATCAGACCACATTTTTACAGTCAAACAGTTGACTAGAAAGTACAGAGAAGACCCCCCTATTCTGAAAGTTTAGTGGCTTGCAAAAAATGATTCAGTAGAGCAAAACTCTGCTTTCAAAACTCCACCAAGTGGCTGCCATGAATACATTAAAATCATACAAGATTCCTTGGAAAATATTACAGAGGTTCAGCAACCCTCTAGTTATTAATATCCAGCAACATATAAAGCAAGGTATGCTTGCCATGAGAATTTGCCACAGGCCAGGAACGTAAATAGCCCAGAGTAAAAATGGAAGGATTCCCTAGAAATCGGGGGTCTTCCAGGTACTTCTCTTTGCTGACCACATTGTGCTGATTGCATTAAGCTCCAGAATATTGCAGAACCTTGAGATCCATAGTCCCGGAAAAGAGTGTGGCCTAACTGTACATACAGAAAAAAAAACCAAACTAGACAGATAAGGAATGTCTGTTGTCCAGATTAGGATATGCAGTTTGGCAGACAGCCCATAGAGCTGTTTCATTAGTGTGTGTATGTGTTCATTGAACTGTTGCTGTTGGTGAACAATGTACTGGGCCCAGAACTGAAAAGGATGAAGACAGTAGGCTATAGTTCACTTAGGAAACTGTAATTTTTTTTTAATATGGCAGGTTTTTTCAGGAGACAATGGCAAACTGCATGGTGGGTGAGAATAGACTACAGCCAAAGAACTATACAGGAGAAGCAACATAAAATATAGACTCAGGGAGAATGTATTACTGGAAAAGGTAGTTGGCCAGTCATTTGGTGAGAGTGAAGGATAATCAATAAACGACTTTTGTGCTCCATTCATATCTAACAATGTCAAGCAGGCTGGAGGGAGGCCCTCAGCATCTTGAGTGGATCTCCTGGGAAGGGTCTATGGAAGGCCATAGAAGAGTCCCAGAGACAGGTAACCAAAAATAGAAGGTGGACGAGTCACCTAGCAACAAGAAAGGATAACAGATTGTTTATTATTAATTTTTTTAAAAATCTGAAAACCATCTTTTTGCCAGTCTAGGAAGCCTAAAATTATCAATAATGCACATGGAGTGCCTTTAACCATATGTTTCAACTGAAGCAGGAAAATGACTTTATGTGAATTAGCTTTGAAGGGCTTGTGTGCTCCAAGGCTAGATTCCATGTGAATACTATGTAGGAAGATGTTTAACTGACCTGTGAAAATTAATGATCATAGAAGCTTTGTAATTATTATAGTTGAAAGAGTAATGGACAATGGGCTGGGAGGATTCCAGGACAGTCAGGATACCAGGGTTCAATTCCTAGCTCACTAACTGTGATCTTGGGCAAGTCCTATACTTTCTTCCTGTAGGAAACTGAGATCCTCTGGTGCCCTCAAACCATCAGTGCTGGCTGATTCTTCTGAACCCTTAATGCCTATGCCAGGCTTCTTCTCATATGTTACCTGGTATTGTCAGTTTTTCATGTGTATAAGTAAGTCCTGCTTTCCCAACTAGTTTGAAAGCTCCTTCAGCCTGGAGACCTTATTTTTTTAATTTAGGATCTTAGGATCTAGAGTTAGAAGGGATCTCGGATGCCCTCAAGTATAACCTCATTTTGCAGAGGAGGAAATTGAGGCCCAGAGAGAGAAAGAAACTTGCCCATGATCACCTAGGTAGTAAATAGAAAAACCAGGGTTGAATCCTAGATTGTCTCATTCCAATATTCCCCACAAATAACTCTTCATTGAGAGCCCTGAATGAAGTTGGTACACAATAAACATTTGTTGATTAATTGATTGTCCTAATGCCTTAATGTATGAAATGAAAGCCCCCCCCCCATAAAATAAGGAGATTGGATTAGATAAAGGGTTCTTAACCTTGAGTCCATGGATAGATTTCAGGCCATCTGTGAACTTGGATAGGAAAACATACATCTCTGTTTTCACTAACTCTGAACTGAAATTTAGCTTTCCCTTAAGTTACTTAAAAACATTATTCTGAAAAAGGGCTGGTCTCAAGGCTTCACCAGACCACCATAGGGGGTCCATAACACAAAAGGAGGTTATGGAGCATTGCTAGGCCTAGATAAGCTGCCACACCTTTCAGGTCTGACATTCTTAGGATCCATTATAAACTCGATCTCTTTATTGTATGACTTTTAACCTTTAATGTCAAAGCCATTATTGTATTGAAATGATGTCTGATGTCTATTTTTTCCTTTGTTCCTGGCTTTGTTTTCTTTTCCAGTTTGGTAATCCTATAAACAGTAATCAATACTAGACACTCTCCTTTATTTTCTCATTTTTAAATATGACCCAATGCAATGAACATACTAATCATGTGGTTGAAAAAAAACTGTTAAACAAGTTATATGCGTGGGAAGTTGAAACAACATAATTAACAAGTAATTCATAATGCCAGCAAAATTCTGCCAATTTGGAAGCCTAAAAGCAGGTTTAGAAGGCTGTGTTTTAGCTAAGTTTATAATTCACCGTAGTCTTTAAAGTACAAGTAATTTATGAACCTAATATAGGTTAGGAGGAAGCATAATCCAATAATAATACAGAAGGGGGAGTATAGGCAAAGATCTCACCCATTAAAATCATTCAAAGTATAATTATTATGAAGCACGACATTATGAAAATGAATTTCTGTAATATAAAACAGTTTTTATTAGTATACTCCGATCTAAAGAGTCTTATGCAGCATTATGTGGAATTCCTCTTATATGTCTTAAGAAACCTATTGTGCAGCAGTACCTAGTGGGCAGTGCTCCTCAAGTGAACTAATTAATCGGTTAGCAACAGCTCCTCATTCAATCAACACATCAAGTTATCTTACCAGAGAATAAAAGGATATGCTCTCACCGGTTGTGAGGCAGGCTGCCATGAAGTCCTAGGTGATACACAGCTCCACCCTTACACATAAGTGGAATAATTGTGAACTGAAGAACCAATCCCCAGATCTCTTCGCCTACTCCTGGTAGGCAAAGAAACGGGAGCATAGGGGCAGCTAGGTGGCGCAGTGGATAGAGCTCTGGCCTTGAGGTCAAGAGACCTGAGTTCAAATTTGGCCTCAGACACATGACACTTACTAGCTGTGTGACCCTGGGCAAATCACTTAACCCCTAATTGCCTCACTAAAAAAAAAAAAAAAAAAAAAGGAAAGAAACAGGAGCATAGACTGTTGTGGAAAACAAGGAAGAAATGTTCTCATTCTTCTAAACACTTAACAACTTTAACCACCCTTACCACCCTTTATTCGAGGGCACTCTTTCCTCTGGGTCTTTGTAATACTATTCTGTCTTGGTTCTCCTCATACTTGTTTGGCCACTCCTTCTCAATTTTCTTTGCTGGATCTTTATCATTGTGTCACACTATAGGTATGGGTAAGGTTCCCTCTGCTCCACTCTGAGTGTTTCAAAGGAAGAAGGCAAAAATACACTTCGTAGTTCTATAAGAATAGTGTCAGGAGGGCCAAAGACTAGAATGAGCTAAAGATGCTTAGAGATGCTAAGGATAACAAAAAGGAACTGTCAGATCCACACTGGGGGAAAGAGAAGGATCAAAGAAGGACTGGATAGGACAATGATAACCAACACCAAAGAAAACACAAACGCTCAATTTTTATCTTGCTTCCATTTTATGTCCCAAAGAGAATGACCTTTAGATAGGAAAGAACAGAAAAAAAATTAATAGTAGTTGATAACCCATGATGAGTAAGGAAATAAGAAGAGAATGCCTGGCATCCCTTATGGAATTTATTTGGTTCACATGAAGTACATCCTCAGGTACCTAAGGAACTGACAGATTTGCTTATTGATCTTATGAGATACTATTTGGTTAAAAAAAAAAGAAAAAAAGAGAGAGAAAGAGAGCTTAGCACAGTGCCAGGTAGGTACTGTATAAATGCTTATTCCATTCCATTCCTCATATTGAGCCACTGCCTCTGGTATCTGAAAGCTTATAGAGTATAGGTGCCACAGGGCTAGAGAAGAGAACATGGTAACACAATTTTCAAAAAAGAGAAGAGAAGAGAATATATACACTGTTGGCCAGTGAGCTTGAGCTTGATTCTGCTCAAAATTCTAAAAGGGCTGGCTAATGAACATCTACAAAAGAAAGCAATGATCAGGAAAAACATCTGAGGCCTTGGTTTCACAGAGAATAGGTCACACCAGGCTAACCTTATTTCCTTTTTAGGACAGAGATACATAGCTGGTAGATTAGAAGCAGACTATAAATATAATTAGCTTTGATTTTAGGAAAGGATTTGCCAAAATCTCTCATGTTATTCTTTTTTTATTAATTTATTTTTGAGTTATCAACAATCACTTCCATAAGCTTTTGAGTTTTAAATTTTTCTCCCCCTCCCTCCCCACCTCCCTCCCTTAGACAGCATGCAATCTGATATAGGCTATACATATACATTCCTATTAAACATATTTTCACATTAGTGCTGTTGTAAGGAAGAATTAGAACCAATAGGAGGAACCACCAGAAAGAGGAAACAAAACACAACAGAAGAAAAAAATAGCAAATACTATGCTTCGATCTGCATTCAAACTCCATAGTTCTTTCTTCTTTGTGGATAGCATTTTCCATCATGAGGCCTTTGGAGATGTCTTAGATCCTTGTATTGCTGAGAAGGGTTAAGTTTATCAATATTAGTCATTGCACAAAGTGGCTGTTACTGTGTACAACATTCTCCTGGTTCTGCTCACTTCACTCAGCATCAGACCATACAGGTCTTTGCAGGTTTTTCTGAAGTCAGCCTGTTCATCATTTCTTATAGCACAATAGTTCATGTTATTCTTGTAGAAAAGATGGAGAGATGTGGGTTTGGATGTTAGTACGGTTGCACTGATTGGGAAATGGTTTGGTGATTGGACTTAAAGAGTAGTCTTTAATGGTTTCATGCCATCTTGGATGGAAGTCTCCAGTAGAGTGCCCCAGGGATCTGTGCTTGGCCTTTATTGTTTAACATTTTTTCCATGACTTGGATAAAAGCTTAGATAGGCATTTTGCAGATGACACAAAGCAGCAAGAGACATGCTAGATAAAAGGCTCCAGAAAGGTCCTATCAGGCCAGACCACTGGGTTTAAACTAAGAAGATTTTAATAGGGATTTGTCAGGTCTAACATTTGGGTTCAAGAAATTGATTTCACAACTTTAGAAGGAGGAAGGGAGGCCTACTTCAGCAGAAGTTTATCTGAAGGAGATTTGGGGTTTAAATGAACTGACAGCTTGTTTTAGGGGAAAATCCCTAATGATAATGATTCTGCAAAGGTACATTGGGCTATTTCAGGAGGTTATAGGAACCCTCTTTGAGCAGAGGCTGAAGATTCACTTCTTGGGAATGTTGTAGAAAGAAAAGATTCTTGGGCAGGAAGGAGGTGGACTTAGCCATCCTTTTTACTGGGAGGAGTGAAGTGCCCTGAAAGCTTTGTAAGCAAGGTTGCCTGAAGGAGAAGGGATTCTGGAGTGCTGGTGAGAACAGTATCGGATGCATTCCTATTAAAGCCTGGATGCTTAGTGAAGGAAGTGACAGCTAATGGCCTCAGAGAATAGGAAAGGGGCATTATAATGGAGGTCAAAATGAAGAAGGGAGGTGATGATGAACAGGAGAACTATGGAAAGAAAAATTTCAGACTTCAAACCTTGGAGATAGTTCTCCTTGAAGTCCCAACCCAAGTAACACTTTCTATAGGAGGCCTTTCTTGGTCCCCTCCTCCAACTGTTAGCACTCCTCCTTCCTTTCCAAATTATCATCTATTTTGTTTGCATGTGTTGTCTCTTTTATGTGAACATATTGTCCTCTCAAAGGCCCGGGGCTCTGTCGCTCCTTTGTTTCCTTCTCCTATGCCTGGAACATAGGCACTTAATAAATTCTTGTTAATTGAATGAATCAATGAAAAACATTTAATAAGTACTTACTAAGTGCCAAGCACTAATTGATCGAGGCAAGAGCAAGTAATGAAGAAATAAAAGGTGCAGTCCTGTTGGTAGATGGCTGATGAGTGTGGGTAAAGATGATTAGAATTGAAAAGGTCACACAACCAAGGGCCTGTGGTCTTGGCAGGGACCTCAGTGATAGTCTCTGGGGAAGACGATTTAGGAAATGGGAGAGAAGAGGCCTGTGAGCCAGATTGCGGCCACAGAGGAAAATCAGACAGTATTCAGGAGCTCCCAGATGGATGATTGCCAAGAGCACCAGGTAGAATAATTTGGATGGTGGGTCTTACAAAAATCAGTTGGGTGCTAGTGGGGAGCAGGGAGGCAGCTAGCTCCTCCTCTCCATTAGTCAGTGAGTGGGCAAAGGCGTGACCTCCATGGAAGAGAGGTGCAGGAGAAGAGATGTCACAGAGGAAAGCTACATTTCGCTTAGAGCCAAGACTCAGGGAGAGAGGAGCAATTGTGGAAAAGGATGAGGCAGCGCATGCTCAGATAGAGTGGACAATCCGGAAGCAACAACGCAACGGACCAGTATAGGGCTGGTCTGTGAGGGTGGGGGTGGCTTGGATGGATACTATCCTGTGCTGGTAATTATAGATAGCAGGGATTTGTGAAGAAAAGTGTTAAGACCCCAGGGAGACAAGGAGCTTTATGGAGTCACTGGAGGGAAGGAGAGAACCAATAAGGCCAGCCTTCCAGTTAGAAGGTTGGTGTGAGAATGACTGGCAAATGAACATCTCCCTGCCCAGGTGTGGCTGATTGCAGCCCTGTCTGTGGAGGAAGCCCTGGCCCTTTCGGTGGTAGGGGGAGCCTGGAAACTTCTGCCCAGGTGTGGCTGATCGCAACCCCGCTGGTCAGTAGAAGGAACCCTGGATGTGGATGGAGTTGGAAGGCAGCATCGGCCCTGCCGGGGTGACCCTGGGCCGTCACTTCCCTCTCTGGGCCTGTGGGAAGCCTGCTGAGGCACTTCCAGCAGCTAGTCCCTTGGTCACGGGGATCCCTGCAGGTAGAGTTGGATTAAGGAGAGGCTGCGTTTTTGGAGGGGCCCAGCTAGGTGATGCAGCAGATAGAACACCGGCCCTGGAGTCAGGAAGATCTGAGTTCAAATGAAGCCTCAGTCACTGACCAGCCTCGGGACCTTGGGCAAGTCACTTAACCCCTCAGTGCCTCACTTCCTCATCTGTAAATTGGGGACACACAGGGGAAGGAAACGGCAAACCACTTCAGTATCTTTGCCAAGAAAACCCTGTGGACTCGGCCATAACTGAATGACAGCAAGTGTTGGGGGTGGGGGGAGGGCTGTGCGACTGGAGAGTTGATTAAAGGTTTGCCTTTGTTATCCCCCTGGCCTGACCTCCGCCTGCCTCTGCCCCAAGGCCTGGGCCCCAGGCTCAGGGCACAGTTCTCATGCTTGCCTTGGCCTCTGGTACTTTGGGATTGCTCCTCTGTGTCTCTCAGGCGATCTAAGGCAAAGGGCCTGGGCGCCCCCCCAACCCCCTCCAAGCCAGAACTCTGAGCTATTAGAAAAACCAAACGCCAAGAGTCACGTGGCCCAGGGGCTGGTCCCACTGAGCAGTAAGGGGAGCTGGGTTGGGGGGTGGGGGGAGGCCCTCAGCTGGCACAACTGGAGCCCTTCCCG
Organism: Vombatus ursinus; assembly: GCF_900497805.2. Classification (NCBI taxonomy): domain Eukaryota; kingdom Metazoa; phylum Chordata; class Mammalia; order Diprotodontia; family Vombatidae; genus Vombatus; species Vombatus ursinus. The sequence goes on along the minus strand of NW_020944374.1, from coordinate 2,884,276 downwards.
CCTGTGCTCATAGCTCAGTTTTGCTGCCGCAGAATTGGGTCTGGCAGGTTCAGAGGACTCTCGGTAACTCTTCTGTTTGTTGTGATTTCACACCTGGTTCATGAAGTCTGCCAAGGTATAGTCAGTACCTGGAGAGATGTACTTACAAATTATAGCTTAAATATAGAATTACTGGTACACCTCAAAGAAAGAACGAAAAGAATTGGTATCACTGACTTAACCAAAGGACTGTCAACACTTTGTATGCTCAGTGCTAGAATGCTGCTTGGTGCCTAGTTTTAGGGAAGATTTCATTAGAGCCAGTCCCCTGCAACCCCAAGCAGCAGCAATGAAAACATGCTAGAATTTCACTTCTTCTGTAAAAACACATGTGTATGGCGATCACTTAGCAAATTCACATTGCTTCTATTGGAGCATTACTAGTTGCTTTTCATGTACTTATTGCTGCTGGTGAGGAGAAAGTTGCTGTCTTTAAGAGGTTTGAGATGCATTAACTCTTCAAACCAATAGGTATGGTTTTGACACGTGAGTTCTGCATTGCTCTAATGGGTCTTTGTCCCCCCAAAGCAGTTTTCTCTGTTCATCAGTAGTAGAATAGATTGAGGATACACACACACATCCATATATACATTAGTTAAATTTTGTAAGTACGGTATTCTGCTATAATGCGACATTTATGTTCTCCAAAAAGCACCATACTGTGTAAAATCATGTAATACAAACCACAAGGCTTATGGAGAAAGTGGAGTTAAGGGCACAGTGCTCAAATTTTAATCAGTGACACATAAAAAAAAGATAGGACCCTAATAAAAACAGTAGCACAGTTTTATACATGTTAAATGGTTAAGGAATACATAAATGCTACAATAAATAGTGGCTGCCATCTGCAGCCTGCTGTTCAGCCTACTACTTGGCCTGTGCCCCTGGCTGCACAAGCAGATTTGGGCAGGCCACAACTCTGGGCTGGAGGCCATGGTGGAAGGGAGTGGGGGTAGTGAAGACCACAAGATAGACAGTAAATATGGCGCTTTGCCTTGACAAAGACTGCAGGTTTGCTTGTAAAAATGGTCGCACCACAAAAAAGGGCAGAGCCAGGAATCAAATCCAAGTCTGAGTTTTTTGTCTTTCCTTCTTTCCTTCCTTCCCTCCATTCATACATCCACATGTGTTTTTTGTCCCCACTGTTATATAAAGATACGGCTATAAGTATAGACATTGATAGCATCTCAATTGCCTTATTTTGGTATTGATACTATTTGAATTTTTCCCTAATTTTCCAGTATATTCCTCATTTTATATGTCTAATGTTCATCCCTTAATAGTCCCAAAATTGTGTTGCTTCTGGTACAGATGGCTTCATTGTGTATTTGTCTAGCCATTTTTGCCATTTTCATCTTCTTGAGAGTTATTTTCACTTCCACACCTATTTCACCAAGGATTTAGGAGTTATACTTCAAATATTGTATATAATTCTACTCTCATTGATGATGAAAATGAATCTTTATAGAAACAGTGGCAGATGTCTCCTGTTTTTCATTTGCTGTCCCCCCCCTTCCAGTTTCTCCTCTACTTGCTCTTGGAATGATTTGGGAGTCATGGCTTGGAGTCTCATAATAGGCTTTTTGCAGACTCATTTTCCCTTCCACCATTCTTCATTTATAAAGTATTGGTACTTGTAACTATTTGTCACAAATGACTTAATACTGTGAACTGGTATTTTCCTTGATTGTCATATTTCTCCACTTGGCAAACAGATCAAATGCTGAGAGACAGTTTCTTTGGTTTGGAGGTGGTTGAGGAGGCTTCCATGTCAGTCAATAAACATTCATTGTGCTAAGCACTGAAGGTTTGAAGAAAGGCAAAAGACAGGCTGTTCCCTCAAGAAGCTCACAATCTAAGGGGAAGACCACATGAAAAAAAACTACGTGCAAACAAGCTATGTACATGAATAGGAAACAATCAACAAAGAGAAGGCCTTAGAATGAAGAGGAATCAGGGAAGGCTTCCTGTAGAAGGTGGAATTTTAGCTGGGACTTGAAGGAAGCCAGGGAAGCTAGAAGACAGAGATGAGGAAGGAGAGCGTTCCAGGCATGAGGGGCAGCCAGGGAAAAGGCCCAGAGTCTAGAGATGAAGTGTCTTGTTTGTGGAACAGCTAGGAGACTAGTCTCACTGGATCAGAGAGTATGTGGGGGAAAAGAATTAATATACCTTATAAGGTATGAGAAAGGAAAGGAGGAGAGGGAAAAGGGCAGAGATGGGGCCTAGGTTATGAGGGGCTTCAGATGCCAACCAGAGGATTTTTATTTGATCCTGGAGGTGGTGTAGGGGGCCACTGGAATTCATTGAGGGTGAGAGGTGACATAGACCTGTGTTTTCGGAAGATCACTTTGACAGTTGAGTGGAGAATGGACTAGAATATGGAAGGAGTTGTAGCAGGAAGGCCACTCAAGGAGGCTACTGCAGTAGTTCAGGCATGACAGCTATCCTTGTGACAATTGTTTTACGTTGGTTAAAATTCTGTAGGAAATGATGCTAGGATGAAAAGAGTGGTAGAGTTTGAATGGGAAGGTCTGAGTTCAAATCCCACCTTTGCCACTTACTGCTTAGGCACAGGCACTTAATTTTCTCTGTAAAATGATACAGCCCCTTCCAGTTCTGTATCTTTAATCCCGTGCCTGTAGTGTGGAATGCAGTCCACGCCATTTGATGATCTCAAAGGTCCTTTCTAACTCTCAATCTATGATCCTTTATCCATTTTCGTTTTTCTGCTTCAATAGCTTGTTTGGAGACGGAATTCCCCACAGTGATATCTTCTCATCTTTATCCTTTTTCTGGATGGGATTGATTTTGACCTTTGCTCTAATAAGTCAATGATCTTGCTGAACACAAACAGCTGATTCAGAAATGACTCCCACATCTGTAACCAATCATGTCCTGTCTATTAAAGCATAGTCAGTTTCATTTTCCTCCTGCTGTTCAGGACTTGCCATGTGTAAGATCTCCCAACTGTCACCTCAAAAAAATATATTCATGATATAGAAGGGGAAGACCTGAGAGAAATATACAGACTTTTGGCCCTTTGTGGTTCTCAAAGCAGAGCCATGTTTTCTAACATTTTTGGTTCTACTCTTCTATGCTTACCTTCAAGTGGACATCACAAAATATTAATGTATATCTCAACTAGGTTTGGAGAATCTTATTAAGTTCTCTATAGAAGTAATCTGCTTCATTCTGTGCAATAAATGTTGGCAGATAAGCTTTAGGTCTTTTCGTGGTCTGTCTGCTTACGTTCATTATGGGAATCTCATGATGACCAAATATACCATGGGAATACTGTTTTTTGTTAGTCCCTTCTGACCTTTTCAGAGAGAATCTGTCTGCCATACTTGACTAGCCTAAACCTTAGACAGTAGCATAATATCTCATCTGGATCATAATGAAAGCTTTTCCAGATTGGTTAAACCTACCAGAGCTTGGACTCCACTGCCATAGCCTTCAAAAATTCAGAATCACTCACACCACAATGAGGCATTTGAGAAGGACTTCTAAGGAAGTGATAGTAACTATTTAGGGCTGGTGTGGGAAGGGCAGGAAATACATAGCAAACAGTGTCTAAATCCTACATTGCATTTCGAAAACATTTGTCCTTAATTTATTCCACTAATTTTTACTTTATAGATTTTTAGTGCCATAAGGTTTGAAACTTAGAGATATATTTAACAGTGTACTAGTAGCTAATGTACGTTTTAATTTCCTATGTGAAAAAATTAGAATTCAAACTGACCATTCCAGTTAACTTTCTCCTTACTCCCCAAGGACCATTTAGTTTTTATGTAGGTTAAGAAGTAAAACTGGTTTTCTAGATTAATGGAAGTTATCTTTCTATAATTTTAGCCTATTCTGGAATTAAACTAGTCATCACTGAGAACTCATATGCAATGCTTTCCTGGGTCTTCGTCAGATTTGGATTTTTTTCCCCAGAACTATGAAGATTTGCCATTTATAAAGTGAACCTTGTTTGGAATGTGTTTCTTGTGTTATTGATTACTTATGAAGCAGAGAAGTGATGTGCCTGTAGTTTTACAGATGAGCCATAGAATAGTTCAGCTGTTTGGCTCTGCATCACATCGGAATTTAGTAACAAGGTAGACATTAGAACTCACAGCTTCTGAATTTCCAAACATCTTGGTTATTGCTTTGAATTACTTTCTAGCATGACTTTTTCCTTAATAGCCTTAATTTTTATTTGTGCAGAGATTAATGATCTAGCTATCCCGGGCCATTTGGGAGATATTGACCAATTTGGAAACACTCAGGATGAGGGCTTAAAATTCCACCTTATTCCTCTTCATCCTTGTAACTTATGAGGTGGTAGAGACATTAAGAAACAATGGAATGATTTGGTAAGGTCCAATGGCTCTTCTGCGCTTCTCTCTTCAGCTGCTTGGAACACTTGATCAATGTTATTGATCAATGGAGGGGAAAGAAAGCAGGGCCTGGCCAGTTTCTTGGAATGTTTTGCATCTCCCACATTGGTTGAGCTGAGTTGGATCAATTGTCTATTTGTTTTATTCACTAATCTCTTTTGACAATCGCCACAGGTAATGCGCTCTCTTCCACAGTCTACAAAATACATATTGTCTTTCCATCTGAAACCGGTACTTTTTCTTTCAGTTTTATTTTTTTGAGGTCCTCAGTATGTTAATTTACTCATTCAGGATAAATGCTTGGGTCAAGGCTAATAAGGATTTGGGACATATAAGAGCTTAAGGTTTTCATCACTATTTTATTTGCATAAAGTTAACACAGTTTAGAAAAAACGATTTGTGAAAACTGCTTGTATTGTCCCCATTATATTTTAGTGTATGAGCAAGACAGAAACATGCCTTTTTAAAAAATTTCATCTAAGTAAGAAATGTAAAATAAAGATACACATCCTTAAATATTTAATCAGAAATTAAAGAATATTAATAACTCAAAACCTCCCTCTGAATGTGGTAATAAATGCAGAAATGGTAATATATACTCCCACATTTAGCTTCCATCTATTTAGCTCATGATGATAATATTGCCTTGTAAACAGGAAATGCCCCCCAATGTGGATCTGATTGTCTTCCCCAGCTGGGTGATAATGTGCTGAAGCAATGCCCCAACTCACATTTCTCAATGAAGAATATTCCCCTCATCTTTGGTAATGTTGTGAAATAATTTCAAAATCCTCCTCAAGGCATCTGCTCTGAGCTAGGGAGCTAAGCACCAGTGAGGCCAAAAGTTTTTCTCTTTATTTATCTGCCTGCAGACACAGATGTTGTTTGTATTGCTGAGTAGTCCTGAATACACACTAAAATATCATTGTTGTTTTCACTAAAACAAAGTGACATATCACTGGTGGAAGTAAATTCTATAAGAATTAGTTCCAAGTGGAATATGACTTCAAGAAGAGGTATCACATATATTAAAACACACCCTTCCTGCCCCCAAATGAGAAACTAAATGCATATTTCAAGAGGCTCTCTTTATACTAACTGAAGAGACAGAGGAAACCCCTGCTGTTTCTCAAACAGCCATAACTCTTGATGTATTTCAAAGACTGGCTGTGAAAATCCAGATGGAAACAGCAGTAAGCTGAAAACTTTGAGGTACGAAGACCCCAAACCGGGACCTAGTACTCCATTATACTAATACTAAAAATAATGCTTTATTTGGCCTCATGGCTTGGGTTAGAGCAAAGACTCAAGTTCTAGGATTTACAGGAAAATGGCACTCGGGAATCCAATACAAGCTTGAGTTTTATTATCATGGGGCACAGCAAGCAATTTCCTCCCTCCCCTCCCCAACAACAACAAAAATAAATACAGACACTGTACAGCAACACAGGGATTCAACCACACACAGGGCTCCAGGGTCCCTCACATGAGGGAAGGAAACATGTACTGTGGCAAAGATTGCAGTGAAAGTACTGGCTCAGAGCAGAATCTGCGCAGGAAATGTTGGTACCTTAAAGGTGGGATTGGTTGAGAAGAGGTAGTTAAACTGATACCATATATGGAAGGGCACGTACATGATCAGGTCCAGTCACTTTTTGATACCAGAATCAAGTGGAGGAGTTTCCTAATCAGGACCAGAAATTGGGTAAGGGTTAAAGTTAGTAATAGGGGACTCCAGAAATGAGTGTTGGAACACAGCTGCTGCAGTCATCCGGGAGCTTCATTCAATCGGAAGCCACAATTGTTGACATGTTTGATGTCAGGATAGTGGAAAAGTATCCAGGGTTGGGGAACTTATGGCCTCGAGGTCACATGTGGCCTTCTAGGTCCTCAAGTGTGACCTTTTGACTGAGTCCAGCTTTTACAGAACAAATCCTTTTATTAAGGGGATTTCTTCTGTGAAGTTTGGATTCAGTCAGAGGGCCACACTTCAGGACCTAGAGGACCACATGTGGCCTCGAGGCCACAGGTTCCCCACCCCTGCATAGGCTGTCATTGTTTATAGGGTTATGGTCATTAGGACCCCTTCACATAAATGACTCAATATTTAAGTCCTAGTATTTATTATTACATTAAACAACATATTTAAAACATTACAATAATGATGGTGATGATGATATCTGACATAGTGCTTTAAAATTTGCAAAATGCTTTATATGCATTATTTTTCTTTTGAGCTCCACAACAACCTCACAGGGTAGATGCTACAGATGTTATTATTTTCATTCAGAAGAATCTGAGTCTCAGACAGGTTAAGTGACTTGTTCACAGTCATATCGCTGTTAAGTGTTAGAAGCGAGAGATTTGAAGCTAGGGTTTCCTGACGCCAAGACCAGCACTAGGAGATGTCCCTCATGTATACAAAAACGCAACTTGATAAGAATAGAATTATTAGGATTGAATGTATCCTTTGTAAAAGCCCACAGGTTCATGTCCTAGTTGCTTTCCTTACGTTTAGTCTCATTTTCCTCAGTAACTTTTCCCCATATAGTTGAGTTTGTGCAATATGTACTTTGAAAGCAGACTTTCTTTTTGCAGTGGACCTACTCACTAACCTGTTCCTCTTGTGGTTACCTATCAGAATTTCCTGTGACTTGGGGTAGGGCTTTGCAGATGCTGAGGCTAAGAGAAATATGTCTTTCTTAGTACCAGTTGCGAGAGTGATGATGCCGGTTTCACAGTGGTATAAATGCCTCTACAAAAGAAAGATAGTTCTGTTGCTTTGATACAACTTCACTTCAGAATGGATCCAAGACAAGCCATCGAGGGACTCTTAGGCATCAGTTTTAACTCCTATGTTCATGTTTTTGTGTATTTCCCTATGTTTCCATTTGTAATACATATATTTTTATATCAATCCAATGAGTAAATATGTGGAGCTTTAATAGATAATGGGTTGTTAACCAAGGGGACACTGCTAATGTTCCCTGAGATGTACTTATTATAGTGGGCCTGGATTTGTACTTAACTGTTCATGCTCTCACCTTGGCAACCAGTGGCATGCATCTGTAAGATGACTGACTCCAGTTATGGGTTCCATCTCTCACTGAGGACAAGAAGAAATACTAAGCCATGGGGATCAAACCAATTGCTTGTTAGCAAAACCCAAGTTGCCACAGATTCATAACCAATAACTAAACTTTTCTAATTCCTTGCTATTCTAATAAAAGTGCATTACTGGGGAAGAGGAAGGAAGTTCAGTCAGGTGTTTCCCTTATTTAAAGTGGTTTGTTCTGGGCATCATGTTTTAGGAAGGATGTTGATAAGTTGGAGACTATCCAGAAGAAGGCAGCCAGGATGATAAAGGCCTGAGTTCATACCATATGAAGATTGGCTAAAGTGATTGGGAAGAGTTCACCTGGAACAGAATACAGGAGAATGTGATAACTTTCTGCAAGAAATTGAAGAGCTACCATGTGGAGGATGATTAGACTTGTCCTGCTTGGGCCCCCCCCCCCCCAAAAAAAAAAGGAAAAAGAAACAGAAGTTTCAGAGCCATATTTGGGCCTGTTGGCAGTACCAACTTCATAATAGAGCTGTCTGAAAATGAAATGGCCTGATTTGAGAGATGGGGAAAAGGAGAGGAGTTTCCTTCATTGAAAGCCTTTTAGCAGAGGTCAAATGATCATCTATTTAATTTAGATATTATTTTTCAACTGTGGTGGGACTAGATGGCCACCGAGATCTCTTCTAATTCTTTGATTCTCTGATTACTACGAAGAGAGGATTTGCATGTGGCTTCATGGGAAGGTCAGACTTCAAGTGGACCTTGAAGAAGGTAGAGTATTTAGAGGGTGGCAGCGGTTCTAAACAGGGATTATGATGTGAGCCAGAATAGTGAGGCAATTAGAAGATGGCAAGGACAATGACATAGGTAAAGCAGTTTGTTCAGTGCAGAACAGCAGCGCTTGCTTTTCTTATAGGTCCATCCCAGGATGGATATTTTCAGAGAATTTCACATTCTCGTTTAGTTCAGGGTATATGTATGTGCATACATGTGCATGCTCACTATTGTTTTGAACATCTTAGCTCATTGGTTTCCCTTGTGTCTTTTATGGTACTTTAAAAGCAATCGCTCAAGAAATTAACATCATTTGAACTTGCATATGTGTATGTGTCTATGCACACATACACATATAAATAACAAACTACTTCATATACAAAGCAAGCATAATCAAATATAGAAGTGTTACTTAAAGACAGAGGTGGATACAAAGGCCTTTAGGTCCAGGAATGTTATGAACAGCCAGTAAATTGTCCCGACACAGGTAAGAAATGAGAAATTTTTAGGGCCATTGAGCACCGTGCATTTGCTGTGTTCAGTAGCCCTGAAAATTTCTCATTTAGGCCAGGAAGTCTCTGTCTCATCCAAATGTGGAAATGAAGGGAACATTCTCACTTTCTCATTGATCTAAATTCCCATTGAAGTGCATGGAGCTTTCTCCATCCTCCACACTCCCTGCTTCCTTTCCAGATTATATTTACAAAAATGCCTATCTTGGCCTTAGTCATTGCAGTGTACCTGCTGTCCACCTGCATCAGCCTCAGGTAGAAGCTGTATGACCATATGGGATTATAGTTAGTCTATGTAGACAGGACCTAGTACAGAGGGAAAAGATTAGCTCCAGAGAATAGTCAGCAGCTGCTCAGTACCACACTCTGTTTTCTTCTTCTCCTTGGACAGCTAAAAAGTAATTATTTTCATTTTTCTATTTAAAAAAAATCAGAGCAGTGTCTGTCCTTTTTGGTTGCCTCCATGTTTTTTCTTTGTCTCAATTCTTCTTTACCTTGTAATGTAATTTTGTATCCTCGTGATATTTGACAATGATTACTGTCTCTGGTCGGAGCCCTGCTAAAGATTTGCAATTTTTTTCTCTGTTCACTGTGCTTTGGAATTCATCTCTTTTTTCCATTAATGTGATCTTTTAACTATATTCTGGGGCAGCTGTATCATAGCCAACCCTAGTCACAAAGCATGATTGCTTAGACAGGAGGCTTTTAATTCTGGGCACAAGTTTTGACTATGTTTTCTACTGCACCAGCACAAGGACATAAATTCAAAATTAAATAAGATATAATTGGTAGGTCCTTCAGTGCAGAGATATTGGGTGCATTTGGAACTGTGAAGCAGAGATTAGGCTTCCAGAAGCAGAGTTATTTTCCTTAAGGCCTCTGATAACTGAAGGCCCATCCTAGCAGGTAGGAACACTCCATTTCTTTACTCTTGTGCAAGAGAAGACTGATGCATCTTCAGCAGGAAAGCAAAAGTGAGACTAGGGTTGCTTCACCTTTTATTACTCCGAAACTATTAAGGCTTTCAGAAGGTTGCCCGTAGAACCCAAACAAATGACATGACCTAGTTCTGTTGACCTACTCTGTCCGGTTTCTATCACAGCTCAGTATGTTCAGTAAAGGCTTTGGGACAAGGAAGAGTTAGAGGATATTAAAGGCAACTTTAAACCAAGATATCATAAGCCTAGACAATGAGGAGATTTTTGTTTTGTTCGCTTGAGAATGAGGAGTTCAGCTGTTCTACATGTAAATAAAAAATGCATAAATTTCTCCCCCCTCCCCCACCATCACCATCCTGGGTAAGTTAATTAAATGAGCTTTGAAACTGGCCCTGTGGCAAAGTTGTCTTGCCTATTTATGGAAGAGAAAGGAAATCCGAGGCACCTCAACCTCCTTCAACCAGGCAGTCTTAGCAGATAAAGCCTTAAGCTTTATCCCATATCAAGCTTCCAGCCCCGATTAGGACCAGGCCATATCAAGCTTAGGCATTGTGCCATCTGCCTTGTCACTCCCCACCCCACCCCACTCCATATTTTCTATGTAGAAAGCTGCCAAATTTATTTGCTTAAAACACAGGTATGTGTTAACTTCCTTCATTTGGATGCTTCCGTGACTATCGCGTCTAGAATAAAATGCCAGCTCCTTCATTTGGCCTTTAGAACTCCTCCCAGCCTGACCTGTTTTCCCAAACTAATCATATACTCTGTTCTCGCCCAGTTGTGCTCCTTGCATCTCTCTCTCTCTCTGTGGCTTTGTCCAGGCTGGCTGCATGTCTCACTTCTGCTTCTCGGAGCCCCTAGCTTCCTTCAAAGCTCAGCAGAAGTGGCACTTTTTTCAAGAAACTTTGTCCCGATTCCTGCAGTTGATAGTGCCACCCCAGCCCCGAAATTCCTCTGATTTCATTTGGCTTGTATCCCTGACTTAACTTCTCTGTGAATTTGTTGTATCCCTTCCCCTAAGTAGAATGCAAATTTCTTGAAGGCAGGGACTGTCTTACTTTTCTTATTGGTATCCTTAGTACCTACCACAGTGGCTGGTACATAATAGGTACTTTAAAAGACCTGTTGCTTTTATTTTATTTGAATATATAGGATTACTATTCAGTACTTAGAAAAACTAGATCTAGGGAATGGTCTGAGTTACCTGTGAAAATAATCTTTCTGCTGTCTAGTGTTGATCAGTTAAAAACAGGAAATAATCCATTCCTGTCTAGAAGCAGTAACAATTTATTAGTAGGTCAGTAAAAGTTTCGGTAAAAATTTTTTTTACGTTTATTCAGATGATGATGTATGTGCTTTATAGCATATATAGGTGAAAAGGCTGAAAACTGATTATTAGCTGGTGATGTTTTGCTTAACGTGAAACTATCTTTTTAGTAACCTTTTTACACAGTTAAAAGATCAGGAAAAATGAATGATGAATTTTTGGTTGAAATGAAGAGACAGAGTAATTTATCTTTTGGTTCTGTTCATGTATAAGGTACATTCTGATGGTAATCCATGCATCTTGGAGACCCCTTTCTCAAGACAATATGCCATCCCAAGTGAAAATGTGAAAAGATGAGCATGAAAGGACTCCAGTTTTGACTACTTTAACATTATGTTTGCTATGACTGTGAATTGAATAGCAGATAACTTGAGCAGCAGACAGCAATTAGTAAAAGATCATTACTTAGGGTCTTGTTTATACTTCTTGTCAAGGATAATCACTTATTTTTATTTTGACATTCTTTCTACCTTTATTGAAGCCACTAGAGCTGAATAGATGAAAATTTTTGAATTTCACAAATGTAAAAGAAAATTCAGTGTTGCATTTCAAGATTTCATGTATTGAGTTGAGGCCTGGATATTGCCTTTTTTGGCTAATGAATGGTCATTCTTCACAGTATTGACAGAGCCATCATTTGTGAATTTGCTATTGAATTTCTCTGCCATTGTTATTAGCTGTTTTTTCAATATTTAGCCATAACATGTGCATCATAAGAATACTTACGAGTCATGAAACCATAGAATATTAGCACTGGAAAAATACTGGGGACTTGATACAAACTCTTTATTTTGCAGAGGTATAAGAAGAGAGAAGCAGCCATAGTATAGAAGATAGTCAGGAAGACCTGGGTTCAAATTCCTAACACATAATGGCTGTGTAACACAGGACATATCAGTTACCTTCTCCCTGGTCCAAGCAACTCTTTAAGAGAATAAATTGGAGAGAACATGCTGATCTATGCGCATAAAGGAAGTTCCTCACTGATAGCTTCCTGTTCTGATGAATTCACAAGTCTGGCCAAACAACAATAACTGATATGTATGCAGCACTTTTAAAGTTTGCCAAATATTTCATGTATGTTGTATCACTACTATAGCTATTTTCTCCATTTTACAGATAAGGAAACTGAGGCTTAGAGATCATGTAACTTGCCCAGTGTCACATAGCTAGTAATTATCAGTGGTGATATTTGAACCCCGAGATTCCTCATTCTAGGTCCAGCACTTTCCTCTACACTATTCTTCTGGCTTTCCAGAGTGGTTAAGTAATTTGCCCAAGGTCAGTAGTAGTTTCTTTTGAAAAGTATCCATATGAGTTATGGTAAGGGAAGCTAATTTTTTAAATAGCTCTGTTGATTTTGGTCATCTCTTTTAAAACTGGTGGTCATGTAAATACTTAATAAATATTTAATAATTCAACTATTTTAATTAATGTTTTAATGAACATAAATTATATAAAATGGCTTAATAAAGCCATTTTCCTTGATGTCTTGAAGTATACTTGTTAGAATTACTAGAGAGGCCAAAGTTCATAAAAAAGATCTTTCTCAGCTTACTGGAAACTAGACTATGACATAGCTAAAAAAGGCTGACACAAGTAACTGTTCCTTTCCCCTCCAAGGTTTTATAAATGAACTCTCCGTAACCAACATCTGAACATCAACACGTAGGCCCAGGGACAAAACAGACCATTTTCATCTACACTTCATGGTGTACTCTGATCCTAGGGCCTGCAATAAACCAGTCACCTTAGTCTTGCAAGCCTTAACCTCAGGGTTCCCCCACAGCTACTAAACTCTCGTCAGTGATGGCTCCCATTCTGCCATTTCTTCATAAATCTGGATTTTAGTCAGTGTGCTCTCCAGATATAAAATGATCACTGGCAGGAAGCGGAGGCATCTCTTTCCTTCTTCAGTGAGGCCAGAGTGATTTGGGTTTAAGGCCTGGTCCTTAAGGGAAAAAAAAATCTAGCCCATAAACCCCAAGATACTTTGTGAGGTTTCAGTGATCAAAATTTACATTGCCTCTGATAGTGAATACGGGAAAGAGGGAGTCCGAGCTAATGTTCATAGTTAACCACACGTTCTTTCTTTCCCAGAGGGAACAAATGATAGAGCTCAGTTCTCCATATAAAACCTTTTGTTGCCAGGGATAAACAGGGACTCAGTATATTCATAATCTTACTTTCTGATAGTATGCAGTCCTTCAGAATCTCAGATGCCATTATTCACTAGACTTTTCTTCAAAATAAAAATTAATAAAGAACATTGCCCATGTTCAGGTCAATTTAACAAATATTCATCTACCCCTTCCTACTTGATCGTCACTGGGCAATGAAGACAAAAAGAAAAAAAATGTTTCTGCCCTCAAGGAATTTTCCAATATACTATTTCTTGTATGTTTTACATGTTTTACATGCAGACCCAACTCCATCCAGAATTCATACTTTGTACTATTTCAGGTTCCATATACCCCTTCCCTCCCATTACTCTTAATGAGGTTTGGCTATACCATTTCTATGTATAGACACACAAATCCAGTAGGAGGTTGTGGCTGTTTGTGAAAATTGATCCCTGACCAACTCATGGCAACTTAAACAGTGAGCCAGCTTACAGACAAGAAGATGAGGGTCTTCCTCTACCATTGGTAAAAAACTCAACTCAAGAGTTTATTAAGCACCTACTATATACAAAGTCTGCTGAGTAGAGGATACAGAGCCCTAAATGAAAAACACTTCACACACTCAATGAGTTTATATCCTACTTTAGTATGTAAGGATCCAATTCCATAGGTCACCTAATATTTTCCAGGTATGTTTTTTCCGGAACCTTTGCTACTTAAGATTTCAATATAGCTGTTCAAACCTTGATACCCTGAAAAAGTCTTTGCATTGCTTTGTGGCCACAGCTTTTGGACACGACCATTGTTTTTGTTGTTGTTTGTCTTTCTTTCTCAAAGATCGTGACATCAGGAAGGTGATGCCATGACTTGCAATTGAATTGAATTTAAGTGAGGGAGGGCTGTGCAAAGACACCAGCCTCACTTTGTCCTCCAGAACCATCTGGGTCTAGTGGCAAGATCAGGATCCTCTAGTGACTAGATCAGGACAACTGGAGATGGCCAGATACAATGGGAGACCTTAACCTTTTTAAGCTAAGGTCTTTCCCAGGGCTCAGTTTGTCTGAGACAACACCTCATTCAGTGATTAAGGCTAGGTAAGAAATTGGGTAGAGAATGGCCTCTTTTACCTAGTCAAAAATTGTCAATCTGGGAGGGGAAGACCCTCAGGGTTTCTGGCCAAAATAGAAACAATTGCTGTTTAAGTTCACTCTGAGCCAATCAGGGCCCAGACAATGACCAAGCAGGGATTGCCCTGGGACCTATTGTTGGCCAGTCAATGAGAGCCAAATTGATTTGGATTTAAGGCCTGGTCCTTAAGGGAAAAAATATCTAGCCCATAAACCCCAAGATATCTTGTGATATTTCAGTGATCAAAATTTATATTCCTTTGGGCAGAGCACCCACAGATAAGGGTATGATACTATAGATGGACATATGTAGATAAGACTAGAAATATAATAGAGTTGAACATTATGGTTTCAAGGTAAATATGAAGTATTTTAGTTAATAAAATCATAAACATATATGTGTTTATATAGGTTTCCATGTACGTACATGTCTTTGAGGCTAAAAAGACAAACACTTGAAGCATTCTAAATGCTAAAAGGAAAATGCATCATATAATAGTGTGTAGACTACCAGGGCTTGTATATTTAACAAGAGAAAGTGAATCATTTCAACTGAAAATTAGTTATTGTGAAGAAGTGGACATTTTTTCTTGCATTATCTTTTTAAAAAAATATGTAGTTGTGAAGGGGGGGGTTGGGGTGCTCTTAGATGCGCAGAGGTACCCCAAGATCACGGGAAAAAGCCCAGATCGTGGTACGGATCTGCCTGAATGAATTCAACTCAGATCTTCCAGCCAGAGAAAAAGTTTATGAAAGATAAGCATATAGGCCAGACTCCAAAGGAACCCAAACATCAGTGATCTAAATGGGGTTTAAGGTGGTCAGGTGACGCTCGCAAGGATGAGCAGCGTGAGGCAGTCTAGAAAGCTCAGCATCTGAGTGGGGGCTGGGGCTAAGGTGGTCAGGCCAGGTGACGCCCCGTAACTGGGCATGGGGTCTCATCCTCTAGGGGCATGAGAAATTACCAGCATCTGAGTGGGAGCTGGGGTGGATAGGCCATATGACTCCCGTTAGGATGGGCAGGCATGAGAGGTCTTCTAAGCTTGAGAACAGCTCAGCCTCAGAATGGGGGAAAGGTCAGTCTTAAATCCAGACTGGGGGAGGGGCCATACAGTTTGGAGTGGCGGGAGGAGGAGTCCAAGGAGTGACCAAGCAGTTTGGGGTGAGGGGAGGAGGGGTCTAGGGAGATCTGGATGGGGGTGGCCAGCAAGCTGGGGTGAACAGAGCACTGGCCTAGCTAGGATTAAGGGTGGGAATGGCCAGGAAGGCAAAACAATGGGAAAGGCGGTTGATGGGGGAGGTGGACCCTTTGGAAAAGGGTCCAAGTGAGAATTTCCTTTTGGAATATCTGAGTGATTCAAACAGATGATGAGAATAGATAATGAAGGGAGCTGGAAGGGGAAGTTTGCTTTCAAAGGGCTTTTAAAGGGAAATAAGGCAGTTTCTAAAACTTTAAGGGTTTCCTGGGACCAGTAAACAAAACTGAAGCCAGGTTCTTTTTGGGGGCCAGGGAGGAAAGATGTCAAAGAGAGATAAGTGAGTCTACAAGGAATCTCAAAGTTTTAAGGTTTTTGTGGGAATTGTAGGTAAACCTCTTCATTTGTACTTGTGTTGTTATGCCGTTGTTGTAAATTGATGGTTTTATCATTTGTATTAGTAGCAGATTATAATGCTGATAGCAAATGATTTGCCTGCTGAGTATCCTTGGCATGTACAAATATGAAACCACTGTCTGTGGTCTCTGGAAAATCATGGAGAATGAAAAAGCTACTAAAGAAAGATACGTGTTCCATTTTTCAAAAAAAGGGTAATAGATCCCGCTTACTATAGGCCATTGAGCTTGACTATGATTCCTGGCAAGGTCCTAAATCATATTATTAAAGAGATTGTTTCTGAACATATAGCAAAGGAAACAGTGGTAACAGAGGGCCAGCATGGCTTCCTCAAGAACAGCTAATGCCAGACTAGCCTTTTTTGATAGTTATTTGACAGGATTACTAGATCTAGACAGGAATTCTCTAGGTAGAATTTACCTAAATTTTAGAGAAGCATTTGGCACAGCCTCAAATGCTTTTCTGGTGCAATAGATGACAAGATTTAGGGTAGATGATAGCAGAGTTAAATGAGCTTAGGCTGGATCCAACAAGTCATTGAAGGTTCAGTCCACTCCTTAAAGTAGGACTCCAGTGGAATGTCCCTGAGTTCTCTACTTGGTCATATTCTATTTAATATTTTTATCAGTGAATCAGATGAAGACATAGAAATGCAGCTGGAGAGTGTTAGACTTGGAATTGAGAAAACCTGGGTTCAAACTCTACCTCAGACATTTAATAACTGTGTGTCCATGTCCTCTTAACCTCTTTGTTTCCTCCTTTGTAAAATGGGTATAATAATATCTGTAGCAGATTGACCACAGGATTGTTGTGAGAATCAAAGAAGATACTGAATATAATGTGCTTTACAAACAAAATAAATATCAGTTTCTATCAAATTCACAAATAGCACAAAGCTCAGAAGGCTGATGAACATGCCAGTTAATATGGGATCCAGAGACATCTTGGCAGGCTAGAACTTCGAGCTCAGTTGGATAATATGAAATTTAACAGGCATAATTGTATCCCTATATTGCATCCATTCAAAGAATCTTCTTCCCAAGTGTGAGGTGAAAGAAGTATGGTTGGACGGTACTCCATTTGAAAAAATAATCTGAGGTTTTTAGTGACCTACAAGCTTATTAAATAACAAACTTATTAAGATGACAGCCAGAAAAAAAAAGCTTTTATAATCTGAGGAGGTGTTGAGTATCATAGTACCTAGGACTAGGGAAGTGATGAGTAACCTTTGTATTCTGCTTTGGTCAGACCATATCAGAAGCATTATAATGATGAAATGACATAGGCTGAATGAACCCATTCAGTAATATGGGTCCAAAGCTAGCTGAATGATAATGCTCAGAGAGTAGTTATTAGTAGCTCATTGTCAGCCTGTAATGAAGTCTCAAATGGAGTGCCCCAGGAATCTGCAATTGGCCCTATGCTGGCTAAAGGCATAGAGAACATCATTATGCAATTTGCAGATGACGTAAAGCTGGAAATAATAGCTAACACTGGATGATAGAGTCAAGATCCAAGCAGATTTTGTTCTGCTTCAGTATTTCTAACCTGTGGCAAAATAAAATAAGGTGAAATTTAATAAAGATGAGTATAAAACTATTTGTTGGGATCCAAACAGTTGACTTCATAAGCAACTTGCCTGAAAAAGATCTGGGGATTTTAATGAACTCCAACCTAGACACTAGTCAGAGGTGTGATATGGTAGTGTCCTCTCCACACACATACCCCCCCAAAATAGATTTTTACTACATTAAGAGAGGAATAGCTTCTAGTATTGAGGAGGTGATGTCCTACAGTATGAAGACCACTCTGGTAGTCTTGTATTGAACTAGAGTTTTGAAGACAGTGATAATCTGGAGAATATCCAGAGGAAAGAAATCAGAATAGTGACGATCCTCAAGCCCATGGTATGAGAGAATGGGTTAAAGGAATGGAGGTTTTTTGGCCTGGACAAAAGAAGACTAGGGAGGACATAATACTTGTCCTCAAGTATTTGAAGGCCTTTCATGAGGAAGAGGATTAGGGCAATGGTTAGAGGTTTCAGAGAGGTAACTTTGGGTTTGATAATAGGAAAACTTTCTGCCTGTTAAGAGTTGTACTCATGTGGGATAGGTGCCTTGGGAAGGAGTGGGTCTGTGCTTAATAGAGGCTTCAGGCAGAGACAGGAAGACCACTTTCTGCTTATGTCAGGGGGGAGGCAGCATGGTGGAATGGATAGAGCATTAGACTGACTCAGGAAGACAGACCTGGGTTCACAGTGTGCCTTAGATGCTTCCTTACTATATTACCCTAGGCAAGTCACTTGTCTTCTTTGAGTTCTTAGTTTTCACATAAGTAAAATGAGGTGGTTGAACTCAATCTCTAAGGTACATTCTAGTTCTTTAGCACTGTGATCCTAATGCCTTAGTTGGATTATTTTGGGGTATCAGTCTGAGTAGATAACAGCCCAGGGGACTTCCAACTGAAATTCTGTGATTCTGGGAACCAGGCTGGTGGTGAAGGGCCTCAAGACTCTGCCATATGAGGCTCAATTGAAGGGACCAGATACATTTAGTCTAAACAAGACATAAAGCAGGGGAACTTGATAGCTGTCTTCAAGCATTTGAAATACTGTTGTGATTTCTTCTGCTCCTCAGAACAATAATAATAGGTGGAAAATGAAAGGGGCAAATTTAATCTTGATGTTAGGGTAAACTCCCTATCAGAGGAACCTGTCCTGAAGGAGAATGGGCTTCTTTGGGACAAGATGCTTTCTCTCTCCCAGAAAGCCCTCTGGCACAAGCTGGATGTCTATTCATCCAGGGATATTATAGAGAGCATTCTTATTCAGGGATGGGTTGAACTGAATGGCCTGGTAGCTTCCTTCAAGCTTTGAAACTTTTTAAAGTTGTATTGGGCCTTTATCTCAGTTTAAGGGTGGCAAAAGTCATGAGTGAACTTTGCATTTTCTACTGTATGCAGCTTTCCTTTTGAAGGGATGAAATCTGTGTAACAGAGAAATTCTGCTGACTCATGTCTGGCAGCTCTTTTTCTTTTACCTTGCCTAGTGTCATTATTTCTTTTTTAAATTTAGAATGACTAACAGGTTTCTCAATTTTATTACTCACCATTTTTTTCAAGCCATCTCTTCATTGTGACTCATATTCAAGTTTCCATAAAGTGACATATCATGTGTTGATAATGTCAGTGAAAATAAATATGAACCTGTGCTTTTCCAAGTGACTACTCTGATTAATGTCCTTAATCCATGAAAATAAATAGGAGTGCTCATCAGTGACTCATTTCACATGCTTTCCCAATCCAATGAGTCTTCGGAATCAATTGAGATTTTGAAAACGGCAAAGTCAATGACAATGCTGCCGAAGCTCAGAGTCCTGCCTCCTTCTCCCATACTCTACCTTCTGGTAACTTCAGAAGAGGAAGTCTCCAGGGAAATAGAGAAAGTTAAGAATCCAGGCCTGTACAAATTTTGGTTCTTAATTCTTCAAGCTGACAGGTACCTTGGCGTGTTGCTGTGGCAACATCCCCATATTTAGATAAAATATGATAAAGTGTGAAATGAAGAAGCATACATAATATCTGATGGCAGTCTGCTGAATCTCTAATATTTGGACTGAGCAAAATGACCTCATCCTCATCTCTTTGGGACAAGGAAAGTTAAGTTGTTGAATTAAGATGAGTGGGAATAATGCTAACTTAGTAAATGGGGGGAGGTACTAGAAGGCATCAGGAAGACAGATTTGAAACCTACCCCAAACACTTCTTAGCTATGAGGCCCTGGGCAAGTCACTTAATCTCTCTTTACCCATCTGTAAAATGGGGGTCATAATCACACATGCTTCACAGATTTGTTGTGAAGATCCAGTGAGATACTGTATGTAAAGCACTTTGCAAAGCTTAAGTGCTCTATAAATATGTTTATTATTATTACTTTCTCTAAGGACTAAAAAACTTCTGGAGAACTAAAAAAATGACTTCTAAGAAGATTCTTGACAGAAATCGCAAAGTGGCTTATTATATAATACCCAACAATTCTGAGAGAGTTGACCTCAAATATTTCATCAGACACTGTTCTGGGCAAATAATTGATCTTCCATTCATATCTGTTTCAGTAATTGACGATTTATGAATATGTATGTGGAGAAAGCTGTTTGATTTTGGACATTTCTGGTGTGTAGTATGAGAACAAGAACCTGCTGCTGGGTGTTCTATTTGGTTTTTTTTGCTATGTGCTCTGGATTAAGCACATTCACTTTAACCAGGGGTGGGGAACCTGCTGCCTCAAGGCCACACGTGGCATCAGGTTCCCCACCCCTGATAAATTCTTTCTAACCAAATGATATAGCCTGTCTCTGACTTCATTCTGGGAAAATCTCATACACCATACTGAAGCCTTGGATTACCTTATCTGACTATTACAAAGATATTTCAGATGCTGTGTCTGGGTATATAGTCACTTTTCATTAACCTATTACATACTTTTAAAACATTTTCCTTCAATTCTGACACATTGCCATAATTGAATGCAAACTTCTGGTTTGCAAGATGTAGGGTCTTACCTTTCTGTGATGCACTGATAGGTCTTTGTTTCAAGGGCTGGCAAAGAGCAGGGCCCGTGAGAGTAAATACATAATCTGGTGGAAAGAGTACTGTACTCAGAAATCATGAGACCCAAGTTCCAGGCCTGGCTCTTCCATAACTAGATGGTGCTAATGTGGACAAATTCCTTTTCTTCTTCATGTTTCCATATTTATCAAATGAAGTTTCAACCAAATGGTTTGGGATAGATCTTAGAGTTTTGAATAGAGAGGAGGGAAAGGCCCAGAATATTTCCTACTGGGGACTAGCAGAGAACCCTTCAAGTTTTTTAGATGTGGATACATGAGGACTTAAGATCTTCAGAAACCACTGAAGAATAGACATGCTATGTATTCTGAGTTTGGGGTTTAGATTAAACTCTCAGAAAATCTGTATTAGAAAAAGTCATTTGAGTGAAACGGTGTTATCCTCAGCTCCTTGGGGCAAGGAAAGTGATACTTTCTTAAGTTTTTACATCAGTATGCGTGGGGATGATGATACGATGGTAAATGGGGCAGAGGCAGCATGACATCATGGATGGGTGCTGGGTTTGGATTCAGGAAGATGGGCTTGAATACTTTTTAGCTGTGTGATCCTGGGTAAGTGACTTAGCTTCAATGGCACAGTGAGTAGAGCTTGGCTTGGAATCAAGAAGACTTATCTTCATGAGTTTGAATGCTACCTCTGACACTTACTAGCTGTGTGACCCTAGGCAAGTCACTGAACCCTGTTTGCCTCAGTTTCCTCATCTGTAAAATGAGCTGGAGAAGGAAATGGTAAACCATTCCAGTATCTTTGCCAAGAAAATCCCAAAATGGGTCATGGAGAGTCAGATACAACTTAATAACAAAAGGAACTCATATTTAAAATGGGGGATTTTTTTTAAATAAAAGTAAAAAAAAGTATAGATGTTTTCTTCTCAATACAATTTGAATAGTTTTGGCCCATTTAGGATTCTATTGCTTGACTTAGCAATGTGTATGTAACATTTTAACTATCCTCTTAAACACTCTTTAAGCATAATGGTGTACTTGCCCGCCCCCCCAAAGAAAGGCCCTTTAAAGGGCAGCACTGTGCTTTTTTCAGTGCTTTCTCTATGTGTATTTCATTGCATTTGTACCACCATTTCTCAGTCCAGTAGTAAAGCTATTTTAGGGATGTTTTTTTTTTCTTCTAGAACCTAAGAATCATGAGAACCATAAATGTAAATGACAAGCACAAAATAAGTAACCACATTCAAGGGACAGTAGTCAAACTTCTAATTTTTCAAAAGCACGATTGCTGACAGTGGGGAAATGTTTTCATGAGAATATGGAAAAGTGAGAATAGAAAGGAGACTTTTGTGCCATCATCTCATATACTGAATTTTTTTCTTAATGCATTGGTTTTTCTTTGTTTTAGAGATGGAATTCTGTGAGACTCCCCACATTCTGTGCTCAGGCTACCAGACAGACATGCACAGTGTATCTCAGCATGGCTACCAGTTAGAGATGGGCTCTGATGTGGATACAGAGACAGAAGGTGGCACCTCTCCTGACCATGCCTTGAGGATGTGGATGAGGGGAATGAAATCAGAACACAGTTCGTGTTTATCAAGCCGGGCCAACTCTGCATTGTCCTTGACTGACACAGACCACGAAAGGAAGTCTGATGGAGAGACTGGTAAGCATGCCCATTATATAATTCTTAAAAACCAGACAGAATGCTACGATGATCTTTTCTTTGTTTTACTTACTCCGTCTACCTATTGGTATGTAAAATGGAAGCACAAAGTGGCAAAATCCCATGTATGTGACATAATATCTTTGCTACCACATGCTTTCGCTTTAATATCTGGCACAGTACTGTCCATTTCCTGTCAGAATGCACAATCACCTCTCATGTACGTCTCTTAGCATTCGCCTTTCATTGTCACCTATCTTTAGGGTGCAACATTTACATCAAAATATGTATTGGGGCCTTTTGGCTTTGGTAATTGATGCATGAATAATAAGTAATTTTTATAGCATAGTCTTTTTATGTTTCCTAATGTTCATATTACTAATGTTGCTCATATTTACCTGTTGAACACATGTAGACTGATAGAAATTAATCAGCTTAAAATGAGCTGTTTTTTTTTATGAAACAGTAATTCATAGGAAAATAATGTTACTTGCTAGAGAATGGATATAAGTATTAATCTCATTAAATCATAATTATTTTTCTACTCTTTAAAATGACATAATTCATTTATTGTAATTCTGATTTTCTTTTTTTTTCTTGTATTCTAACGTTACCTCACAATAGAAATACTTTCATAGAAAAGATGTTAACATTTCAAATCTTTTCTCTCGCCATCAATTACTGTCTTTGTCATTTGGGTGCTTTTCACCATGTCCACAGGCCCCAACGTAAAATTTGTCTCTTAGAGTCTTAGTGACCAAGTAGCCATTGCCGAGAGGAAATGAGGTTCATTAGTAGTCTTACCCCTCTTGCTTTTCTGTTTTGTCCTCCTCTGCCTCAAATCTCCACAAGATACTGGAGGCAAAAGTCACAAAACTATTTAGCCCTTCATTAGCCAACCATTTTCCAAACTATAGATGGAGGTGCTTCAGAATGTCACTGAGAAGTCCTTAGAGACTTGTCAAGTCCTAAGTTGGCTCACTCCCATTTACCAGTCTGGGGGTAGGATAATCAAGATTGTACATGGTAACAAATGTGATGGACAAGGGAGAAAAAAATCAGTGCAAGAGTATCGATGGTGCAAAGTTAGGCCTTTGTTGTAATAGAAGCTTAGGGTCATTTTAAAGTGTTTTGGATTTTCCCGAAGACTATCAAGTTCACTCTTACCCTATTGAATTATTGGTTCAGTTTGTTTTCCATCAGTACTGTCTACCCAAGATACATGTATTGATGAACCGGATGAATAGACTGTCCATACAACTGCTTGCTGGAAGAAGAAAAATAGCCAATTTTCACCAACTTGGCATTTCCTATTTAGACAGATAAGCCAGATACTTTTGAGTGATTATAGATCTCATTTAGAAGCCTCTGCAGTGTTTCAAAAGCTAGATACAATTAATAAAATATCATCCACAAGCAAACATCTGAAAGACCACCATCCATGGGGAATCCTTCGATTTAGTTGCTGAACATACTCCATAAGGCTGGCACACAGCTTTGGCAACCATACATTACCCTGATATTGACTCACTTGGTATTAATGTAGGATTGCTGAAAAAGTTCTGTGTTAGAGAATTCCATATTTGATGGAATCTTGAGTAGTTTTGACATATAACTGGAGGACCACTTACTGAAAGAGAACCATTAAGGTGGCATTTAGCCCTCCCAAATCAGTTTTTTTTAATGGTCAACAGACAATAAGCATAGCAGGATCTTGTATTCTCTGTTCAGTCAATTGTGTGAAGATAAGAATAAAGTTTGCTATAGAATATTATTTGTGAAAGCCTGAACATTCATGCCTTCATCAAGGATGCCCTCATTATATGTGTAGATTTTTCTCATTAAAATATCATATGGAAGGGAAGTTACGCCTATGAGAAGAGAATCATTGGTGAATTCTCAATAGCCATTTTGGCTTTTTGAGTAAGAAAATGTGTTAATTTTTTTCAAGGGTTTGAGATATTTCCATCTCTCTGATACCTTTTGAGTCAATGCATTGCACCTCCAACATTGCGTAGTGTCTGGTACAGACTTCGATGTATAATTAATGCTAGCTACCTGGACTTAGTCTCATTCAGCTGCTCTCCCCATTTTGTTTTCTTCAGTGTCATTTCTACGTCCTCATACAGCATATCAGGGATGGTGATGTTAGAATCTACTTTTGGTCGTTCCACTGTAATTGATAGAGAGAAGACTTATTGAAATCTTGACGGATGTTTTCAATTATTCATCTGTTTGTTGTCCTGCTTCCACTTTGATCCCCAAATGCTCATAGCGTCCTGATGATATTTAGGTGATCCTCTCATCAAACTTTGGATAAACTTGCTTTTTGTTCCATTGCTTGTCACTGTTTTATGAGACAATACTGTATCTAACTTTCCATCATTTTCCTCCACAAGATTTTTGCAAACAAGTTTATTTTCTAAGCTCGTGTTTCCCTTACATGAAGCAGAGAGATCAACCATTGCCGGACTGATAACTGTTCCAAGGCCCTCTTGGTCTCCTAATGTGAGGCAATTGATTTATATCAGTTAAACTTAAGAAATGATAATAGTCTGTATCAATATCTTTAAGAATTTATTTCCCATTTTAAAAATGTGATTGAATAGAATAAGTTATAGTGGCTTCAATTGCACAGCCTATCTTTTCATTTTTAATTTCCTAACACCATATTCATTTTCTCTTTAGGCTAACAGTCCATTGGTCTGACTATTCCAGACAAATAATTTTGAAATGACTCCCACATCAGTAGCCCTTGGTTGCTTGTCTGTAAGAATATAATCAGTTTCATCTTTAGTGATATGTGGTGCTTGCTGTGTCCACCATACATTTTTAAAATGCTCGTTGTGACCACTGTGATATGAGATAACTAATTGTCTCATGTAAAGATATATCTTTGTGCCTTGGGAAGCAAAATTAAAAAAAAAAAACTCTATCACCTCATTTATTTGTTTCTTCAAAGAGAATTTGTGAGTCAGCCTTCCATTTACCTGCATCTTCTTTTTGTCTTCTGGATTCAGTTACAGTGTCGGTGATTTAATTGGTCCAGTCTTTATGGCAACTTGTTAGCAACTGAACAAAAATCTCATATTTACAATATCAAGACAAGTTAATATTTATTGATGGTCTAAAATCTTTTTTGATTCTTAGTACCCTCTAAGTCCCGTTTGTACCATTCTGGTACATTCACTGTAGAAACAAAAGGAAGCTATATAGGACTGAGAACTACTTAGTATTTTTCTTCTTTTCATTGATTAACCGGGACAAAGAATTCATCATCCCTTGAGCAGCCTGCGGGTGATGAGCTTCTCTGTACTTGGCTAGATCAATCTGTGGAGAGCAGCTAGAATTTGTCACCAGGACAGTACTCAAGGTTTTCCTAGTAAGGTAGAACTTGCCAGATTCTCTGCTCTGCTGACATAGCCTTCAAGAACCTGTGGTCACCTCTTTGCCACAGTGAGACATCAAAGGAGCAGTTGTGTATAGGGTTCCCACTGAAGACTCCTTGAAATATTTTAAGAATGAATGCATGGTATAGTGGACGGGTTTGCACACTACAGCCAGCAAATCCATGTCTACTTGGTGGAAAGGGTACTTATTTGGAGTCTAAGGGCCTGGACTCACATGCGGGTTCTGACATGAGCTTCAGTGCGATTTGGGGCTGGTCATTTAACCTCCCTGAACCCCAGAAGAGTCTTTGCCCTGAATTTAGGTAGATTTTAGAACTTTAGCCTTCCTAAGATAGCCTAGCTTGGGCATTCAACTTCATATTTCCATAACTTTGGTTGGAAAGGTTTATCTCTACTATTTAATTAGCCAGAAAGACCTTTCAAAACACATATGCAATATTTATATTCCCTCATCAGATCTGTTTGCTTGTTCTATATTCTGGGGCATTAAAATAATTGACCTTCAGTATCAACACTCCCTAACTTAGTGTGTCAAAAAACATCAGGTGCTGGAAGGAGCCATGGACTTCTAGGCCTCCATGGGAGCAGTATTCATTCTCAGAGGTGAAGATTTTGTCAATGCATTCTCTCTGATTCATGATTTTCAGCAAGCTCTTTCTTTTGAAAAAAAAATTTAGATTTTAGTTATTTTGCAAAATTAAATTTTGTTTTATTTCCAAATGAAGATCCATCTTCTCTCCCTCCCACCTTCCCATTCCCAACTACCTTCCCATGTTGAGAAAGCAAGAAAAACAAACAAACAAAAAAACACTGTTACAAACATGTATAGTCAAGCAAAATAAATGATTACACTGGCCATGTCCCATAAAATATGTCTCTTCTACATTTGGTTAGAGCACAGACCTGGGTTCAAGGATTTATAGGAAATTGGTACTCAAAGCTAGTACAAGCATGAAATTTATTATTATATGTGACACAGCAAGCAGGCAAAAAAAAGTATATGCATATGCTATATGGCAATACAGACAAACAGTGGTTTGGCCCCATAGAAGCAAAGAAACTCATCCAGCTCAGGGGATGGGAAATGGATATGGTAGTAAAGTTCTCATTGGGAGTACTCACTTAGAGTTGGGATCTGAATGAGGAAGTTTTGTACCTTAAAAGTAGGCTTGGTTGATATTAAGTTTTTGATACCAGAGTGAGGAGGGGGCATTTCCAAATCAGACCTAGATGTGGTAGGGAATTCTCTGGGTCACTTATCAGTAGCAGACTAGAGTGAGGGGGGGATTTCCTTACTGACATTAGAAATTGGGTAAGGATTCAAGTTGGTAATCAAAGATCCTAGGAATACATATGGCTCCCATCCACTGCATTTGGCCAGAAGTCTTATCAAATCAGAAGCCAAAATCATTGATGTGTCTAACTCAGGGTCAGAATGAGTCAGGATGGTGGAAAAGTACAATTTGTTTGTCATTGCTTATATGTTTATGGTCATTAGGACCACTTAGCCTAAATAATTTTATATTGGAGTCTTATCTAAAACTACAACATCAAACAATATATTTCAAAATCACTGTTAGCACAGTCTCAGTCTACACTTTGAGTCTATCACCTCTCTATTAAAAGGATGGGTGGTGTGTTTCATTATGAGTTCTCTGAAATTGTGGTTGATCAATGTGTTGATAAAGAGTTCCCAAATCTTTCAGAGTTACTTGTCTTTATGATATTCTTGTTATTGTATAAACTGTTCTCTTGTTTTACCTTACCTTGTGCCAATTCATACAGGTCTTCCTGGGTCTTTCTGAAACTGTCACCATAATTTCTTACAGTTCAGTAGTATTCTATCATATACATATACTTGTTCACCCATTCACCAATTCATGGACGTCGTCTTAGTTTACATTTGCTTGCCAACACAAAAAGAACTGTTACCAATATTTTGGTACATATCAGTCCTCTTTCTTTAATCTCTTTGAGGTATAGACCTGGTAGTGGTCTTTCTGGGTGTAAGGGTATAGATAGTTTAATAGCTTTTGGGGCATAGTTCCAAACTGCTTTCCATTGTGGCTGAACCTGTTCGCAACTTTACCAACAATGCATTTCCTTCTCACTTGGATTAATTTATTACACATTCCACTCCTTCACATATTCTCTGGTCCAGCAAAACCATGCTTCTCGATATATAACATTTTGTTTCCCATTCTGTACCATTGACTGCTGTCCCCAATGCCTGGAATGCACTCCTTACTCACCTCTACCTTTTGGAATCCATGATCTCCTTCCGGGCTCAGCTCCAGTTCCATCTCTGCATGAATGACATAGGCCTTTACTGAATCTCCCCAGTTGTTGTTAGTGTGTCTCCTCTCTCAATTTTACCATGTATTGATTTGCATTTGTGTTGAATTGATTTTTTTTCTCTATATAAAATAATTCTTTAAACAAAATGTAAGTTCCCTTGAAGACAGGGGTTCGTCTTTGTCTTTGTATCCCTGAAACCTAGCACAGTGCTTGGCATATAAGGGAGGGAGGTGCTTAATAAATGCTAGTTGAATGCATTGTAACTCTGATAATTGGGAATCACATACCATAGGAATCACTAAGCCCCAAATGAAATTAGTGAATTCATATTATTAATTCGTAATATTAATTAATATTATTCATTTAATTAATTGTATTCAGGGTTGTGCTGGAGCCAACTCTAACCAGTTTAGGAGAGCCAGTTGTTAAATTTTCATTGTAAGCATTTACACCTCAGAAATTTGCAATCACAAGTCGGGTTAGATTTATTGTTTAATTTATTGTCTTGACTTAAAGTCTTAATGCAGATGAAATTTAAAAGTGTTTGTGAATGCCTTCTCCCCCCCATCCTGCAATCCCATCCTGGTTGTTAAACATACAGCCCCATATATGCCTACATTTTACTTTGGAAATTCCAGCCATCTAGCTGATGGTTGATCTCTCTGTCACAATCTAATCTAGCCAGTAGCTGAGTTATCTCTTTTCCTATAGTCCCCTATAAATATAGTCTTTCTGGTTATACTCAAGGAAATTGCTCTTTGTGCCGTACTTTATATATCTGAAGTTCACCATTTTCAAAAATAAAGGTAGACTTCATGTTAGGCAACAGAAGTGTTTGTAAGGACATAGGAGCAGGGATTTAGAGCTGGGAGGAACCTACAAGGTCACATAGTCCAAACTAGCCCCACTTTAACACGTATACTTTATAGATTTGTAAAAATGAGGCCATGTTTTAAATGCTAAATGAGGAGAAAACTATTAACAGCAAACTTTTTAAAAAATGAATACTCAAATGAATTTTGAAAGTTTTGATTTTTGTTTGGTGTATTTTTTGAAGAAGCAGCATGGCATAGTGGATGGAGTGCTGAGCGTGAGTCAGACTTGCTAGAAGCCTGTCCTCTGACCCCTCCTGGCTTTATGACCTTGGATGAGTTACTTGTCCTCTTTGTGCTTCAGACAGATTCCTAAAGCTCAAGAATTTCCCAGCTGGGGGACATCATACTGAGGCTCATCTGAATGTCCTTCACTGGGCCTGTGGCATAATAAAACAATCCATCCATCATCAGTATAATGAAACTCACCATTGTATTTGTTGCAACTCTTCAATCCATGTCCTTACGTAGCTATTTATATGTTTTGAAAGGAGGGTTCCCTTTATCATTTTTATTTCTAATTGCACAGATCTCCATGCTTCTGAAGCCAGCCTTCTATTTTATTTTTACATCTTATATCACTTACATCCAAGATGTTTCTTAGATGCTGCTAGAAATTCATAAGACCATACTTCATATTGCTTCAGCTTAGAGATTTTCATTTGTATTGAATTTCCCTAGAGGTCTCGTCATAATCAATATTAAATGGATTTAATCTCATATTTTTGTTTCTTTCATTTTAAATGTGGGATGTGGAGAACGTGATATAGAATGGGTGTATTCATAGGTATACATACTCATAAATGTGAGGTTTGAGGGCATCTTTTTTTTTTAGGCAATTGGGGTTAAGTGACTTGCCCAGGGTCACACAGCTGGTACGTGTCCAGTGTTTGGTCTGAGGCTGGATTTGAACTCAGATCCTCCTGACTTCAGGGCCAGTGCTCTATCCACTGCGCCCCTTAGCTGCCCCATAGGGGCATCTTTTAATAAACAAAATTTATGTCCGTGCTCTTCAGTTACCTAATTAGGAAGCAGTCAGACAAATATGTTTTACAACTATTGATTCAGGTCACTTTAAACAATTACAGGGTTAATTCTTACCTGTAACAAGTCTAGCATGTAACTTGAAAAGGTGATTTCTTATCCAAATTAACTGGTTGAAATAATGTACATGGCTGAATTCACAGAGCACAGACTGTCACTACTGGAAGGACTTTGAGAGATCACCTAATCTAACCCCTTCATTTTTCTCATTTTACGTGAGAGTAAACTGAGATACTGAGCAGTGAAGTGGCTTCACCAAGGTCACACTGCTGTTGACTGGCAAAAAAATACAATAAAATGGAGATAGGAGGATAAGGAGCTCTTCATTTCCCAGCAGCCATTTACAGTCTTCCTCAGACTTTTTGTTCTCCAGGCTGAATTATCCAGTTTGTTCTTTTACACACTGAGTACCACAACAAACTTGTGCTATAGAAAACAACACCAGAGAATCATAGGATACAAGCTGTAGAGGGGGCCATCAAAGGTCATCTTGTCCATAACTCCACCTCCAGGCAGGGGTACATGAAAACCATCCCAGTAATAGCTTCCTCCTTCTCTTCTCTTAAAATTCCCCAGAGAAAAAGAGATCCTTTCCTAATCCCCTTCTTTAACACCTCTCAACCCTTACTAGTTGAAAAGTCATATCCATTAGTCCACGAGCTTTTATTAAGTACCTACTGTGTGCCAGCGAAATGTGCTCCATGCTGGGGATACAGAAACAAAAAAATTAATCTGTCCTTCCTTTAATTACATAAGGAAAATACATGTACACAGATAAATAGATGAAGTATATACAAAATCAACACAGTAACTAACTTTTAGAGGAGGGCACTATCAATGGGGGAGGTGTGTGTTGAGGGAGCATTATGAAAAACCCCATTTACAGCTCTGAGGTTGGAGTTCCAGGGCTTGACTTTGAGTCCTGGATCTGCTCCTTGTGGTCTTTGTGGCCTTGGACAAGTCAATGAATCTTCTTGAGCCTTAGGCAACTCTGTACAATGAGGATTTGAAGAGATTGTGACAAGCCATTTAATTGGACTAAATAAAATGAAATTGAATAGGTATAAAAATGTAAAGCCCTTCCCTTGTGAGTGCATTTTTAAACTAGATAAGTGAGACATGGCTAAATAGTCAGTTTGAAAGCTATCTGAGCTTTTTTAATGAACTGCAAGGTAAACTTGAGCCCACAATGTGATGATGCCTCAGACAGAAAAGCTAAAGTAATTTTGGGCTGCATTGAGAGGCATGGCTTCCAGGAAACTGATATTAGACTTCTAGCCAAGCTGACTACCTAAATAAAAGATAAGATGACCCAGATCCCATATATGTACTTCAATAAAATTCTCAAGTTTACACCAGAACAAATAGTGGTCAGGAAATCCAGTGAGAAACCATAGTTAGTGACTTCTTCTACCCTAAAGCTGCATAAGAGGTCTGCCAGAAGCCTGAGGGGAGAAAGGGAGCCAATCAGTAAAGCCAGTTATAGTACAGAGTAGCTTCCCAACTCTCCCAGAGATGGCCAGGGACAAATGTAATTGGCAAAGTTTTGTATCTGGAAGCAGGAAGAGTATAGGACTTAACTGAGAAAGTGCCAGAGAGTGGCGGCGGTGGGAAATGGCCTGCACTGTACTCAGACTGGGATACCATGGTTCTAGAGGCTCTGAGGCTCTTTTATGCTGTGTCCTGAGATGTCAGAGAGGGCCTACAAGATCTCAATCTCTAAGCCTCAAAGATCCAGAGGTGCCTAACCCTGAGAGGTGGATGTCATTTCCAGAACCAAGGCAAACCAATATGAAACCATGAAAGGTCAACTGCCACATCCAGAAGTATAGCAGGGTGTAGAGCCTAGCTCTAGCACAAAGCCCTAATTCAGGAACTGAATTGGAGAGATGAATAAATCAAAGAACACATTGACTGGCATCAGAAGTTATTTTTGCTTTAAAGATTCCCAAAAAGAAAGGGCAAGTTATTCCATAACAAACTCCAAACAGAGCTATAAAGGAAACAGTGGTCTTTACACAAGGACTATATATGACTTTCCATGAATTATGTAAATTATTTAAATAGACTTTACATGAATAACTAGAAGAAATAGAGTGAGATTAAAAAATGAAATAGAAGCACTCAAGGGAAGAATTGGAAGGGGAATAAATACCTTAGAACAGAAAGTAGTGGTAATCCTTATTCAAGGAATGGACTACCTGAAAACTAGAACAGACCAAGCAGAAATCGATGACTCCGTGGAAGAGCAAGAAATATTAAAACAAAATCATAAGATTGAAAAAAAAAAGAAGAAAACATAAAAAATCAACTGACCTGGGAAACAAAAGAGAAATAATTTAGTAATCATTGGATTCCCCATAAATTATGCTCAAAAAAAAAAAAACCAATCCAGGCACTATTTTAAGAAATCATAAATGAGAACTTCCCAGATCAATTTGAAGTAGAGGAAAAAGTAATGATAAAAAGACTTTTCCAATCATTTCCTTAAAGAACATCAAAAGAAAAAGACCCAGAAATGTGAGCCAAAAAATACTGTGTAAACATCTAGGAAAAAATGTAGTTCCAGTATTAAAGAAATGCAGTCAGGATCACACAAGACCTTTTAGCTTCTACTATAATCAAGTGGTGATATTGGAAAACATTTTGGCAGAAGGCAAAAGATATATAGGCTTACAACAAAGAATAACTTACTCTACAGAGCTAAATAACTTACAGGGTGAAAATGTGCCCTCAATGGAATAGATTGAATTTTAGGCATCCCTGATGAAAATGTTACAGCTGGGGCAGCTAGGTGGTGCAGTGGATAGAGCACTGGCCCTGAAGTCAGGAGGACCTGAGTTCAAATCCAACCTCAGACCAAACACTTGACGCGTACTAGCTGTGTGACCTTGGGCAAGTCACTTTACCCCGATTGCCTCACTAAAAAGAAAAAAAGAAAATGTTACAGCTGGGTAAGAATTTTAAAATACAAATGTAAGAATCCAGAAACATCTGGAGGGTAAATTTATTTGAAAAATTGGAAGGAGCTGTGGGATGATGTGCTAATATTCTAATGGGAGAGAAGAAACAAGTATCCCTTTAGAACCTTAATATTTTCAAAGTATATTGAAGGAGGTAAATAATAAAAAAGGTGATCCTGGGAATAGTTTGGTTTTGATCTGAGGGTTTGAAGAAGCAAGAGAGAAGGAAGATTAAAAGGAGGAATATGCTCATATAGAAATGAGGAAAAAATAGGTGGAACTTATTTCTCATAATTTGGGATATATAAAAAGATACTATAAACATGGAGGAAGAAGAAGGAAGAGCAGGAATCAGATATTCCCCACAATTAAATGAACAAAGTGCATTGTTGAACATGCACAGGGTTTGGTGTCAAAATATGTCAAAGAACTCAATAGGAAAGCAGCTGAGTTGGGGTTGGGGTAAAGAGAGAGGATAATTCCAGGTAGGGAATAATCAGAAGCAAAACAAACTGCCTGATCCTAAATGGGGGTGGAATTTAAAGTGGGGGAAACAGAGCTGGAGCTTAAGGGGGTATCTTAAATTGCCTCTTTTGGGGAATGGCTGACCAAAATATGTACAATTACAAAAGACAGTATTTCACAAAATCCTGAGTAGTGTGAACTGAGCAGAACCAGGTCATACAAGGAGAGAGCAACATTCTAAAGAAAAAAAACTTTAAAACACTAAAGAAATCTGATGAATATAATGACCAACCATGTCTCCAGGACGCCAATGATGAAACATGTTACCCACCCCTTGACAGAGAAGTGATAGATACAAGGTACAGAAAGGGATATATTTTTGGATATGGCTACTATTCTCATTCATTTTACTTAATTGCTTATTTGTTACAAGGGATTTTCCTCCCTTTTTTGTATTGCTGACTTGGGAGGGGAAGGGAGACCAGGGTTTTTCAGAAATAGTCATGTCAAGAAAAAGAGGGCCATTAAAACATGTTTTAAATGCACAGAGAACAGAAGCAAATATGGACAAGTCTGACAGTTTTGAATGCAAGATGTATTATTACTTTTTTAAAAGCAAGTGCTATGGAATGGAGATTGACAGTTTCATATAAAAATCTTTTTTGTATGTTGTGTATATGGAAATGATCTTTTTCTAGCTTAAGTTCATAATCAAAAGAAACTTTTAAGAATAAAAAAACTAAGGAGACAATGGTTCTAGTGTACTCTGCTATGATCAAGCCATATCTGTATTATTGTTTTGAGTTCTGGGTGACACATTTTTTGGGAAGGATATTGAGCAGGATGACCAGGATGGTCAAGGGCTATCATGCCATATGAAAATTAGATGAATTAATCTGAAAAAGAAAAGACTTGAGGGGACTGGGTAGGGGTAACATGATAGGTATCTTCTGGTATGCTGAATGGATGTTTTAATCATCATGAAAAGGCCCATCTACAATAGATGCCTCTATTTTCTCTCCTCTTGCTCTCTTCTTAACTACTTACAATCTGGTTTCCAAACTTATTCCACCAAAACTGGTCTCTCCAAAGTTACAAGAGATCTCATAGTGGCCAAATCCAATGACGTTTTCTCAGTCCTCATTCTCCTCAACCTCTCTGTAGCCTATGACACTGCTGATTACCCTCTCTTCCTTGATATTCTCTTCAAGTTTTCGGAACACCACTGTCTCCTGGTTCTCCTCCTAACTGCTTCTGCTTGGACTCTTTTGCTAGATTCTTATCCAGATCGTGCCCTTCAACCATAGATATCCCCCAGGGTGCTATGCTGGGCCCACTTCTCTTTTCCCTCTATACTATTTCATTTGATAATCTCATCAGTTCTCATGGTTTTAATTATCATTTCCATGCTAATGATTCTTAAAATTACTTATTCCGTCCCAACCTCTCTGCTGACTTCCAATGTTGAATATCCAACTGTCTTTGACATCTCAAACTGAATGTCCAGTAGATATCTTGCACTAAACATGTGCAAAACAGAACTCATTCTCTTTCCCCTCAACTTTTCCTCCTGCCTCAACTTCCCTGTTACTATGGAGGGCAACACAGTCTTCCCAATCCCTCGTGCTCCCAACGTAGGAGTCATCCTGGATTCCTTACTGTCATCCTCCATATCCAAGCTGTTGCCAAGACTTGCTGATTTTACCCATGCGGCATTTCTCATATACATCCATTTCTTTTCTCTGACACTGCCACCACTCTAATGCAGGTTCTCATCACCTCATGCCTGGACTATAGCAGTAATCTGTTGGTGGGTCTGCCTACTTTAGGTTTCTCCCCTCTGCAATCCATTCTCCATTCAGCCACCAAAGTGATTTTCTTAAAGCATAGGGCCAAACATGTCACACACATACACATACACATACACATACATACATACATACATACACACACATAGACCCCCTATAACCTCCAAGATCAAGTACAAAATCCTCTGTTTGGTATTCAAAGCCTTTTATAACTTAGCCTTCCTCCCTTTCCAGTCTTCTTACACTACAGTCACTGCTACATACTCTTTAATCCAGTGACACTGGCCTTTTTGTGGTTACATGAACAAGATACTCCACCTCTCAGCTCCAAGCATTTGATCTGGATATCTCCCATGCATGGAATGCTTTCCCTCCTCATCTGTATCTACTGGCTTCCTTCAAGTCCCAACTAAAATTCCATCTTCTTCAGTAAGCCTTTCCCAACCCCTCTTAATTCTAGTACCTTCCTTCTGTTGACTATTTCCCATTTATCTCCTATATGGTTTGTCTGTACATATTTGTTTTCTCATTGTGTCCCCCATTATATTGTGTCTTTTGCCTATTAACACAGTGCCTGACACATAGTAGGCACTTAAGAAATTTTATTGAATGACTTTGTATATTTTTGTTTATACTTATGTATCATGTATATTATTTCTACCAGTAGAATGTAAGCTCTTTGAGGATAGAGATAACTTTATTTTTGTCTTTATAGCCTCAGTGTCAAGCCTAGAACCTAGCATACAAGAGAAGCTCAAATAAAATCTTGATTGATTCCAGTACAGCATACTTTTCTCATTTTTAGCTTTATTGGATTTTTGTGATCAGAGTCATTGAACAAGTTTGCCTCTTTCAGGGGATTTTAATGTATAGATCACTTATACCCTGTTGGGACAATTTTTTCAAGGATACCTTGGATTTAAAAAAAAATTATTAAACAGTGAACATAATGGGATCTCTTTTGTTTGTTGTCTTCAACCAAAATGTAAGCTCCTTGAGGGCAGGGACTGTCTTTGCTTTTGTTTGTATTTGGGTCCCAAAAGATTAGCACAGTGCTTGGAACTTAATAAGCATTTAGTGATGCTGATTGTACTTGTACTCCTGATATCTTTCGGTCAGTTGGTAAAGATGTAGTGTACTGTGGATTGTAATTTTGTTATATCCTGTTTCCAACTAGTACAGTCATTAAAGATGATCTCAATGTGTCTGGAGATGATTCTGATGATTTTTTTCTTATTGAGTGGAAAGTAAGCCTATATGTTGATAGTGGTCGATGTTCTCCTAGTCTCCTCTTTTAAGTATTGCTGAGATGTGAGAATTGTTTTTCCCTACACCACTGGTGTCTTTCCTTTCTTCAGTTAGTGTGTGGATCAGTCCCTCAGTCCCTTCAAAACTGTTACCTACAGCACAGATCTATGTGCACTTGTTCTAATTCAGTTACTTTTTCCATCTTTGTTCTCTTCAGTGCTATTTCTACCTCCCCTATAAATGTAACCGAGACTATGATGTTAGTATCTAAGTGTAGTGTCTGTCCTTGATGGTGAAAAGTTTGTTGTAAAAATCTTTCTAGATCTTTAGCATTTTTTTCTCTGAGGTTGTCATCATTCCAGTTCCATCATTAAATGTTCTCAGTATGGCTTTCCTTATACTTAGGTTTTTAACCAAGCTCTTTCAGTTGTACCCTCAGCTGTCACTCTGGGAAGAAACCCCTTTAGAGATGCTGCAGCCTGGTCAGTGCTCCTGCTCTTGAGCTAGAATGTCATATATGATAGCGCTTACCTCACAACTTGAGGCTTCGATCATGGTTAATATTTCTGGTTGTCTTTTCCCAATCCTGTTGTTTATCCTTGCAGTAGCCTCTTAAAGGTAGAGATGGAATTTCAACTACCCAGGAGGCCTCTAGTTTTCACAGATTTCTAGGCATTTTGTTCCATGTCTGTTGTTGAGACATTTTACAAGGAAGGGAAGTTCTGTTAGAGACCACAACACCATAGCAATTCACCAGTAATGCTTCCCCTTGCTTCTGTAACATATACCAGTGAAGCACATAATATACAATGGATTAGCAATAAGTACACCACCACTGTCATGCAGATGTTGTGGGACAAATGGCCATCCTGGGTTTTCTGGGTGATGTGAGACTGTTATTCCCCCAAGACCTTTTGTCTTCCTTAAGATATTTGGCCATGTGGAACCATTCATAGGATTTGAATGGAAGCATTTATATTCATTTATTTATTTTCTTTTCCTGTTTGTTTTTCCCTAGCAGTATAAGTTAAACAGGACACTTCCATGGCAGTGATAACAGTTCCTCAGGAACCATCCAAATGTCAAAGGAAGTATGTGGAACAATGCAATGACTTGGTAATAGCTTTGGCAGGAGCCCTGCTGTATAACTGACATAATAACGGCTCTGCTGGACCCATCACACGTGTATAAGACACTGCAGTTGACTTTGGAATGGCTCCTTTGGAGATGTTACACCATCAAAGGAAGTATGTAAGTCATCAGAATTGCTGTAGGTGTAGGCAGTGCTTCTGCAGTTGTTTTCATTTGCAGGGAAATTATAGCAATCTAGATGGCATTAGGAAGCTAGGAACTGGACAAGTCTGGAGTTCTTTTTCTTTTCCCTCATACAAGATATTTAAATCTATTTCTGCTTTCTCTGTACTGTTGTCATGCCCACAAACCTAATAATCAAGTGCTTGAAAATAAGACTTTTTTGCAACCCTCATATTGAAATAAAAAAATGTCTGCCATGTAAGAAAATGTATACCGATCCAATGTACATGTGTGCATGTGAATGAGTATTATCTAAGTATGTAGTTCAGGGAATGGGAAAAATTGTGGTACAGGAGAAACTTCATGTGAGAAAATGTAATAAATGCAGGACAAGTGAAAGTTAAAAACAAATGAATTTGTAAGTCTATGAGGCTGCCGAATCCATGGGGGGGGGGGGTGTTACTACCTACACAGGTGAATTCTTTGCATATTCAGTAGTATCACGAAGTCTAGAAAACATTGAAGCATCCCCCAGAGACCCTTTACCTGTAGACACAAAAGAGCTTCAACATTGTGAGTGAATGTGGCTTGACTTAAAGAATTCACCTAGCTCAGGGGTGGGGAACTTGTGGCCTCAAAGCTACATGTGGCCCTCTAGGTCCTTGGGTGCAGCCTTTTGACTGAGTCCAAGTTTTACAGAACAAATCCTTTGATTAAAGGGATTTGTTCTATAAAGTTTGGATTCAGTCAAAGGGTCATGCTTGAGGACCGAGAGGGCCGCACGTGGCCTCGAGACTGCAGGTTCCCCACCCCTGAGTCCAGGACACACAACTAGAGCACAACCCTTGGTGTATGAACGTTGTGCTGATGATGGCTCTCTACCACGTGTACACATTTTCTAGCAGAAGGAAGGAAGAAAGGAAAGGGAGTATTTTTTAAGCATCTACTATTTACTAGGCACTTTACAAATATTATCTCATTTGATCTGCGTAACAATTACTAGAAAGCAGGTGACATTATTATTCCCATTTTACAATTGAGGAAACTGAGGAAGACAGTGGTTAAGTGACTTGCCCAGGATCACAGCTACTACATCTCTGAGGCTGGATTTGAATTAAGGTTTTCCTGATTTCAGGGCCATTGCTTTACCCACTTCACCACATCGCACTGGGAATGGGTTTAAGGTAAATCCTCCACACTTTTACCTTGTCCAATCTCTATGATTTCTGCAAAAGGGCAGTGTGGGATCATACTGGGAAATACCATCTCACTATGAACTTTTCACTTGTTTAATGCTACCTTCTTCAAGTTTACTTTGAAGAGGGACAACTCTTGGGAAATATCATATCCTATGGGGAAGTTGGGGTAAAACTTCACTTAACATTGCTTACTTGGGAAACATGGAGATGAGATATTTAACTGATTTCATAGGCGTTCCCTCTTTTACGTTGCCTTGATTTGTTTTGTTTTGCAATGATGTCACTAATGCATTATAATCAAAACCTCACTGCTAATGTAATTGATGATCATTTATGTCATTTACAGCATGAATTTCTAAGAAACAGCTCCCTATAATATTGTACTTATCATGGAGTAACCTTCTCCATATCTAACATTGACTAATTGTGTGACCCTGGGTTGATAACTTCAGCTCTCTAAATATCCATTTCCTCATCTCTACAATAGCATAATAATGCCTGCCTCCCATGGTTGTAGGACTCAAATGAGATGATGTATGTAAAGTGCTTTATAAACCTTAAAGTGTTATGTAAATGTCAGCTATTATAACTCTTATTATTACCTAACCTCATCTTTTTCACAGAACCCTTTTAATGCCTATACTTACATTTGCATTATGTAGATTCAGTATAAGAGAAAATCATGCTATTTTATTATTATAACACCATGGACTTGTGTTTCTGACAATTTAAAGACTGTTTTCCATTTTCTCTTTGGACTGCCAAGAACCAGTCTCAGTACCTGGCACATAGAAAATGCCTAATGAATGCTTGTTGAATAAATTGAAAGAAAGAATTAAAAAAGTTGGGACATTTTGGAATTTTTTTTTTCATTAGCATCATGAATATGTACAATATAATTAATAGGTTATACTGGGATTCAGTTTTTGAAGTACAGAAGAAATTCAACTCTTGTTTTATGGTGATAGTTGCTATTTTCCTCCTTGGCAATAGAAAAGAAGTGGTGAACTCAAATTGAATCCCCTTTTTTTTTTTGCAAGTGGAGGGGCAGGAAGGAGAGGTATTCTTTTGAACTCAACAGGGGTTGCCATATGCAAACAATTTTTACCTGATTGGTCTAATAGTCGACCAACTTATGAGTAACATATTTGTTTTCAGCTGGATTGGTTCTCAGACTTTAGGCAATCTTCCTCCAGAAACATCAGACTGCATTTGGATAGCAGAGCATTTAAGAAACCAGGATTGCCTGTAGATCATGGTGAGACAATGGCATTTTGAACTGTTACACTGAAAATTCAAAAGTATTTTAAATACATATAAAAGACAATAAAATAGTTTCATTGGTACATATGCTCCTCTTAACTCTCTACTTGTCACCAATTTTAGCTCATGATTTATTGCTTCATTTGGCATGTATCTTTTTCCTTTGTTTCTTCTGAAAAGAAAAAGAACTCTTGAAGATAATGAAATTTGCCCCTTTGCACTACTGTTAAGTCACCGCACAGTCTGGTTTATAAAATTAGGGTTGGAAATCTGCAGTCCCATAATGACCAGGATATATTGCTAGTTTAGGAGCACCCTATTGGGAGAACAAATTCTTGTCTGCAGAGAAAAACTTGGTTTGAAAATGTTACTATCCAGTGGACACATCATTTTATGTCTCAAAGTTGGCTGCCAAAAGCAGCAGTTATAAAAGCAAAAAGACAGCTGCAAATTTTAAACCTTTGATGTAATGTATACCATGCTATTTTCTTTTGGAAGCCAATAATATGCTCTTGTCACTTAACAATTTCAGCAGTGTACACATAATTGTTTCCATGAACAAATGGCTGGATTATGCTAAGTGGCTGATTTGAAGTAGTGTTTTCCTTATTCATCCAGAGTCCATATTCTTCTCTTTCTGTTTTCAGTTTTATGACCGATGTCATCTGGAAATTTCTATTTAAGTAATTTTCATTTATTTTGATGTTAGGGGAAGTGCAGAAACAGTTTGGTTGAAATAGTTTATCCCTTATTTTTATTGTTGCTTGGCAAGTTTACACATGCTGAAATGATTCTTCGGGGCTAGAGAGAGACTGTGCACTTGGAGGAGTCCTGCAGCTCAGAAGTCATTCATAACTTTTCAGTACAAATATTTTCTCCTTCCAAGCAAAGAAGAAGACCTCCCTGTTACTACAAGCACCAGGATCCTGGATTGTTAAATAGCAACATGAATGGATAACAAATTTAGGGGAGTCAACAGTGGGGGGGTTCTGATAAGAGATTCCAGCTCCTTTATGTGCAAAACCCATAAAATTATCATACTATGTAATGTCTTTGTGTGCATCTTTACACAAATGTTTCAGCTAGTTAACTGTACTGGTGAATTAATTCAGATTCAGCTGATTTGTTTTTGATCAAGGATTTGTATATGGAAATCCACTTACCTTTTTGGGGGGACTTGATTAGTAAAGTTAGGTCAAACAAATAAAGAAGTAATATCAGTCCAGGCATAAATAAAACAACAAATATACATTGTCAAAACAGAGGTTTGTCCCTCTTTTAAAATTGACTAACAATCCTGTTTTGTTTTATAGATATGACTTCATTTGATATGACCAATTAGTTGTATGTGTGTATACATACAGTGTTATTCAGTCAGAAATTACAGTCACTCCCGCAGTCAAATCTGCATCACTGGAGGGGAATATTCTCATCAGTGAAATGATTAAGTGCCTTGGGAAGTCATACTCAAAAGTACTGATTTGACCCATTCACACTGACCCATTCTGGGCAGCTCTGGTCTGTGTCCTCTCATTAAGTTCACCATAGAACAGCAGAAAGAAATTTAAGTGTGGAGGTCAGAAGAGAGTTTAGGGTTAGATAAGTTGATCTGAGAAACATCAGCATAGAGATAACTGACACCATAGGAGCTAATGAGAGGTGAAATAGTATAGAGGGAGAAGAGTCCCAGAACAGAGCCCGAGGGGACGTTCAAAGTTAGTGGCCCTGACCTGCATGAAGATCCAGTAAAGGAGACCAAGAAGGATTGGTCAGACAGGTAGGAGGAGAGCCAGCATAGAGCGGTATCCCAGAAATCTAGAAAGGAGGTAATCACTGGCAAAAGCTGCAGAGAAGTCAAGGATTGGGGTTGAAAATGACCATTGGATTTAGCAATTAATAAATCCTTGGTAACTTTAGAGAGAGGATTTTTGATTGAGT
This sequence comes from Vombatus ursinus, assembly GCF_900497805.2. Lineage (NCBI taxonomy): Eukaryota > Metazoa > Chordata > Mammalia > Diprotodontia > Vombatidae > Vombatus > Vombatus ursinus. The sequence goes on along the minus strand of NW_020944374.1, from coordinate 2,842,366 downwards.
ATGTTTGGAAGCCAGACTGTGGAGAATTAAAAAGAATGAGAGGAAAGAAATTGGAAGTAGTTATTGTAGGCAGACTTTTCAAGGAGTTCAGCCACAAAAAGGAGAAGACATATGCAATGCTAGTGGAAATGGACAGATCAAGTGAGGGTGTCCAAAATAGAAATCATTATCCTTCTACTCAGCCCATGTTCTTTCTTCTCCTGTTACTGTCAAGGGCGTCACTATCCTTCTAGTCACCCAGGTTAAAAGCCTTGGTGTCATCCTAGATTCTTTTCTCTTGCTCACACCATACATCTAAACGATTGCTATAACTTATAACTTCTGCCTCTGCAGCATCTCTTCTGAACACTTCCTTCCCTCTACTGAAATAGATACCATTTGAGTTCAGGGCTTTTTTACCTCTTGCTGGACTGTTGCAATAGTCTTAACAATATGTCTCTCTGCTTCAAATGTCTCCCCACTCCAATCTGTCTTCCACACAGTTGTCAAAGTGAATTTCTTTAGGTGGTTTCCAGAGGAAGATATCCAATCTATCAATAGCCATATTTTTTAAAACAATGCTAAATAACTAATAATTAGAGAAATGAAAATTAAAGCCACTCTGAAATACTATCTCATACCCACCAGATTGGCAAAGTTGGGAAGGGAATATGGATATGTTAGAGAGACTATGGGAAAACAGGTACATTAATGCACTGTAGGTGAACTGTGATCTGGTCTACCATTTTGGAACTATGCCCCAAAGTTTATTTAGCTGTGCATACCGTTTGACCCACCAATACCATCACTCTTTGTTGTTGTCGTTCAGTTGTTTTAATTGTGTCCGACTCTCCATGACCCCACTTGCAGTTTTCTTGGCAGATACTGAAGTGGTTTGCCATTTCTTTCTCCAGCTCATTTTACAGATGAGGAAACTGAGGCAAACAGGGTTCAGTGACTTGCCCAGGGTCACACAGCTGGTAAGAGTCTGAGGCTGGATTTGAACTCAGGTCTTTCTGACTCCAGACCCAATGCTTTATCCACTATGCTACCTAACTGCCCTGTAAAACAAAGATAAATGAAAAAAGAAAAGAACCCATTTGTACAAAAATATTTATAGAAGCTTTTTGTAGTGGCAAAGTCTTGGAAACTGAGGGGGTGTTACCATAATTTGGAGATTGGCTAAACAGGTTGTGGTATAGAATATGATGGAATACTGTCCTGTAAAAAAATGATGAAAGAGGTGGTTGGAAATCTAGGAAGACTTGTATGAATGAATACAGGCTGAAGTGAACAAAACCAGGAGAGTAATTTCTACAATGGCAGTGTTTTAAAGATGAACAATTTTGAATTGCTTGGACACTCTGATCAACAGAACAATTAGCCACAATTCCAAAGGACTCATTAGGAAACATGGGACCACTTCCAGGTAGAGAAGTGATTGACTCTGTGCATACTGAGGCCTTTTTTTTTTTTTTTTGATACAGCAAGTGTGGGAATTTTAGCTTGACTATACATTCACAGCAGGAGGGTTGGTTTTCCTTGCTTTCTTAAAAGAGGGGCTGGGAGGGTGTAGTGAAGTGGAGAGAATGTGAACTTGCAAATAAAATAAAATTGAACTAAAAATAATAAAGTGAATTTCACCTCATTGCTTAATAAGCATTCTGTTACTTCCAGAATCAAATATAAAATAATCTTTTTGATATTTAAAACTCTTCACAACTAGTCACTTCCTACCTTACCAGTCTTCTTATACTCTGATCCACATACTCTACAGTTCAGCCATACTGGCCTGCCTGCTCTTCCTTGCACCACGATTTCATTTCCCACATCTGTGCCTTTGCTCTAGAGTTGTTCCCCATGTTTGGAATGGTCTCCTTCCTACCTTTTACCTTATACTGAAGTGCCAACTGCTCTAGGAGGCCCTTCCTGTTTCTCCTAGCTGCTAGGGCATCCCCTCCAAAATGACATTCTATAGACCCTGATTTATTTCGTTTGATCTGTGTTGTCTGTGTTGTCTCCCCCATGAGAATGTAAGCTATTCGAGGGCAGGGACTGTTTTGTTTTTCACTGTGTCCCCAGTACTTAACAGCGCCTGGCACATAGTGTTGAACAAATGCTTGCTGATTGATTTTTGACCTCTTTCTAGCATCTAATAATGCTGACCCTCCCCTTCCTTGTGTATCCTCTTTCTTACTTGGGTCTGTATGACACTGCTGTGTCATGGTTCTTTTCCTACCTGTCAGACTCTTCTTTCTCAGTCTGTCCACAAGTTCATCATCCCTGTCTTGAGCCTTGTAGCAGATTGTCCCTCAAGTCTCTGTACACATCTCTTTGCAGTCTATCCTTAGGTGATTATGTGGGCTCCCATGGATTCAGTTATCTCCGTACAGGTGATTCCCAAATCCACATGGCCAGCTTTCATCTCTCCTGGATTTCAGTTCCATATCTCCATATCATGTAAATAAATAAAATTTTACACACCCAGAGCAATATTCTTTGTATTTTCCTCTAAACCCATCTCACATCTGAACATCTTTGTTTCTCCCAAGAGCACCATCATTCTTCTGATCATCTAGGTTTGCAGCCTAGGATTCATAATTGATTCTTCACCTCTCACCCCCATCTCCACTTATTTCCAAAATCTTGTCTCTTAAATCTCACCATCACCTTTGACGTGAACTACCGAAAAGGTCTTCTAATTAGCCTCCGCATCCAATTTCTCCCCTCTGTAATCTATTTTCCATGTGACTGCAAAAATGTAATTTCTAGAGCATAGGTCTGACCATGTCACTCCTGTGTTCAAGAAACTTCAGTGGCTTTCCATTTCCTTGAGATCCAAGTGTCTCTATTTAGCTTTTAAAGCCCTACTCTGGTTCCATCCAACATAAGTTTCCAAGTTGATTATTCCCTCTCACATAAGCTAGGACCCAGTCAAATTGGTTTTGCCATTTCCCTGTGTATGACATTACATTTCCTATCTCCATGTTTTTGTACTGGTTGCCCCCCATGCCTGGAATATTCTCCTTCCACACCTCTACTCTTTGGAAGCAGAGGTGTCTTCACCCCATACCTGTCTTTGAGGCTCTGCTTAAGGGCCAGCTTTGTGAAGAGATCTTTCCTGGTTGTCCCAGTTGTTAGTGCCCTACTTCCAGATCATGTTGTATCTTATTAGTAGAATGTCAGTTCCTTGAGGGCAAGAATTGTCTCAATTTGTATATGCCTAGTGCCTAGAATAATGCTCACTACATAATAAGTACTTAATAAATACTGGTTTTTTTTTTCCTTTTGTCTAGACTTGTGATTTTATTGCTATAGGTACTCCCAGTGAGGAAATGCTCTCTTCCAGTATACTAACATAGGTTGGCACCTATTACACAGCTTATGCTTTGAGTGCCTGGGACACTAAGAAGTTAAATAATTCATCTTTTTTTTTTTTAAAGTAATTCCTTTTACCTCAAACAGTCAGTATAGTATGTGTTATTATAGTATGTGACGAAGTTTAAACCCTTTTCTTTCTGATCTGAGTACTGTTTTCTGTGAAACATGCTGCATTGCTCTTCATGTATGTGTATACAAATTTATTTATATGTATATTGTGCCTACATTATGTATTTGTTTGATCTTTCTTGGGATTTCATCAATATAGGACATTCTCAGAGTAAAATCTTCCTCTGTGAATGGTGACCAGCAATTTATCTATGACTTTATGATCTAAGACAGTTGCCTGGGGAACTGAAAGATTAAGTAACTTACCCAGAGGCAGAGGCAGAATGAGAGCCCAGTTCTTCCTGACTTGAAGGCCAGCCTCTTATCCACGATGGCATCATACACATGATAGACAGATATACATGTGTATGTAAATATATTGCATATACATGTTCTACATGAACACACATGTTATACATCTATTTGTGTGTATATAACATGTGTTAACATGTGCCTACATACATGTGTGCCTGTTTCTCCTATGTTTATATAGGATTATAATTGCCTTTTAAAGAGTGTCAATCTATACTTGAAGAAACAGAATGAATACTTTGGCTCTTGTTTACTACTGTCTTCTACCCTGAGCCTATAAGACTTAAAATAAAGGAATATCTTGTTTTTCAACAAGTTCGGTTTCAGTTGTTCCAGATTGAATTAGTGTAAATAAAATAGAAAGAAGGGCCCTAGCAAATCAATACTGCATTGGTAGTAAACTGGAAAATACTGACAAATTATCCTTTTAGGGCTTAGCAAGGTTTAATCTAAACATCGTTTTCTCCTGACAGTATGAGAGAGAAGAGGGTAATTTATTACACAATCTTGATATGGATGAGAAAAGACTGCTGTTTGTTCTTCACCACCCTGACTTGTTCTCTTTCAACCAGTTCAATTTCTGGTTTGCACCAGGAAATAATTCTCAAATACTGTGATTTTATTTCTTGAAGTTTTAATACCACAGCATTTTTTCCTTATTGTGGTACATTTGGATACTCAGTAATTTGGGAAGTATAAATGTTAAAATGCTGTGTTGAGATATAGGTTTACCTCACTCTACAGAAAAGATGTATTCCTGAAGAGCTGTATGTAAGTGGAATTTATGTGTAAGAGCAGACTGGCCAATGAAAGCCCGGTCTTGATGACTGTACAGTGCTCTCTGCCTGGTTCAATCTTCCATGTTGAAGGTGGATAGGAGAGAGCCATGAAATATCTGCACATGCTTTAAGTCAAAATCAGTTTTTCAAGAAAATTTTGGTGAATCTTTCTTTATAGTAAGAGTAATCATTCCTTAAAATTCTTTTGTTCCTATAATTTTGGATTTGTGGATATTGAAGTCATAATTGAAGGAGACCACATTATAAAACTAGTTTTTCTTCCTTAGCAAAAGAAAGTTAGGATTTTTTCTGAAGCTTTTTAATTTTTTTCGTCAGATGTCTCTCGTTCTGTGTGGTTGACAGTGAACCAAAAGATGTGGAAAAGAAATTAGCCTTAGCAACTTGGTCATCTTTATGACTTTTGGGGGTTTGTATAATATTTTCCAAAATAGATAAAAGGAAAAAGTTTTCCGCTTTGCTTGAGTGATATGGATTTAACTAAAATAGATCATCCTTGCTTTAGTTTGCATATTTTGCTTAAAAAGTATAATATTTGATGCATCATTTTAAGTAACATGCTTACATTTATCCAAATTATAATGGGAAAATGTTATCCAATACTATCTACTGAGGTTCCACATTTGGTGGATCCTCCGCTACTCCCCGCTGCTATCACTCTTGATTAACTTATGGGAGGACATAGATCAAACGAGTCATATAGGATGGACAGCAATCTCCATCATTGGAAAGAATGCCCCCATGGATGAGATCACACATCCACTGGACTAGTATCACATAATAAAGTAGTATATGCCTAAATACTCAGCCAACATTTGGAATCAGATGCGTTGATGAAGTATAAAATAGTGATCAATTATTTTCTCTGTAGTGTGCTTAGCCCTAATAATTACTCCTATTTCTGCAGTGCTTTAAGTCCTACCAAGCATTTTCCTCAGAAACAACCCTGTCAAGAAGGTAGGTGAAGCATTGTTAACCCTATTTTACAGATGAGGAAATGCAGCTCAAAACACTTCAATGATTTGTCAAGGTCACAAAGCTCGTGTCAGGGCAGAGATTTACAAATCCAGTTCCCTTGCTCTTACATGACACTGTCTCCTATGTTTACTTAAGTGGAATATTTACAGACATTTTGACATAAGGATATCAGAAACCAAAATACTGTAGATCAGTCAAGGTAAGGTGAAATTGATTATCAGGAGTCATTCACAATGGGAGCAGAAAAGAGGACTTTTAAAGAACTTTAAATTCAGTGAAGCTTGAATGTAATGGTTGAAGTGAAAACAACTGAAAAGAAAGTGTCCTACTGTAGCTAAAAAAAAAAGCAAAAACAAAAACAACAAAACAACAAAAACAACAAAAGCCAGTCTTTAAAAGGTCATGCTATAGAAATTCAGTTGGAGCTGCTCTGGAAAGTGCTGACCTGCAAGGGTCAGAGAAAGTGTTGCCTCACTTATTTATGATCACATAATAACTGATCAAGGGTCTCATCATTGAAGGCACATAGGCTGATTGCTAAGCTGATGGAAGTTTGAAAAGAGAAATATTTTTCTCCTGAAGCATTGAAAAAGGCAGACATCACCTTTGAGCACGTATTTGAAAAAGTGCCGATTATAATTAAAAATTCACATCTGATCAACATACTAATGTGAGAACTAGAAAAGCTGTGGCAGATAAACATGAATTGCTCAGTCTAGCCAGCAGTAATCATCTGGGGAGGAGCTTGCAATTGTTGATGGACAGAGTGGATGAAATGAACCAGGATATTGTTAAATATAACACCTATATGAGAAACACCAGTAAGCAGCATCAACAGAAACATCAGTATCAGCAATGCCTTCAGCAGGAGAATCTACAGCACTAGAGTAGAGGAGAACCTCCCCTCCCTGAGGAGGACACGTCCAAAGAGATCAAACTTCCTCAGCCGCCTGCGAGGATGGATTCACTCCTTATTGCGGGCCAAATGAACACTTACTGCCAAAACATCAAAGAGTCTGCTGCACAGAACTTGGGCAAACTCTTCATGTCTCAGACTTCCCAAGAATACAACTAGAAAGAGGAAACCCATGATTTCCGGTCTGATAAGTCGTTTCCAGATAAGGTTCTGATATATATTCTGATATCACCTGCAGAAAGCTCTTCCAAGAAATAGAATTTTCTTAATGAAAATGACAGTATTCATTTGATATCATTGACTCACTTTGGCAGTAGAATTGTTCTTATGAAAAAATAAAATTTGTTTCTAATATTTAAAAAAATCTTTGCTGGATGTCCTCTATCACAAAGCCGTACCTTTGGCAAGCATACCTGTAACTATTTTGTCCCTTGTGTGGTATTATTTAATCCAGGAGTTTTTGAATGAGTTATTTCTACTTTTGCATCTTCTGGGAATCACAAATGCTATTGAAGCATGAGTGAGAGAAACCTTATTGTAAAAAAGCTTGTAAGGAAGCATTTTAATCAACCAAATTGAATGTTATGTATGTGCAATTAACAAGCAGTAAGCACAGTGAGATCTTATGTTCTCTATATCTTTCAATTAATTGTGAGATGCTAATTATGTGGTCAATTGTCAAATATCCCTTGTGAAAGCCTGCTTGTTCCCTACAAATATCCTCATCAAGGATGTCCTCAATATAGTTGATAGTAATGAAGATTTTTGTATGAATGGGAGAGTAAGTATATTAGTCAATAGTTTTTGATGTTCTTTGGGTTTCTTTTTGCTGTATTTAGATATATCCAAGATTTTTTTCCATACCTTTCATATTTTCCTCTCCTTTAGATATTTCAATTAGGTATTTCAATCTGTCAATGTCCTCACAATAGTATCACCTTTAGGATTGATCTCCTTTGTATATACTTGGTCAGTATGGCTACTTCTACCATATTTCTTCTCCTTAGTGCTGTTTATAACTCCTTAATAAATACTTTGTACATGATTTTAAGATACAAATGTAGTGGTTCCCTTATTCTTGATGAAGAAAGCAGTTTGTTAAAATGACTTTTGCAATTTTTTCCATTGTTCTTCTGTTTGTAAGTGTCCTTATCTTTTCGTCCTTGAATGTCTATGGGATACCTTATTTAGCTGGATTTCTTGCCAAGCTTTCTTTAAACTGGTTTTACCCTCCACTAATTTCTCTCTGCTTAATGCGATAGTACTCATAATCATCTATCTATCTTCTTTTTAAAACTTGCAGACAAGTTTATATTCTAACTAAGTATTGCCCGTGGAAACAAAGGGCGAGTTATTTGGCAAGTCGTACATTTTCTGACTAAAGTGTTTGGCCCCCTTTTGTCTCCTTGTTATGTCAACTAATTTATATTGGCTAAATTTCTGACTGAAATTTCTCTAGTCTGTTGTGATATAGTTCCCTCGTCCTCTTCTTATCTTTTATTTTCAGTTATTTGTTTAATTTCAGGTTTGACTGCTTAAATGAGTTGTATCTTTTTCTCACTTTAATTATTTCTTTTTTAAAGCTGTGATGAATCAATAATATGACAGTACACAGACAACTGACTCAGGGTCAGCTCACTCCCACATCAATAACAAGTCTTTTCTTGTCTGTTAAAATAAAATGATTTGATAATTTATGGTGTAATTTGATGTTTACCTTGTCTAGCACCCACTAATTTTTTCTTAAAAGAAAGCATTCGTGATTTAGAGGCATCCATGTACTGTGTAGTCTACAAGTTCCTAGCTACCCTCATTTTTATTCCTGAACTCTACTTTCCCGTGTATTTCCATGTTTACTTTTTCTTTGAAGTTGTCATATATCAGAGTATATGTTGATTTGATTTGGTCTTAAGTTCTTCATAGAACTTCACCACCATTTTGTCTTCAACAACTGATGTTGGTACACGAACTGCAGTTATTTTCATGGTCGGTATGCTTCAGTCTGCACTCAGAGTTAATCACTTCTCTCTCTGGAGATGGATAACATATTTTATCATAATTCCTTTGGAAGTGTTGTGGATCATTGTATTTCTCAAAGTAGCTAAGTCTTTCACTATTGATTATCAATCGTTGTTGTTGAGTCATTTTTCAGTCATGTCCAACTCTTTGTGACCCCATTTGAGGTTATCTTGGCAAAGATACTAGAGTAGTTTGTCATTCCATTCTCCAGCTCATTTTACAGATGAGAAACTGAGGCAAACTGGGTTAAGTGACTTGGCCGGGGTCACATAACTAGTGTCTGAGGCCAGATTTGAACTCATGAAGATGAATCTTCCTGATTCTGGGTCCAATATTCTGTCTACTATTCTACCTAGCTACTCCTGCTCATGGGTAGGCCAAGCCAATATAATAAAAATGACAGTGCTGCCTAAATTAATTTACTTATTCAGTACCATACCAAGCAGAGTACCAAAAACTATTTTATAGAACTAGAAAAAAATAACAGAATTCATCTGGAAGAACAAAAGGTCAAGAATATCAAGGGAATCAATGGAAAAAAAATGTGAAGGAAGGTTACCTAGTAGTACCTGATCTCAAACTATTACAGAATGGTAATCATCAAAACAATCTGGTACTGGTAAAAGTAGAGCGGTGGATCAGTGGAATAGATTAGATACACAATTCATAGTAGTAAATGGCGATAGTAATTTAGTGTTTGATAAACCCAAATATCTAAGCTTTTGGGACAGGAACTCACTATTTGACAAAAATTGTTGGGAAAACTGGAAAGCTATTTAGCAGAAACTAGGTAGAGACCAGTAGATCACACTGTATACCAAGATAAAGTGGTACATGATTTAGATATAAAAGATAATATAAGCTAAGGAGAGGAGCATGGGAAATTTTTCCTGTCACATCTCTAGGTAAGGGAAGAAATTACCAAATAAGAGAGAGCATTACAAGATATAAAATGGATAATTTTGATTGCATTGATTTAAAACATTTGTTGAACAAAACAGAACCAATGCAGTCAAAATTAAAAGAGAAGCAGGAAACTGGGGGGGGGGGGGAATTTATAGTAAATTTGTCTGATAAAAGTCTCATTTTTCCATTATATAGAGAATTGAGTCAATTAGAATGAATTAAAATATGAGTCGTTTCCCAGTTGGTAAAAGATCAAATTATATGAACAGTTTTCAGATGAAGAAAAAATGCTCTAAATCACTGTTGGTTAGAGAAATGCAAATTAAAACAACTCTGAGGTACCATCTCACACCTATTAGACTGTCTAATGTGACAGAAAAGGAAAATGACAAATGTTGGTGGGGATGTGGAAAAGTTGGGACACTAATACATTATTGGTGGTATGGTAAACTGATGCGAACATTCTGGAGAGCAATTTGAAACTATGGCCAAAGGGATATAAAACTCTGCATATACTTTCACCTGGAAATACCACTACTAGATCTGTATCCCAGAAAAGATCAAAGGAAAAGGACAAAGACCTATGTGTACCAAAATATTTATAGCAACTCTTTTTGTGGTGGCAAAGAATTGGAAATTGAGGGGATGCCTATCAATTAGGGAATGGCTGGAGAAGCTGTGGTATGTGAATGTGATGGAATACTACTGTGGTATATGAAATGATGAGTAGGATGGTTTCAGAAAAAACCTGCAAAGACTTACATGAACTGATACAAAGCAAAGTGAACACAACCATGAAAACATTATACACAGTAAAAGCAATATCATATGATGATCAACTGTAAATTACTTAGCTATTCTCAGCAATGCATTGTTCCAAGAAAATTCTGAAGGACTTATGATGAAAAATGCTATCAACCTCCAAGGACAGAATTAATGGTGTCTAAATACAGATTGAAGCTTTTTTTACTTTATTTTTCTTGGGGTTTTTTGGGGAGAGATGTCTGTTTTCTTTTGCAACATGGCTAATATGGAGGTTTGTTTTGCATGACTTTACTGTATAATCTATATCAAATTTATTACCTTTCAATGAGGGAGGAGAAGAGAAGAAGCAAGGAGGGAGAGAATTTGGAACTCAAAAATAAAAAAAACAAATGTTGAAAATTTTTTTACACCTAATTGAAAAGTATTTAACGAACTGAATAAAAATCTCAAGTAAAATTTTTTAAAAAAATAAACCTTTGAATTAGGTAGTCTTAGCTCTTTTTTTTTTTTTTTTTTTTTTTTTTTTTTACAGATGAGGAAAGTGAGACTTGGCTAGTATCATATAGATAGTAACTGTTTGAGGTAAGACCCAGGTCTTGTTCGCTCAAAGTTCAGTACCCTAATAGCTAATACTAATATATCATAGTGCATCCAGTAGTTAAAATGCCTTTTGCCCTTTCTAAAACTGTTTAATCATATTTTTTCAGCTGGTGTTTTCTAAATTGCTTTTTGAAAAATTTTCCTACTCCCTATAACATTTCAACATTGTTTTGGACCTGGTAAGACTCCCTCCTCATATATTAGCTAAGTCAGTTAGTGACCCATACCCCCACACTCTTGTGTGGCACAGTTCACCATGTGATGAGGCCTTTGAGAATGATCCAAGTTGCTTAGATGACAGATACTTGGGGAATTCGACTTGATCCTTTCTTTGTCTTTTATGTTACAGTCCAATTTAAACTTGACCTACTATGTTTACTGAAGCATTTCTTTGTGCTTTATTTCAAGTCCCATTCATTCCCCTATTATTTGTTTTTTTCTTTGTTGGGAAAATATGTCTTATACCATATTTGAAGCTTTTTATACCTCCTTACAAGGTTGAGCTTTTTTAGATTCCCTCTTGTTATGCACACAAACACACAATACACATTTGGTTTTCACAATCACAACCAAAGAGCAATGTATGACAAACCAGCTCAATGGATGGAGTTTGAAATAAGGAGAAGAGGAACTGGGATTATTCCCTGTCTAGTCTCTTTATTGCTTTCAACTTCACCTATGCTTCTCATCTGTTCACAACATTTGTCTCTGATGAACAAAGTGAAAAGCAACAGAGACAAGGAGAGAAAGGAAGAAAACGAAGAAGCAAGAAGTAATGAAGGAGTAACTACCTTACAATAGTTTGTTCATGTACAGAACTGAGGAAGCAAAATAAAAACTCCTTGGAAAAGAGCTAGAAAAAGAACTCAAATTAACAAGTATCGCCCATTGTATGTTTAAAAGAGGTTGTCACTAGTAGCTTGTGATTTCATTCTGGAAGACAAACTAATATCTGAATGAATGTAAAATCCCCACTTCTTTGTTCGGTACACAAATTTTATGTGCTGTCTTTGAGTAGATCTCAATAAATATATGTTCAATTTATTACTTTCATTGAAAGTTGAATCTACTACTCTGGATCCAAGCATTAAGCTGTTAGAGTAATATCTAATAGACTACCTCAACTTTATCTAGACAGGGAGTCATAGTAATCTTTCAGGCCCTTAAAATTTCTCTATTGTTCAAAAGACCTTAGCTGGCTTTGGCTCTCTTGCAGGATCTCTGCTCCTGATGTGAGGTGTTTACTGGGGTCTGAGGTCAATATGTGGCTTTACAATTCTAGGCCTGCAGCTTTCATTTTTGTTCCTTGATTTTTGGTGAAGGAATTAGGGACTATGACACTACAAGTTTTGAAAAGTCAGTAGAGCAAGCCTTTCGGGTATCTGGGAAATCTGAGGAGTCCAAGAGTTGAATCCATTCTGGGTTTTGCAGCCAGCCCAGGATTGATGCTCCCAAGAGCAACCTTGAGGACCCGGTTGCAGTGCGGCATTTGGATACTACCTGTCTGGGACCAACAATATGTAGAAATGGTACTAAGTGAGGCTACTCTTCTAAAATACCAAGGTGAGAGAGGATAAAGTGTGCCACTGAGGTGCTGGGGGAAAAATGTGTTTGCACTCTATAGCATTATTGTTAGAGGCCATTGTCATACAATTAACAATATCAAACTAGCCATGGTCGCATAATACTTTCTAATTGTGTGAAGTCTCTTTCAGAGATTTATTCATGACCTTCATCATGTTAATGGCAGCCTCATTCTGTATGTAATTTCAACCTGTTTCACAAAAATCCCTTTTGGCATTGAGGAATTTAACACTACAGTCATTCGTAAGGCAGGCTCAGGAGGAATATTTTTTATATGTGTTGCTTCTGAATAGCAGCAAATGTCATTATCAGGGAAGGGTAGTAAAGAAATTAATAAATCAAGGTCTAGTTTTTCCTCCTATTTTATTGGAAAAATGTGACCATTTACCAAAAAAATACTACTTTGTCTCTATTACACGTGGCACTGCAGGAAAGTAATGTCTGAGGCTGTGTAGATCAAGTAAGATATGAATTTTAAAAAACACCACTGAGTTAACCCATACTAAAATAAATTGATATGAAATTCTAACACTTATGAAATACAATAAATACTTTTGTGTTTAATAATGGACCCCAATGGCTTCAGTAAAGCTATAACATCTTGAACAAAAAGAAATTAGTTTAGATGAAGAATTCTTAATCTGGAGTCAATGGACCGTACTAGGGTCTGCTGATACATTTCAGCGCAAATCTGTGAGTTTGGATAGGAAAAAAAATTACATCTTTATTTTTACTAATCTCTAGGTGAAATTTGCCATTTCCTTCCAATATGAATTTTTAGAGTGTGGGGCGGGGGGGATTCATGATGCCTATATCTCTTTTTTAGGAAATAAGAATTTCACTAGTATTCCAGTTAATGAACTTCTTCTTGATGTGAATATTAAGTCATGTTTTTTTAGTTATAATAAATTCTTTACATGTCCATTTCTCAAACTTTAAAAGGACATTTTTATCTAATTTACCTGAATTTTTCCCTCTTGACAGACAGCATAATACAATATATAGGAACATATGTTTTCTCTCTTATTGAGTATGTTTGCTCTGATCACCCTGAGTCAATGAATCTCACCATTCTGAAAGTCATTACTTAGACACAAATTTATTTTTCCTTATTTTGCTTAATGACACTTTAAAAATTCTGTTTAGTTTTAGTATATTCCAGTGCAGTGATTTCTCCCTCCACTATTAGCACTGTGCTAGATTATACTTTGGTTTGTTTCTGACAGAGTAGTAGTACTGTGGGCCCTGGGTTGGTGTTTTTTCTTATTTTTTTTTGTTTTGTTTTTTAATTAATTTATTTTTAGTTTTCCACATTTTTCCCATAAGATTTTGATTTTTTAATTGTTTTCCCCTCCCCCAAGATGGCATGCAGTCTGATATAGGCTCTACATATACTTTCATAGTAAACATATTTTCACATTAGTCAAGTTGTAAAGAAGAATTAGAACCAGTGGAAGAAACAATGAGAAAGAAGAAACAAAATAAAACAACAAAAAGATAGAGCGAATGGTATGCTTCCATCTGTATTCAGACTCCAAAGTCCTTTCTCTGGATGTGAATAGCATCTTCCATCATGAGTCTTTTGGAGATGTCTTAGATCCTTACATTTCTGAGAAGAGCTAATTCTATCAAAGTTAGTCATCGCACAATGTGGTGATATGTACAATGTTCTCCTGGTTCTGCTCACTTCACTCAGCATCAGTTCACGTGAGTCTTTCCAGGTTTTTCTGAAGTCTGCCGCACTCATCATTTATTATAGCACAGTAGTATTCCATTACATTCATATACCACAACTTGTTCAGCCATTCCCCAATTGATGGGCATCCCCTCAATTTCCAATTCTTGGCCACAACAAAAAGAGCTGCTATAAATATTTTTGCACATGTGAGTCCTTTTACCATTTTTATGATCTCTTTGGGATACAGCCCTAGAAGTGCTATTGCTGGGTCAAAAGATATGCACTATTTTATAGCCCTTTGGGCATAGTTCCAAATTGCTCTCCAGAATGATTGGATGAGTTCACAACTCCACCAACAATGCATTAGTATTCCAATTTTCCCATATCTTCTTCAACATTTGTTTTGTCATGTTAGCCAATCTGATAGGTGTGATGTGGTACCTCAGAGTTGTTTTGATTTACATTTCTCTAATCAGTAGTGATTTAGAGCATTTTTTCCTATGACTATAGATAGCTTTAATTTCTTCATCTGAGCTGCCTGTTCATATCCTTTGACCATTTATCAGTTGGGGAATGACTTGTATTCTTATCAGTTTGACTCAGTTCTCTATATATTTTAGAAATGAGACCTTTATCAGAGACACTGGCTGTAAAAATTGTTTCCCAGCTTTCTGCTTCCCTTCTGATCTTGGTTGCATTGGCTTTGTACAAAAAACTTCTCAATTTAATGTAATCAAAATCATCTATTTTGCATTTCATAATGTTCTCTATTTCTTGTTTGGTCATAAATTCTTCTCCATAAATCTGCCAGGTAAGCTATTCCTTGTTCTCCTAGTTTGCTTATAATATCAACCTTTATATCTAAATTGTATATCCATTTTGACTTTATCTTGGCATACAGTGTAAGATGTTGGTCTATGCCTAGTTCCTGCCTTACTATTTTCCAGTTTTACCAGCAGGTTTTGTCAAATAGTGAGCTCTTATCCTAGAAGCTGGAGTCTTTGGGTTTTTCAAACAGTAGATTAGTATAGTCATTGACTATTGTGTCTTATATACCTAACCTATTCCACTGATCCACCACTCTATTTCTTAGCCAATACCAAATAATTTTAATGATTGCTGTTTTGTAATACAATTTAAGATCTGGAACAGCTAGGCCACCTTCCCTGGGCATTTCTTTACATTATTTCCCTTGATATTCTGGACCTTTTGTTCTTCCAGATGAATTTTTATTATTGCTTTTTCTAGCTCTACAAAATAATTTTTTGGTAGTTTGGTATGGCACTGAATAAGTAAATTAGGTAGAATTGTCATTTTTATTATATTAGCTCAGCCTAACCATGAGCAAATGATATTTTTCCAAGTATTTAGATCTGATTATATTTGTGTGAAAAGTGTTTTGTAATTGTGTTCATATAGTTCCTAGGTTTGTTTTAACAGGTAGACTCCCAAATATTTCATAATGTCTACAGTAACTTTAAGTGAAATTTCTCTATCTCTTGCTGTTGGGCTTTGTTAATAATATATAGAAATGCCAGTGATTTATGTGGGCTTTTTTATATCCTGCAACTTTGCTAAAGTTGTTTATTATTTCAAGTAGTTTTTAGTTGATTCTCTAGGATTCTCTAAGTATACCATCATATCATCTGCAAAGAGTGATACATTTGTGTCCTCATTACCTATTCTAATTCCTTCAATTTCTTTTTCTTCTCTTATTGCTACGGCTAACATTTCTAGTACAATATTAAATAACAGTGGTGATAATGGACATCCTTGTTTCACCCTGATCTTATTGGAAATGCTGCTAGCTTATGCCCATTACTTACAGTATTTGCTGATGGTTTTAAATAGATGCTACTTATCATTTCAAGGAAGACTCCATTTATTCCTATGCTTGCAAGTGTTTTTAATAGGAATGGGTATTGTATTTTGTCAAAAGCTTTTTCTACATCTATTGAGTGGGTTGGTGTTTTTACTTATCATTTAGCTTATGTAGATTAATACCCTTGCTTGACAGTAAGAAAGAACAATTAACTGAAGTCTTTTGTCTTTGTTTTTCAGTCAGCGTATAAATCATGTCATGCCAGTGTCTACATGGTCACCACATTCAATTTTTAAACAGCCAATTCAAGTTTAGTAAAATAATCAAAATAACCTTTTTTCAGCATGATATTCAATGACCAATTTGACTAAAACATTCAGTTTACCTTCGTTATATGACTTTAGACTTAAAGATGAGTTTAATCATGTTTCATATGCCAGCATTATTTTAGTGCTACAAAAACTTGCAAAGATAATGTGTGGGGAGCATAGCACATGAGGCTGAGAGGCATAACTCACAGGTTGAATGACAGTTAGAATCCACAAACACCTTGATCGAGATAGGGTAAACTGATATTTAGGAGACAGAGCATCTGAGCCCTTCCAGTAGTATTGCAAAGTGCCTCCTTCATATTGAATAGGGCTTTCTCCTGAGCCAGCTCTCTGGGACTGTGGACCTTCCTAACAAAAGAGCTGAAAACCTGTGATTAGCCCAAGGCATCTCACACAAGAGAAATAATTGTTTGTTAATGAATAAACTCCAGCAGCCTAAGATAGTGCTGGCAGATGTCAGGAGCTAAACAGAAATGAAGAAGCCAGTTGGAACATAGATAGTGATGTTAGACATCACTAAGTTCAACCCCGTCTTTTAAGATAAGGAATCAAAGGCCCAGAGAACTTAAGTGATTTGCCCAGCATCACATAGGTGGTAGAGCCTAAATTCAAACCCCGGTCCTTTGTCTTCCATATTCAATGTACTTTTCACTATATCACAACAGCAGATGGCAGCAATAGCTCCAGTCAAGATATTTTTAATAAAAAAAAATTTCACAAAAGCAGAAATATGAAATATATGTTTTATAGACAACAGCCCAATAATAAATTATAGCAATGGGAATTTGAAGAAAGAATTCAAATTTAAATGAAGAATAAATAATATCCTAAAGAACGAGTCAAAGAACAAACCTCACAAATAATCATTTTGAAGAAAGTTAAACGTAAATAATGTACCAATGTTGACACCTTATATTTACTAAAACTTTTAGAATGCAAAGTCGCTTTTAGAGGAAAATTTATCTGTAAAAATGTTTGGTCAACAAAAGACAGAAAGAAGAGAGTGATGAATTAAGCATGAAAGGGAAAATGGAAAATGGAAATAAACAAATTTAATACCACCCAAAAAAATACCAAAGTAGAAATTCTGAAAATCAAAGGAGGTTTAAAAAATAAAGAGAAAACCCTATTGCATGGATAAATAAAAGCTATTTTAAAAAACCTATCTCTTAAGCCCCTTCCCCTAGAAAAAAAAAGAGAACAACCAAATTGCCAAAATAAAATATGAGAAATTGAAATTCATGACACATGAAGAGGAAATATAAAAAAATAATAAGAAAGTATTATACCTTGTTATATGCCAATAATAGTGAAAACTTTAAAAAATGGATGGATATTTATTTTTAAAATACCTATTTATTGGAGAGTGTCTGAAAAAAATTTTGTTGTGTGAGTTGGATTGAATATTATTATGCCCTAAGAAATTGGCAAATATGAAGAATTAGGAGAAATATAGGCTGATTTTTATGGAGTGAGGTAGGGTGAAATAAGTAGAATGAGAACGGTTTACATCCTGGCCACATTACATAAAGTAATGGTCTCCAAATAATTGCTCCATCATGGGATGTGCAAGAGAATGCATTGAAGTGCAGGAAGAAAATATTAAAACTTGTTTTTAAAAGTTTAATCCAAAAAATAAAGAAATTAATGTTGACTAAAATTTCAGTCAGCATTTATTAAGCACCGACTATGTGCTGGGGTACTGTGCTAAGCCCTCGGGATATACAGTCCTTTGTATTTTAGGAGCTCACAATATAATGAATATTTAGATAGATATTTAGATTTCTATAATATTTAATATATAGATTGACATTGACGTCTTCCTTCAGTCTCTATGTCAGATAATCACATTATGTATAGCATGTAAGGTATACCGAAGGAAGAGTGAAAGTTCCACTACACAGAAGGGTTGACAGTGGTGCCCTCATTCATTCATTCACTTTCAGCATATAGCAGTATGGTACAGTGGAAAGAGTATTATCTCTGGAGTTAAAGAACCTGTGTTCAAATACTGCCTTTGATGCTCACTACCTGTGTGACCTTGGGCAAATCATTTCCCCTTCCTGAGTCTCAATTTCCTTACCTTGAAAATGATGAGGTTGGACTCAATGACCTCTGAAGTCTTTTCTAGCTCTGGATCTAGGGTCCTATTTGTGCCAGGTCAAATGTATTTCCGGGTTCTGTTAACAATGAATTTAAGAATATAATCTGCCTTAAGATGTTAGCTGTGATAGTATGGCATCCTTACAATTAGCAAGACACCTAAAAGTAAACTTTTACTAGCAGAAATAAAGTATCACCTGTAAAGACTTTGATATTTGTGTCCACTTAAAATCTTGAGAAAACAATTGTCTAACCCATTTAAAAAACTTCCAAAGAGTTTCACTGGGCTTTGAATTTGTTTATTAAAAATATTTTTTAAAAAAGAAATACCTTCTGATCATTTGGCAAAAAGCCCTTGGCATCAGGAAAAATGGAAATTTTTCTTGCCACATTTCAATAAAGACTATCTTAAAATGATGAAAAATTAATATCCTTATTTAATAAGGACAGTCAATGATATTCTTCTTCCATGCGAATCTATGTAACTTTGTAGAGTATCTTGTTCAGTTTTGACAGCTATTAAAACCAATAATCAAAATGAACTGTAATTAGAACCAGACCTGAAAATCACTGAATCATGAAGTGTTAAACCAGGATTATAAAAAATAATGAAGTATATTTCTCTCACCACAATATCAATTTTAATAATATTTAATAAGAGCAAATATGTTCTCATTAAATAAATATTTAAAATATTGTTTTTCTTTATGTCATCCTTTTAAAATTTCTATTCTTATGTGTTTTGTAACATACATAATTAGTACAGCGATACATCATGTAATGTATAGAATCATAGAATTTGGGAATTGTAAAGGACTTAATCGGCCTGTAGTGCAACCCAAAGGGAAATTCATTCCTAATCTAACATATACAGCTGATGGTAATCCAGTCTTTGCTTCAGGGCTTCCAACGAGAGGGAAGTCAACATTTCAAGGAAGTCTGTTGCATGTTTGTGCAGCTCTTATCGACAGGAATTTGTTTCCTGGCCTTAATTCTAAATTTACTTGTTTACAGCTTCTCCCCATTGCCCCTGTTCTTGGATCTGGGGCCAGAGAGAATAAGTGAATATACGTTATGTTGGGGATTGTGCTTAAAAACATTTTACTGCTCGGAGTGATAGGTCCAAAAGTTTTGGATACCACTGATATAAAGGAAAACAACATAAAAAGAATTCAGAAATCTGATCAATGAAGTGTCTAGCTCTAATTTCAAAGGATTTATGGAGTAGTACACTTCATATATCTTGTAAAGAAGCAGTGGGGATGTGGAATAAGGCATCTGTTTTCCTATTTAAGAAAAGATTTTATTGATGCTTTTTAAAAAACATCTTTATCACTTCTACCCCTCATCTACCCTCCCCTTTATCCTCACACTCACAGTAGAACTCTATTTGGGAATGAGTATAGTCCAGCCAAACAAATCAACACATTGGTCATGTTTGAAAAAGTATACTGCTCCATTCATTTGTGGTGGTACAGCTTTTGAAGACCCAAGACTGAGCGGTGATTTCATTGGTACATGCACTGCCTATGTGAGGAAATTTCCTGTTACCAATATAGGTCAGAGCCTTCTCTGCAATTTATAGAAAGTTGCCTGGGAGAACTAAGAGGTTAAATGACATGTCTAGGATCACACAGTATGTTTCAGAGTCAGAATTTGAGCCCAGGTTTTCTGTTTCTAACAGTCTCTATCCCTAGTGCCATAGTGCCTCTTAATCTCAGGAGACTTCATAATGAAGTTGGGAAGACATAGCCATAAAAAGAAAATAACAGCATAAGCAGTGTTCATGTTCAAGTTCAGTGCCATGCCATGGTTGGCTAGATCACTATGGGCTAACATAGTAAGGGGAGATAGAACTTATGCTGGTCTTTGGAGGGTGGGGAGGATTCAGATAGGGGTCAAAGTAGAATATTGTATGAGGGAAGGTACAAAGCTACTAATTTTGTAAACGTTTTTAAAGTGAGATTGGAGATTCCTTTCCCTTTCTAACTGTCATAGTCTCTTTCCTCCATACATACCCATAAAGGACAATGAGGCCTGGTGTCAGGAAACCAACAAACAAAAAAAAACCTTGCTGACATGTAAAGATCTCCATAAGTGAAATAGTTTGCCTTAGGTGAAAGGTTTCCTCTCCTTGGAGCTTTAAATTATATGATGACATATCAGGTGTATTGTAGAAGGAACTGTCTTGTTTTTGGACATAGGTTGGATGAAATAGTCATTCAAATCCCTTTCAATTCTGAGATTTTATGAAATTTTTTTTAACAAGAATAATTTCTGAAATTCTAAGAAACTGCTCTTACCTTATTCCCTACACCAAAGTTTGATATGGTTTTTAAGGTCCATTTGCCTTTAGCCTCCAATCTCGGGAGTTAGGCCACACATCAAATACAAAGTCACCCAGGGAAAGCAGAAGGAAAAGAAGGGTCATAAATGGAAGAACAAAGGTGGCCCACAGAGACCTTTCTCTTGACCCTCCCATATTTTTGTCAGAAAAGTAAGGCAGTAAAAGCATTTGTACCTGGTCTGCCCTTTGAACTTAGAGCTGTAGGTTTTCAATAGTGTTTCTTTTTACAGAAATTGAAATTAATTAAACTTGGCCCTCCTGATATCTGAACGTCATCAATATTTAAAAAAACAATCACAACCTATAAAATCAAAGTGAAACATGTAGAAGTCATCACATATGATACTGAGACTTTCAAAAGTTGTTTTCCCCCTCATAGACTTCATTTATTTTCCTGCCTATACCAGTGTTTCTAATTATTAACTGCTGCTATTAGCTAGCTGTGCTTGCCCTCTGCTTTCTGAAGTGGCACATTGGACAAATGCTTTAATTTGTCCATGATGACTCCTCTTCTGCCTTTGCCCATGGGAAAAATAAAATCGACTCATTCTTCCTGGGGGCCCTTTTCGGGGCCATAGCCTGTCAGTATGATGTTACATTGATTAGGTTTTCTTCCTGTTTATAGTTCTGTGCTTCTAGCACTTTGGTCTTTATTTTACTTCCCATGAAAGGAAGTGTCTATAAAATGTTAAAGATATAGTCAGCTGCCTTTAGAGCACTGAACTCAGAGTACAGGAAGAACGCTGTGGTCTCAGCTCTTTGCAGCATGGCCTTATTTTTGGCAGAGGAGGGGATGACTTGATTTGGTAACATATTTTAATCTGTGTAATACTATAATTGGAGTTAACTGCATTGCCTGTTATTGAATTCTGATGTAGAATTATGTGATTTTAGCACTATATGTGTGTGACCTTAGAGATCCACTCCAATCCTCTCATGTTACAGATGAAGAAACTTTTAAACTCACAAAGCAGAAGAGTCTTTCCAGAGGTCACACAGCTGATTTGTCGTTGAACAGTGAGCAGATCCCAGGTCTCTGTCCACTCCTCACCCAATGGTGAAGTGGGATGTGTTCCTAAAGAGCTAACACATTTTGGAAAATTGGATCATATTTCAAATGAAAATGTAATAGTAGAGGTGATTATTTTATTCAAATTAATTTATTTTTAACTTTTAACATTCACTTGTATATGATTTTGAGTTCTAAATTTTTTCTCCCTCTTTCCCTCTCCCCTTCTCAAGATGGTATGCAACCTGATATAGTCTGTACGTGTACAATCATAAACATATTTCCACATTAGTCATGTTGGAAAGAAGAATCAAAACCAAAGGGAAAAACCATGAGAAAGAAAAAATAAAAAAGAGAAAGAGAAAATAGTATGTTTGATCTGCATTCAGACTCCATAGTTCTTTCTCTGGATGTGGATAGCATTTTCCATCATGAGTCTTTTGGAATTGTCTTGGATCATTGAATTGCTGAGAAGAGCTAAGTCTATCAAAATTGGTCATCGCACAATGTTGCTGTTACTGTGTACAATGTTCTCCTATTCTGCTCACTTCATTCAGCATCAGTTCATGTAAGTCTTTCCAAGAGATGACTATTTAAAACAACCCTTTTGTATGGCAAACAACTATCTCAAAAAGTAAATAATCAGCCTCTAATGTATCTCTTTTGGAAATAGAGATTTTAACATGTGGATTTCTCTTGAGGCATGACATTCTTGAGTTCTCTGCTATGTCCAGGAGCCAGAGGCAAAGTTATACTAAGTGTTATGCTATAGGTAGTAAACATCTGTGTTTAAAATGATGCATTGTCTATTCATTGTTTGCTTTTAAAACATTTTCTCTGGTCATTTTTTTCAAATGAAGTGGGATGAGAGATATGGACTATTTTATTATTTTTTCATTTTTTAAAATTATTTATTTTTAGTTTTCAACATGCACTTCCACAAGATTTTGAGTTCTAAATTTTCTCCCCATCTCGTCCCTCCTCCCACCCAAGATGGGAAGCATTCTGAATGCCCCTTCCCCTAATCTGCTTTCCCTTCTTTCTCTCCCCGCCCCTTCTCTTATCCCCTTCCCTTTCAATTTTCCTGTAGGGCAATATAGATTTCTATACCCCATTTCCTATATATCTTATTTCCCAGTTGCATGTGAAAACAATTTTTTTTAACATTTGCTTTTAAAACTTTGGGTTCCAAATTTTCTCCCTTCCTCCCTCCCCACCCACCCTCATTGAGAAGGCAAGCAACTTGATAAAGGTTATACGTGTGTAGTCATGCAAAACACTTCCATAGTAGTCATGTCATGAAAAACTAAGTATATTTCCCTTAATCCTATCCTGCCCCCCATTTATTCTATTCTCTCTTTTGACCCTGTCCCTCCTTAGAAGTGTTTGCTTCTGATTACCCCCTCCCCCAATCTGCCCTCCTCTCTATCATCCTCCTGCTCTCTTGTCTCCTTCCTCCCACCCTATTTTCCTGTAGGGTAAGGTAGATTTCCATACACAATTGAGTGTGTGTGTTATTCCCTCCTCAAGCCAAATCTGATGAGAATAAGATTCACTCATTCCCTCTCACCTTCCCCCGTTTCCCCTCCACGGCAGAAGCCTTTTCTTGTCCATTTTATGTGAGATAATTTACCCCATTCTACCTTTCCCTTTCTCCTTCTCCCAGTATAATCCTCTCTCACCCTTTAGTTTTATTTTCCAGATATCACCCTTTCATCTTCAACTCACCCTGTGCCCTCTATCTATCTATCTATCTATCTATCTATCTATCTATCTATCTATGTATCTATCTATCTATCTACATACATATAATTTTTCCCTCCAACTACTCCAATACTGACAAAGGATTCATGAGTTACAAATATCATCTTTCCATGCAGGAATATAAATAGTTCAACCTTAATAAGTCTCTTATGATTTCTCTTTCTTGTTTACCTCTTCCATGTTTCACTTGAGTCTTGTATTTGAAAGTCAAATTTTCTATTCAGTTCTGGTCTTTTCATCAAGAATGCTTGAAAGGTCTCTATTTCCCTGAATGTCCATTTTTCCCTCTAAAGGATTATACTCGGTTTTGCTGGGAAGGTGATTCTTGGTTGGAATCCTATCTCCTTTGCCCTTCAGAATATTGTATTCCAAGCCCTGTGGCCCTTTAATGTAGAAGCTGCTAAATCTTGTGTTATACTGATTGTGTTTCCACAGTACTTGAATTGTTTCTTTCTGGCTGCTTGCAATATTTTCTCCTTGACCTGGGAACTCTGGAATTTGGCTACAATATTCCTAGGGGTTTTCCTTTGGGGATATCTTTCAGGCAGTGATCAGTGGATTCTTTCAATTTCTATTTTGCCTTCTGGTTCTAAAATATCAGGGCAGTTTTCCTTGATAATTTCTTGAAAGATGATGTCTAGGTTCTTTTTTTGATCATGGCTTTCAAATAGTACAATAATTTTAAAATTATCTCTCCTGGACCTATTGTCCGGGTTAGTTGCTTTTCCAATGAGATATTTCACATTGTTTTCTATCTTTTTTTCATTCTTTTGGATTTGTTTTACAATGTCTTAATTTCTCCTGAAATCACTAGCTTCCATTTTCTCCATTCTAATTTTTAAGGAAATATTTTCTTCAGTAAGCCTTTGGACTTCCTTTTCCATTTGGGCAATTTTGCTTTTTAAGGCATTCTTCTCCTCATTGGCTTTTTGGACCTTTTTTGTCATTTGGGTTAGGCTATTTTTTAAGGTGTTATTTATTTCAATATTTTTTGGGTCTCCTTTAGCAAGCTGTTGAGTTGTTTTTCATGATTTTCTCATGTCACTCATTTCTCTTCCCAGTTTTTCCTCTACTTTTCTTACTTGCTTCTCAAAATCCTTTTTGAGCTCTTCCATGGCCTGGGACCAATTCATATTTTTCTTGGAGGCTTTGGATGTAGGAGCTTTGACTTTGTTGTCTTCTTCTGGTTGTATGTTTTGATCTTTGTCATCAAAGTAAGATTCTATGGTCTGACTCTTTTTGTGCTGCTTGCTCATGATCCCAGTCAATTACTTGAGTTATAAACTCTTTGTTAAGGTAGGGGTCTGCTTCCAGTGTGGAGAATGTACTGTCCCAAGCTTTGTGGGTTTTGTGCAGCTGTTTTCAGGGATACTTCTAGGGACCTATAAATTTTCAGTTCTTCCAAGGTGCTATGATCAAGGGCGAGGTGTTTACTCCTTTCCTGGCCTGTGCTCTGGTCTATGAGTGACCACGAGCACTCTTGTCTGCCTTGGAACTGTGAGGAGGATTTCCTCTCCACCACCACTACAATCTCCACCCCACCAGCACTCCTTCTCGCCCTAGGACTGCCACCCAGAACTGTGACCCAGATCCAACCACAGACAAAGCAAGAGAATCCTGCCTCAGCACCAGCAAAGAGATCCCTACAATCCCCCTCTGATCAGCCACTCGATTCCCCCTCAGTCTGTGGGCTGGAAGCTCTGGAAGCAGCTGCTGCCCTGGGGCCATGCATGAGGATTGGGGCTGGGACCATGTTTCTCTCTCTCTCACCGCAGAAATAGAATTTTCCCACTGACCTTCTAAGTTGTCTTTGGCATTTGTGTGTTGAAAGTCTGGAAACCACCACAGCTGCCTGTGATTCAGTCCCCTGAGGCCTGCTCCAGGTTCTCTGAGGCCTGGTTTGCCTGTGTGCCCAAGTCGAACTGCGTTCCTCTCCCAGCCTGGCATGATATACCTTTCTCATCAACCATCTAGGTTGACTTGGGCTGGAAATTTGTTTCACTCTGTCTTTTTTGGATTCTGCTACTTTAGAATTTGTTTAGAGCCATTTTTTACAGATATTTGGAGGGGTTTGGGGGAGAGCTCAAGCAAGTCACTGATTTTACTCTGCCATCTTGGCTGAGTCTGTCAATATGGATTATTTTAAATGGATTATTTCTTGATTTGTCTGTCACCTTAAACATCTGGATAAGCCCTTAACCTTTTGATACAAGCAAGTATATCCTTTTCCCCAACTTACACTACCAGTGAATAGATTTGTTCACCTTTTTTAATGGACCTATATAGGCTGTGTATCTATGATAGAATCATAGTTTTAGAGGATGTTTCAGGGAAAAGACTCTGAATTTGCAGTTTGAAAGCCTGGGTTTGAATCCCAACTCTGTCACTGTATATGTGACCCTGGTCAAGTTACTCACTCTGGGCCTCAGTTTCTTTGTGTGTAGGGGGGTTGGATTTATATGGTCACTGAGGTCCTTTCCAGCTTAAAACATGTGATCCTGTGAATTTGACCTAGAGTTAGTATTTGACAGAGCCAAGATGTGAACCCAGGTCTTCTGACTCCAGATCAAGCATTCTTTCATTTGTTTTCATAAAAATGTATTTACTCATGCCTTTTGTGTTTCTATCATAATCACTTAAGTTGTTTTCCTCTGTACTGAAATCTTTCCTTGAAACAATAAAAAACAAGCCAAAAAATATCTAATATAGTGATCACCATTGATGACATACATCATGTTCTGGCCTAATTGAACCTGCCACTATACTATGAGAGAAAGTGTTGTTTCCCTTTCTGTTCTCTGAGAACTTCCTTGGCTTTTCAGTTTTTCAGAGTTTGTCTTCCTGTTAGAGATCAGAAATTTCGTTTCTATTGCTGTAATCATCATGTATATTGTTCTTTTGGATATTCTTACAGGTATTTCCATGTTCCTCATTATTTCTTATTACACATTAATATTCCATTATATTCATATGTCAATTATTTTTCAGCTATTCCTCAGTTGTTATGACCAAAAGTGAGTATTTGAGTACCTAGTAGGCCTTCCTTTGTCTCTGACTGCCTTGGGATGTATTTTGAGTAGTGGGATTGTGGGGCTAAAGAGTCTGAAATGGACAGGTTAGTCTCTTTGCCTAGTTCCAGATTGAAATCCTGAGCAGTTGAATCCCTTCAGGACTCTGCTCACAGTGTGTTAGTGTGCCTTTCATCCTCTAGCACCTCCCGGTGACTGTTTCCTTCTTTGTTGTCTTTGCCAACTTGTATGATGCAAGGCAAAACCTCAAGTTGTTTTTTTTTTGTTTGTTTGTTTGTTTTTGCTCTTCTTATTTATTTATTTATTTATTTGTGGTTTGGACCATGCTTTCATGCAATCGTTTATAAACTGTTTCTATCACTTGGCCACTTCTCATTTGAGGTATTCTTCCCACTAAAATTAGCTACTAGTAAACAACTCGTCTAGTTCAGTGGGAATGAATATGCTTTAGCTTTGTGTAGACAAATCAACTAGTCAATAAGTTAAACTTTTCAACTTTACGTTGGGGGCATCATTTGTGCTTAGTCATGAGTGTATGCTCAAAGCTGCTTCTACTAATAGAATCCCTAAGCAGTGACCCAGAGCCAAAATTAAATCTGAGTGGGTCAAATGAAAATTAGCTAGGGATCCTAATAAGAAATGGATGTCAGATGCCTCTCTTTTTATATTCCTACATGTTCAGTTTTCATAGGAACTGGTATCTAGGAGAAAACACTAAAGGTATCTTTTATAGATAGATGCATTTTTTCGTGTTATGGGGAATAATCAAAGAAAGTGAAGCTGATGACTTAGTGGATTCAGATGATAGAGGGGATGGTTCCATTTGGCTAGTTTCAGACAATTTTGTGGAGTTACTGATGAGGTACTTGCAATGATGTATTAAACCAAAACATGCTCTCTGTGATAGCATGTGAAAATAGAGGCTTATTGTCACTTGGCCTATATCAGGCATATATTTAGAAAACCATAACAATAGCTCATTTAGAGTGAACATTCTGAATGTGTGGGGGAAAAAAGTCATGAAATGTTCCTAATATATGTTATTAACTCAACAGCTTATAGCAGGCCTCCTTCAAACCTATCATGGAATCACCTGTAATTACATGATTAGGGACCCCTTAAAACAACTGTAGTTCAATAAACTAGGTAATCTATGGGAAGACTAAAGAACCTGCTGTGAGCTATCATTTAAAAATATGACAATGTATTTTCTCCCAAAATAGTACAATTGCCTTGATAACATGTAATAATGCCAAAATATATGTTTTTGTAGGATGGTATTACAGGGGCTGCTGGGAGATTTTTCAGTTTGCTGATGACAAAACTTAGCCAGAGCCTCAGGACTCATTCCCAGTCCTTGTAATTTATCTAGATGTGCATTTCTCTTTCAGACTTTTGACAGTAATTATAGATGTCACCAAATTGCACAATTTTGTTCAATTTTTGACATCTTTCTCGTATCTACCCCTCTTAGATACTTTTCTTTATTTGGTTGGAGAATTTATAGTAGAGCCTATTTTTTTTCCTTGATTACAAGCTGGGATCTTATTTTGTGCACTTTTTCAATTAATTAGATCCAAAAATACTCAGTCAGTCATATAAAGCAGGAATCTTCGTATGATCTAATCGGTTTAATCACTCTGAAGTACACATTTAATACAGCAGTTAGATGTCAAGTGAACCTGGGAACACAAATTTTGGCTTTAGAGCAGGAGAGCATGGAAGAAAATATTTCTGAAAGAATTTGGAAATTGTTTTATTCAAAACTTTAGGATTTTTTAAGAATAAGGAGAATAAATATGGGTGAATCATACTAACACTATTAATTAAATGTAGACATGTATCATTGATGCTAAAAAAAAAAAAAGGAGAGGGGGATTCTATTGCCTCCATTAATGTGCATTACACTGTCAAGGATGCCTTATTTTTCTGTGCTTTCTTGATTCTTTATGATCATAGAATCCTCGACCTGGAAAGGACATGAGAAATCATCTAATCCCAATCTCTCATTTTACACTGGAAGAAAGTGAGACTGAGGATGATATGTTCCAGACAGCTAGTTGGTGGCAGAGCGAAGTGAGATTGGAATCCAGGTCTCTTAATGAGAAATTATTCTGTTTACTCTCCAAGGATGCCTCCCCTTTTAAAAACAAATCTTGATCAGGCATTTTAAAACTACTATTTCAAGGGATGGCAAATTGATTACAAATTTTAAAGAATTTCATACTTAAAACAGTTGTTACTCTGATCTATGTCATTCATACAATAGAAAAAGATTCCCAGAAAAACACACCCCTATTTGTAAATGAATAGACATGGTCTCCTCAATAGAAACACAACCTATTTAGAGCACTGTGAATATTAGGGAATAGGGGTAAGGACTGGATGCCTGATTTTCTCTAGTGAAGAAACTCTCTCTCTAGCAATGCAAGTCAAGGCTTTCTTTCTAATTGAGATCCTTGGGGAGTTGCCTGGGGCACTGAGAGGATAGGTGACTTTTCTCAGGGTTATACAGGTGGAGGGTCAGAGGCAGGATTTGAACCCAGATCTTCCTGGCTTTGAGGCTGGCTCTTTATTTACTATGTCACCCTGCCTTTGTAAAATAAGAATTCATGTTTAATGTGAAATGCATTCTTTAAATGATGATCTTTGATAGAACCATACGTTTAACTATGTGTGTATATTATTAATCACAGTTGTGAGATAATATAAAGACCTTTTGGAATTAAAGGTGAGTAACACTCATGATTGATGAACTGATAACTATGACTGAAAATTTTTAGAAAACAAAGGAAAAAGAGAGAGAAAGAAATTCTCAAATGTTAAAGTAGCATTGGATGCTGAGCCTAAATAAATTGTCCTGAGCCCCTGTGAATCATATTTACTTGGATTATGTTAAAATGAAGTTAGAACTACCCTTGTCCCTTACATTTTGACTCTGTAACAATTCATCTCAGAAACAGTTTCTTAGGAATTAAATTTTCAGCATTTTTCTAAATTGTCTTTAAAGAAACATTGGTGATCATGTAACCCCGACATGTTTCCTTTTCCTACCTCCTAACATCTGTGAGTGTGCAATATGTTGATTGTCACTTGACCCTGAGGTGGTTCATGGCCAGCTAACTATCCCCTCTAGTCTCACATTATGCACTGCTTTGGGTGTGGGGCTGGCAGAGGCAGTTGCTTTAGAGCTCATTAAGGTGCAGACTCCTTCACATTAGCCAGTCAGAATGAGAGGAGGGAAGGGAAGGTCCAGAGCATGGGACACTTGGGGGAAGGGCAGTCCC
The DNA here is from genome assembly GCF_900497805.2 of Vombatus ursinus. NCBI lineage: Eukaryota > Metazoa > Chordata > Mammalia > Diprotodontia > Vombatidae > Vombatus > Vombatus ursinus. The sequence continues at coordinate 2,812,650 of NW_020944374.1, read as the reverse complement.
TTGGAAGTCAAGGAGACAGTACTTGGCTGTGTGTGTTGGGGAGGGGGTCAAAAAGACTCTGAATGGTAAAGGATAGGGCTAGCAATAGATTGCAGTGGAGAGAGAAACCTTTGAAAACTTGTCTATTTCACAATTTTGCTCGTCCAGACTGTTGCATCTGTTGATCTCAAATGTCTGCTTATAAGACCAATGACAACAAAATAAAATAATAAAAGAAAAAAAGTGCTGAGGATACCAAGATGAGGGAAGGGGGGAATACAACATTTACACTGGTCATTGGTGGGAGTGTGGGGGAAGAGATAAATTAAGACAGACTTAAGAGAGCACTAACAACCAAAAAATATGCTATATACAGTGAATTGGTTCTTGATATTTGATGCCCTCCCAATTTGCTTTCTGCTTGACTGGAAGAGTTAGTGTCATAAGTAGTGCAAGCATCAGTGAAGGGAAGTTTCTTTCATATATGTACCTCAAGAAAGATTCAGTAGATAGGAACTCAAAAAAGAAGCATAGACTCAACCTCTCAATAAAATGGTGCAAGGGGCAGCTAGGTGGCGCAGTAGATAGAGCACCGGCCCTGAAGTCAGGAGGACCTGAGTTCAAATGTGACCTCAGACCAAACACTTGACACTTACTAGCTGTGTGACTCTGGGCAAGTCACTTAACCCCAATTGCCTAAAAGTAAAAATAAATAAATAAATGAATAAAATAAAATGGTAAGCAAGAAGGCAGGCAGTCCAGAGTGCCTCAACGGGAAGGCATTGTTTCACCCACCCACCCTCACTGCTCCCAGAGAAAACAGGAAAGCACAGGAAGTAGGCAAAGTTCCTGATCCTACTGTAGCTACCAATAGCAATTATTCAATGCACCTATTTGTTGCATCCCTGGGGCACCCTAGCAAAAGAGCAAGGGAGAGCAAGTGGACTTTGGAGAAAAGGAGGGCAGAAACCAGAAAAATCCAGCCACCCTGGATAAAACAAGGCTGTATTGACCTCGAGGTAGGGAAGCACAACTGGATTAGCAGCCCTAAATTATATGGTTTTATAAAGAATAAATAATGCCAAATTTGTCATCTTTATCCCTACTCCCAAGTGAAGGGAAATCACTGAATGTATCTAAGCTTTTCTAAAAGTCATGGAGCAATGTTTTATGACATTAAATTGATTAGCTTCTACATAGGGGCATATGATACATAAATTGTCTAGAAAACCACAAATAAGTAGACAATGAATATATCTCTAATTTGTTGGAGGTGGAAGAGCAGAAGAGAACAGCAGGAAAAGGGATCAACAGTAGGGCTCCACTGTTTAGAACATATTCATTGTGTGATTTAAATCAAGTGGTGAATGGAAATTAAACTCCCCGACATAGAAGGTATTGCAAACATCAAGAAGATGAGGGATTCCTCTAGAGGAAAACAAAGCCTGTTAATGCCATTCAGGAAATGTTGATGAAGTTAACTTCCATCTGGAAAAGCAGAAGATAATATACTTTGGGGGGCCAGACAGAGGGAATTTACAACTACAAAACGATAAGTAATTCTGGGCATATTGCATGGCTGAATCAAGCTATTGTGACTCATTATTTTACATTATAGAAATAGTATTGGTTATCCAATTCCTATACAATTATTTGGTCATGAGAATCTCTAGCTCTCTGCTAAGGCAAAAGGGCTCCTGTTAGTGCTCAGATTCTAGCTTGGGTAATGAAAAACTGATGCCCCAAATGGCAGTGTAATTGTCATTTACATTCTTGGGATTGTGGGTGTAGTTGTGTTTTATGAAAGGCGAAAGGTAATTGGGGAAAAAAGAGGCAACTTGGCAGAGTAAAATAGGAAGACAATGGCATCACTTGATGGAAAGTGGCCTGAGTAGAGTGACAACAGGAAAGGGAGGGAGAACATGCTTTTAGGCTTAAGTCTATGAGATAGACAGTCAAAAGACTGTCTTTTATCAGGAACATAGTTCCCTGGTACTCTTACCATGAGGACATGAAACCATGATCATTAGCTGTAATGAAAGCAGCACCTAGCTTTGTTTTGGTGATATATACAAGGTATTTGCAAAAGAATCTGCATCTTTTGTGCAAAAATTCCTAGAAACCTGGAATCACAGAACATGGAAGAAACACTGAGGAAAGGCCCTGTCTAGAAGCAGGAATCCCTTTTATGGCATCCCTGTTTCTGTGACATCACATTTGGTATATACAAAAAATTTTGCTGTAGTAAAGCACCATAATACTTGCCAAAGAGTGATAGTGTAGGGGATGGGAAAAGAGAAGGCCCAGCAAACAAGTGACAGTGCCGAAACTCATTATAGGCAAGGTTTTCCTTGAATGGCGTACTCCAGATTTCTCACTTGCTACTTGATCAGAGAAAAGCAGCATATCATCTCCTCCCTTTTGTGAATCATCGGTGCCTCAACATTTGATTTTACCTTTATTATTTCCCTAGAGACAGGGCACGTTCTTATAGAAAAGAAAAATATAAACCATGGAGGGGTTAGTGGCAGTGGGGTAAAGGCACCAATGGGATGTGTTAGAAATAACGCTAGATTTGGCGTCAGAAGTTATGAATTCAAATCTTAGTGCTACAATTTACTGCCTCTGTTGCTTTGAGCAAGTCACTCCATTGTAAAATGAAGTGGCTGGCCTGGGTGTCCTGTGAGGTCACCTCTATCTCTAGAGCATCGGTACTGTAGTGCAGACAAGTATTGGTGAACAATTGAGTGTGCAAGCATAGTTTTTTTGAAGGCCCCTAGAAGATATGAGAATTACTACAGAAATAGTTGTGCTTTATTCAGACTACTCCGAGATGAGTCAGCCATTCCCTTTTCTAATAAAATGAGCTTTTAGGGGCAGCTAGGTGGCGCAGTGGATAGAGCACCGGCCCTGGAGTCAGGAGGACCTGAGTCCAAATCCGGCCTCAGACACATAACACTTACTAGCTGTGTGACACTGGGCAAGTCACTTAATCCCATTGCCTAGCCCCCCCCAAAATAAGCTTTTTGCCCTACTTGAGAAAAAAAAGTGTTTTCAGCTCTTCTCTCTATTTTACATGGGAAAAGCTACGCAACATTTTATTCAAAATTAGCTAGATGGCATAATTTTATTTGTATAAATGCTTAGAAGCAAAGACCTAAGAAAACTTTAGATAATGAAATTTCTTAGCTATGGTGACTTTGTCTCTGCTTTGATCAGCAAATAATTACAAATCATCTTCAGAGTAAGCACAGCAAATCATAGTCTAGCTTTGTTTTTGTACAAAAGAGGTGGAATTGAAACAGGCAACTAAAATGGCATATTAACTTTGCTGCTCACTGGACTTTTAGCTCTTTGGTAAATTATTTGCATTTAGCAACCAGAGGCTCACTCGAGTTGGCCAAATGAACAGTTGAGTACTAATTAGTGCAGTTACTGAATGGGGTCTTGTTCAACCAAGATGAACCAATTAACAGCATATTGGCAGAGAAAACATTTTAGAGATGTGATTAGTTTTTGTTGTCAGAATCATGTAATTTTGAAGCTGGATAGCAGACTCACCTCTAGTATGTATTTTAAATGTGTCCTCCTTCGAAATTGTTTTTGTTCCAATAGGTTTCTAACACCATTTGTAGGAAAGCTCCTAAAGGGAAATTCCAAAGGGTTTTCTTTTGGAAATTAATTATTTAAATTTCAGACTTTCTTCTTTTCAACTATGTTTATTAGTGAATCTTATCACAAATTAAATAGCTCTACCTTCTATAATCCTTTAATTGCTAAGAATTGAATAAATACCCCAATACCTATCTGGGAACCATCCTACATAAGGGGGTTTAGTTAGTAGAAGACAAAAAGAAACTTGTTATAAGGTATTGTCACTTTTTAACATGTTCATATGACCTGGGTCTTGAGGAGCAAGGCTTTTTATGGCAAGGCTCCAAGGTAGCACTCCATACCTATCTAATGGTAGTCATCCCGTAAGTAAGGGGTATTTTAAAAAGCTCTAGCTGTTTAATTATCCTTGCTTTAAAGATGACAGAAACAAGGTCAAAGAAAGTCAAGGAAAATGTCCAAAGCCATGTACAAAGCCATGGCCACAGACTGAGTTTTCCAGTCTCTCATCCTTTGTTCTGTCCAGGGCCGATGCTCAAGTAAGAAGCCATTAACATTTTACCCCAGGGAGACATGAACACAGTAAGGCCACCTTCTTTAGTGCTGTCCCAAAGGCAGCAAAGCAAATTACTGGATGGGATGGACTGAGGCTCATTGTATCTGAAGGACTCCAGTCAGATGATTTAAAGGCTTTGGTATCCATAGCTGAAGTATCTATGAATTATCTTCATTTGTAGATAACAATGGAAAATAATGCCTTCATTTTTCATATTCTGAACATGGTACAATTTTATGGTCAGTTGGCCAATGGCCTTTCATTGGATGAAGAGATATCTTTATAAAATATTTTATTGATATCTTTAATTTCGCACCTTCTCTTGTGACAAAGAAAAACAATTAAGAAAAAAATCACATACCAAAAGACAATGTATAGAGCACCCTACCTTCTCTAATTTGAATGTGTTTCATTATCTCTTTTCCAGAATCTTCATGGGTTTTTCTATTACTGAGAGCTCAGTGATCCTTTCATTTTCAGCATTGCAGTCATAGTGGATGTTATTCTTTTAATTCTGCATCATTTCTAAAAGCTTCCCATATGTCTCTAAATCCCTCATAGTCATCATTTTTTACTGCACAGTAAATGAGTAGAGGTAATCTTGCCATACAATTATGTAATCAGCTGCTTGCCTCAACATGATTTCACACTAATTCTACAATGAGATGTATACATTGTTCATGCCTATCCCCCCTCCCATTTTTTTCCTTTTAAAAAACTTATTTATTTTTAGCATTCTTTTCTTTTTAAATTTTGGGTTCCAGATTCTCTCCCTCCCTCCCAATCTTACCCCACCTACTGAGAAGACAAACAATATTATATCAGTTATGCATGAGAAATCACACAAAACATATTTCCATTTTAGCCAGATCACAAAAAGTAAGAAAATTAAACTTCAGTTTGCATTCAAAGCTAATCAGTTCTCTCTCTGGAGGTGGGTAGCATTTTTCATCATTAATCTTTGCCTTGGATCACTGTATTGATCAGAGTAGCCAAGTCTTTCACAGATGATCATCATTACAACATTGCTGTTACTGTGCACAATGATCTCCCAGTTCTCATTTAACTTTGCATCAGTTCATATAGATCTTGCCATTTTTTTTCCTGAAACCATCTCCCTTGTCATTTTTTATAGCACAGTAGTGCTCCATCATAATCATACGCCACAACTTGTTCAGCTATTCCCTAATTAATAAGTATCTCCTCAAATTCAAATTCTTTGCCACAGCAAAAAGAGTGGTTGTGAATAAATTTGTATGTATACGTCTTTTTTCTCTCATTTCTTTGGGGTACAGAACTAGTAGTGGTATTATTCGATAGGCAGTTTTATTGCCTTTTAGGCATAGTTCCAGATTGTTCTTCAGAATAGTTGGGCTAGTTTACTACACCACCAGTATTTCCTTAATGTACATATTTTCTCTTTTCCTCTTGGCATTTATTATTTCTGACAAGTGTGATATGGCACCTCAGAGTTGTTTTAATTTGCTTTTCTTTAATCAATAGTGATTTACAGCATTTTTCACATTGTTAACTTGTTTTGCGTTTATGTCTTGGTCTTCCCTGTCACCATAGTAGCTTTTTATGGTCAAGTTCTTTTTTTGTTGCTTGCTCATTTTCTTCACCTATTTCTTGACTTTGAACTTTAAGTTAAAGTTGAGCTCTGATGCCTGGGGGTGAGGAGGTACTCTCCCAAGATTTAGGCTTTTTTGTGCTGCTGTTTTCAGACCTAGTTCTTAGCATCTGCAAAATTTCATTGCTTCTAAGGTGGCATTATCATTGGAGAGGTGTGGTCACAGCTCTCCTGATCAGTGCTCTGGTCTTTATACAACAACGGCCTGTCTTCCCCTGCACTCACAAGCGCTAGCACTCCTGTTGGCCCTGGAGCTGTGACCAGGGCCCTGCTTCCTTGTAACCAATCACAAGTACTCCTCTCCATCCTGGAACCTGCAATCCAGAACTGTTTATGGGCAATAGAGTTGCCAGTCAGCACCAGCTTCACACAGTGCCAGCAAAAGGTCCCCTGTAATATCTTTATGAGTAGTTATTGGACCCCCTTACTGTCTCTGGGATGAGAGTTCCTGAAGCTGCTAGTGCCATTGCTGCAAGGCCCACAGCTGTTGCTCCTGCTGTACTCTGGACCTACATCAACCCCAGTCTTACAGGCCTCTCCTGCAGCCCTCCTAAGTTGTCTTAGGTTGGGAAAATGTCTCCCTCTGACTTTTGGCTCTGCCTCTCCAAAATTTGCTTTGAGGTGTTATTATAAGGTTGTTTGGAGGGGAATATTGGGAGATTTCAGCTGGGTCCCAGCCCGTAGTCTGCAGTCTTGGCTCTGCCTTCCCTTCTCCCATTTTTTGAGAAAAATAAATAAAATGTTGAAAATATTTTATGAGAAATTAGGAAATTATTAAGGTACATATCCTGTGATGGGCAGAGCCAAACACCTGATGTAACTACTTCTCCCTTTCCTTTATGCAACTTTCAAGTTCTTGAACCAGCCAGTCTTTTCTAAAACCACTGTTGAGTCTGTGCAATTAGAAGACAAAGTTGCCTTCCTTGTGAGTCCTGCTGATGTAAACAAGCTGCTTTTCCTTTTGGTCTGCTTTCAGCTGCGGTCTAAGAGCTAATTGGTTATGCATTCCCCAAGCCCATCTGCCCAATAACTAGGGAGCTGGCTGTCCTCTGCTTTAACTTCTTTAGCTAGCTTCCTTGGGGAATATGTCTGAAATCTCTCTGCTCATGTTTTATATGACTTGATTTCATTTCCTCTAAATGTGAGAAATATACTTTGTGAGTAATATTAAAGACCGTGTTTCTCAATATACATCTGTAGACCTATAAGAATAACTGTCTGACCCTCCATGTTTGCTTTCCATTGGGTTTTCATTCCAGCATTGTGTTTAGCAGCCTTATCTGGGATGCTGGCAAACCTATTTCCACTTGCAGTGGCCTTTTTCTTCCTGAATCTTTAATTTGATAATTGTCTTTTTATCATTTCTGTTGTAGCAACTCTCATGATGTTTAGCAATTGTTTTTTAGTATCCTTTGGAGCCCAGTAAACAATGAGGATATATAGAAGTTAATGTCACATTCACTCAGTTTTAAAAGTCTAAGCTTCCAGGGTGCTCAGCAGGAGTGTCATAAGTTAGGGAAGAATATAGGCCATTTTCCACATCACTGATTTTTGCCAAGCACCAAGCATTTTTGCCTTTGTTTCAGGTGCTGATGGCATTGATTTCTGGTTATAACTGCCTCAAAGTGAACGAAGTAGTCTTGGGCACATTTATTCTTTACAGAGGTTTGGATACTTGATCCCACTGATGAGAGGGCAGCAGTACTCAATGCTATGCAAATTCACAGGCAGGGAACAGAGCCTAGGAGAGAGCCCTGCAAACCACTGCCCAGCTGACAGTTTAGGATAAGGGCAAGGACCAGAAAGCGTGAGATCAGACCAGGTTGAAGTAGGAAGCTTGTCTCGGGAAAGAGTGAGGGCTTGCATCAGGAAACATGGAGTTAACAAACTGGAATCAGGGAAGCATAAAAATCCAGATGACAAGCCTAGGATCAAAAACAAGTGTCAGGACGGTAACAGAGCCAAGATCTCAGCCAGGGATCCGAAACAAAAGCAGAGGGATCCAAGCCAAGAAGTAATATTGAACCAGGCCAAAAGACAGGACTGTTGCTGAAGCAACAGTGTGTCAGGAAGTTGCTTTCCCTTAGAAGAGAGATTGATCAATAACCAGGCCTAGGAGGCACGAATTCCAGAAAACCAGGAGCCAGAATAGGAGACTGGCCTACTTTTTATTTGATTTCATGATTCTGATTTTGAAATCCATCTAGTCCACACTCTTCATTTTACAAATAGGGAAATGAAATTCCTCCATTATTTGTTATGAAGTTATATATAGTAAAACATACTGGATCCAAATTCTGAAGAAGTTTATGTGTATGTTTTACTTGAGATTTAAAAGAGATAGAGCAGTTGAAGCGAAATACTTTGTCTAAGAAAATTCCTTCCTACTTGCTGGTGCTCATGCTGTGGAGCAGGGGTTCTTAACCTGGGCTCTTGGACGTTTTGTTTTGTTTTTTGTTTTTTAAATAATTGTATGTAAGTATAATCGGTTTCCTTTGTAATCCTATGTTTCTTATTTTATGCATTTAAAACATTACTCCACTTCACCAGATTGTCCACAGGGGTTCATGACATAAAAATTGTTAGGAACTTCTGCTCTGGGGAAAATGAAGGAAGAAATTGCTAGAGAGGCAAGCTAAGAGGGGAAACGAGAAAATAGAGAGAATAAATAGGGTCCGTTTGCTAAAATGACTAAAAGAAAGGAGAGCTCTGGGGAGAGTCTCCAATGCATATTATTTTATGTATTTCCGTGGTCTAACTTGTAAAAAATCTGCAGATCATAGTAGAATTCATAAAGTTTCCAAGCTGGAAGATTCCTTAGAGAGCATCTGGAAAACTTGGTGGTTTTGCAAATGGGGAAATTGAACACCAAATAATTTAAGTGACTTGCTCAGGAGTAAAAAAAAAAAACAGGTCTCCTGGCAACTAGTCTAGTACTCTTTCTATTCCTCTAATGAAATTATTACTCTTGGACTCCAAAGGACTGAATCTGGTGTGTTCTCTGGGCATATATGACACCTCACTTTGAACAAGGGGACTTTGAAAGAAGAGAACTCTGGTCATGGAGTCCTTGCTTAAAAACTTCTCCAACGTGGTAAAAGTAAAGGTGGGAGTGCCAGTTTAAATATTTGGCCAGATTTGAGAGATAGTAAATTGGTAACAGGGAGGCTTCAGGATAAGCTGAAGAAGCCAAAGGATGCTATCTTGTATTATTTTTAATTTCCGTTTTGTCCTAAAAGTACTTTGAGATCAAGGATGCTGTCTTTATACATCTTTGTATCCCTAGCACCAGTAGGTGCTCAGTGGATGTTTAATGATAAGGTTCATAATGATTGATGAAATAGGGATCCCCGTTTAAGAAGTTTGAAAGAGGTGGTGAAGATATTGACTCTGATCAATACCTCTGATGCAGGTTAAAGTTTGGTACCATCAAAGGGATGAGTGGCCAAGATTTTGATAGTAATGTAGTAACTTTACCTTGGATGTGGCCATCCCAGAGCAAGAAGTCCAGAGGAGCTATATGAGAACCTAAACTACAGCAGACATTTAAAGAATGGATTTGGATTGGGCAAGGAATTGAATATGCAGAGTTCGGAATGGCAGTCTTCATATTGATGGCCACCTAATTCCAGAGTGGTATTGGGCTTAGGGAACAGTTCATCAAGCAGCACTTATTAAGTATTTACTATGTGCCGGGCATATGTCACAATGGATTCAGCTAAACTTAGAAAAGACTTGAGTTTAAATGGCACCTCTGCCACATAGTGGGGCTATGTGACCCTTGCCAACCACTTACCTTTTCAGTACTCTAGGCAACTCTGAAAGACTAGAACTTGAAGAAAGGGTGCTAACTTGCATTGGTAGTTTCCTGACCTGAGAGCTCTTCATTCCACTGATCCAGGCCCTATCCCTTTGTGCTGAGTACTGTGCTAAACACTGGGGATACCAGTACAAAAGTGAAACAGTCTCTGCCCCAAGGAACAGTGGTGGAAAAAAACTGCACATATCAGTATGTGCGTTACATCTCCAAACTGAGATGTGCTGCAAGATGGTTAACATCTCCATCAGTTGCATTTAGTAATAATTGGTAGCCCTGTGGGATTTCTAAGGCTCCTTGCTATACTCTTTTTGTAGTTTTTGTAGAGGGCCCTTTAATTTTCCGTTTTTTCCATTTCTTAACCCCAGAGTCATTTTTGACTATTCTACCTCCACATCTCTTGGATGGGTCCCTTCTTTGCACTCTTCTAGACATAGCCACCACTATAGTTCAGATCTTCATTATCTCTAACATATACTACTATAGTAGCCCCCTAGGTGATCTTACTGCTACTAATTATCTTCTCTCTCTACCCCCACTCCTACCCCATTCACTTTCCATGAAGCTGACAATATAATCTCCCAAAGACATAGGTCTGACCATGTCACATCCCTGCTCAAAAAACTTCAGTGGCTCCCTAGGATAAGATACAGACTCCTCGGCCTATCATTTAAGGCCCAACACACTCTCACTTTAACCTGTCACTCCCAACCTTATTTCAAACTATTCCCTTTCACACAATCTACAATCTAGCCAAAATAAACTCTTAGCTGTCCCCTGATGGTGACATTCCATCTCCTGCTGAAGTGCATTTGCACAAACCCTCTGCCATATCTTGAATGTAATCCTTTTTCAGCTCTTCCTCTCATTCTTGTATTCCCTCATGGCTCAGCTTAGGTACCAGAGTCTTCATGAATTCTTCCTTGATCTATCCCAATTATTAATACCGTCTTCCTTCTCATATTGCCTTGTATCATACTCTCCCGTGTTCATCTTGTAATCACCAATTAGAATGTAAGAAGTACTTTAAGGGAAGGGATTTTGTTTTGTTTTTATATTTAGATCCTCAGGATCATGCCACAGAACATTTTACATAGTAGACTTATAATCAATATTTTGATGATCAAATAATAAATCTAAGGAAGACAGAGGAAACACAATAAATGTCATTCAGGGCAGGAAATAAGCCTGTCTCATTCAATTTTGTCTCTTGTCTCAAGAGATATTTTTTAGGAAAACATTTCACACATTTATGAATTACCTATCACTGTTGCTTTCCATAAATGCTTTTACATTGAAGAGATATAATTGCTCTTACTAGAATAGCCATTCATTCATTCAACAGCGTGTTCTTAGTTAGTGCTTGTCATATGCTAGAAATATCAGAAATACGATGGAGTCTCTGCCCTGAAAGAACTTACAGTCTAGTAGGGGTGATGGAATCTGTACTTAGATAAATAGAGTACATATTAAAATGTTCTAAGGGCCTAAGGAAGAGTGAAGAAAAGGGATCAGATAAAGGAGAAGTCACTTGTATTTGGAGAAAATGTAGTAAAGGAGTTGTCGTTTCAACTGGACCAGTTTCATAACTGTTAATAAATGTAAGCCTTTCTTGACCCTCTTTTGATTTGGAAATATGCCTCTGTGCTGTCTTCTAGCCAGCTATTTCTTGTGAGCCTAGGGTATTTTAATCAACTTTGAAAATCTGCTGGTTATCCTTTGAACTAACAACACAACACCACTTGTGGGTTTTAGAAGAGTGTCTTACCAGCATAGCCAGAATGATCCATTTCTCCCCAAATGCCTATTTGATGATTTCACTCAGACCCCTAATTTTCTGTCTGTCTCTCCTTCACCCCAAAGTTGTACATGCTGTGTGTAGGGGTGATGCTCCTTTCCTCTGTCCTGGAAGCCACTTTCTAATGAATGTCTGAGAATACTCCCCAGAGAAATGATATGCCAGTGATCATTCTTCACTTGTAGAGCCCCATTTTTGCTGTTATTTCTTTAATTTTAATATTTTCCATTAACTTGAATCATTTATGAAGGTAACTGTGTGCCAGCTCTCAGTGACCAGACAAACAGAAAACAAATATGTGACCCCATAGAAGTTAATGTTTAGAATGTGTCCTATTGTTCCCCATAGGATAGAAAATATTAACACTTAGGGTAAGAGGTTAATAAAAACTAGTAGGGGGTATTGTAATGAATTCATTCATAGAGCAGAAATGGATTTTAACGTATTTTCTAATATATATGAAACATTTATAAATATCAGCTAATGTATATTTAATGAACATAGCAAGGATTCTAAAGCCTAACATCCAAACATTATATTTCATAATTATGATTTGCTCACTGGGTACCATTTCACAGATGAGAGGTCATGGCTGGAAATAACATAAGCCCTAAATACACTTTTCATAGCATTTCAGCAAATCAGATTCTACTGTATTTACTTGTGTTTCTCCCTTTCTTCCAATTTTGAAGAGGCAAATATGTTATCTCTTACCTCACATTATTTCTTTAGGGGTAAAATTGTCAGCCATAGAGGACCACTGTGAAGGTTTGGTAACAGCAGACTTGGGTGATCCTAATTGATGAAAACAAAATTACTTAAAGAAATTATGCTCCAGTTAGCAAATACAAGAAATCTGGTAAAGGAAGCTGCAGCAAGATAGGGTAGGCCTTGGGAGGCTTAAGTTTAGATTGTTCATTGAAAGATGTTGAATGCTTAAAAGAAGCACGTTATTAAAATAGTTGAGGAAGATCCTTATGAGAGGAATTCACCACCATACCTAATAGCTTACCACAAGGTGTTGTGTAGTTGCTAAAGGGACCTCTCCTCTAGCATAGGGTTTGCCAAAGCTTCATTCAAGATGCCCTCAATGTGTGTTTAGACTAGTCTCCCAAAAAATGCTATCAAAAAGGCCAGTCATTAACATATAGCCCCTCAAAGTTTATCCAGTCCTCTGCATCTACTCTCTCATTTGAGAGAGACCTGTGTGTGTTGTGGGTAGGTATGAACAGTTCTTGCTTTATGTAAGTGGACCATTCCACAGACCTCTACAGAAAGCAGTTTTTATGTAATGCAAATTTGCCTAGACATGGGGAAAGGAGGGAGGGAGGCAGGGAGGGGGCTGGCACACAGTTCAAGGATGAGTGGAGGTCGGGACAGAGAAGTGAGTGCAGGAGGTGGAACACACAGGGGGACCGGGGACAGACAGGTGGTACTTAAGCACAGCCTGCCAGAAGACATACACGAGGGGACCAGGCAAGTGGGCAGGTGAGTAGAGCTGGGCAAAGGTCTCCTCTCTCAGGGCTAGAGGTCTTAACCTAAGCCCATGATCCAGCAGCAGCTGCAGTCTCTATGCTTCCACTTGGAGAGTTTTTTTTGGGGGGGGGGGCTGCAGAACCCCAAGCCTGAGGGGCAGGAGGGGAGAGAGTGCAATATTGTGCAATAAAGTTAACATAGATCCTTTTTTTTTGGAATATGGATTTCTTTCAGAATTCTTTACAAAAAGTCAAATTTAATGTGAATTTACATAAAGCAAGAGCTGTCTATACTTTGGTTTGATTATTTCCATTTTTTAAAAGGGAAAGATATATTCAGAGTGGTTAAGGGATTTGTTCATGGTCACACAGTGAATTAAGGTCAGAATTTAAATGCAATATTGCCTAAATTCCCCATCAAACACTCTACCCATCACACCATACTTCTCAGTATGGAAATACAGGTGTGCAGTTAATGATATTTTTGCTGACTCTTTTGGGTAATAATGTGGTATGTCATTTTTTTCTCATTCTGAGTATGTGTCTCTTTTACATGTCCTGAGAATTAATCCTAAATGCCCTCCAAGTTGCATTGCCTCCAACAAGAACGTCCAGTCTGTTGACTTGGTCTAGTCCATCTGTTCTTCCCATCTTTCTTTTCTTCAGGGTCGTTTCTACTTCCACCCCTTGAGGACCATGATGTCGGAGTCCTAATGCAATGGCTCCATTGTCATTGATTCCAAAATGGTTTGTTATCAAAATCCTGACAGAAGTCATTTTGTTCTTCTTCCAGTCCCATCCTTAAGTGTCCCCAGGAATGATTTCACCTAGTTGAGTGTCTGGCCAAGCATTCTTTCATAAGCTTGTTTCACCATAAATGGTATAAATTTCACTTTTGGTTCCTGTTTTATGAGGTGACATTTACTGTTATCTTCCATCATACTCCTATGTAAACTTTTACTTATGAGTTTGTATTCTTAACTTCCGTTTCCTTTGGCTGCCATATATATTTACTTAGCAAAGTGGTCAAGGATTTGTTTGGTGAGGTAGTTTCTAAACTCTAGTTTCTTCTTGGTTATGTTTGATTTGTATAGGTTAAACTTCTTTAGAAAATGGTGATAGTCTGTTAATGACTGTTCATTTCTCATTTTTTTCTGTCTTAACAGCTTGTTTAAGTAGATTAATTTGGAGTTGCTTCAATTGCATGCCATATCATAGTTTCACTTTTATTCTAATTTGGGATTGATTTCATTATATACTTTAATGAGTCAGTGGTCTAACTATACACAGACAGCTGATTCATAAGTAACTCCCACATAGGTAGCTAGTCATTTCCTGATTTTGAAAATAGTTTCATTTTTGTGTTTTTATTTGCTGTTTTCCACATCCAGCCCCTCTTGACTCTTCACAAAGTATTTATGATTAAAGGTGTGTTGTTGTTGTTAAGTCAGTTCTTCAGGACCCCACAGACTATATGCCCATCGAGTTTTCTTGGCAAAGATACTAGAGCAGTTTGCCATTTCCTTCTCCAGTGTGTCCTCATTTTACAGATGAGGAACTGAGGCAAATAGGGTTTGACTTATCCAGGGTCACACAGCTGGTAAGTATCTGAGTACAAATTTGAATTCAGATATTCCTGACTCCAGGCCCAGTGCTCTATCCATTGTGTCACCTAGCTTCCTGAAAAACAGCAAATAACACTCAGCCCCTCTTGACTATAAGCAAACAAAGTATTTATGATAAATGGGTGTGAAGATGCCATATAGCCTATACATGTTTGGAGTCTCATTTCCTTTTTTTTTTATGATGCCAATTTTAAATAGCTTTTATTCTCCAGGACAAGAATTGTATTTCCACTTGTTTACAGTACTGATGAAGTGCAATGTTGTTCACTTATTTCCCTCTGCACACATTCAAGTATTCAGAACGCCCAGATTTACACAGTAGCTTAAAAGTTATTTTTAAACTCCTACTATCTTGGCTACAAATTTGAGTCCTTCAATTTTAGAAAACTGTGCGGAATGCTCTTTCTTCTGGTGTGTTTAGTCAACCTCTTCAATGGTGGGTCCAGAAGAAGTCCCTCCAGATGGGCTGCTCCACCCCCTGGGAACCCACCAGGCATGCCTCCTGGCATGCCTGCTGCACTCTGGTACAGTTTAGTAATGATGGACTTGCAGACTTTCTCCAATTCTTTCTGCTGATGCTCAGATTCTTCCTTCTCAGCAGTCTTGTTCTTATCCAGTCAGTTGATTACTTCATTACATTTGTCCAGCATCTGTTTGTCTTCATTACCAATTTTGCCTCACAGTTTTTCATCCTCTATGATAGCCTTCAGGTTGAAAGCTTAAGATTCAAGAGAATTCTTAGAAGACATCTTGTCTCAGCCTCCTGGACCATACGCTCAATGTCTTCTTTGCTCAGAAGACCTTTATCGTTGGTGATGGTAATCTTGTTCTCCTTCCCTATGCCCTTATCCACAGCAGAAATATTGAAGATGTCATTTGCATCAATGTCAAATGTTACTTCAATCTGAGGAACACCCCTGGGTGCTGGGAGGATTCCTGTGAGCTCAAACTTGCCAAGCAGGTTGTTATCCTTTGTCATTGCTCTCTTACCTTTATAAACTTGAATAAGCACACCGGGCTGGTTGTCTGAATAGGTGGTAAAGGTCTGTGTCTGCTTGGTGGGGATGGTGGTATTACGTTTGATCAGAACTATTATAATTCCACCAGCAGTTTCAATTCCAAAGGAAAGAAGGGTGCCATCCAACAGCAGCAAGTCCTGTACATTATCAGATTTATCTCCAGACAAAATGGCAGCCTGGACAGCCGTACCGTAGGCAACAGCCTCATCAGGATTGATACTCTTGTTGAGCTCCTTGCCATTGAAGAAGTCTTGCAGAAGCTTCTGGATTTGGGGAATGCAAGTGGAACCACTCACCAGGACGATGTCATGAATCTGTGATTTATCTAGCTTGGCATCTCTTAAGGCCTTTCCCACAAGGTCCAGTGTGCCACGGAAGAGATCAGCATTCATCTCTTCAAAATGGGCTTGGGTGATTGATGTATAGAAGTCAATACCTTCACAGAGGGAGTCAATCTCAATATTGGCCTGGGTACCAGAAGAGAGGTTACGCTTTGCACATTCACAAGCGGTGCACAGATGGCGAGCAGCCCTCTTATTCTCACTGATGTCCTTCTTGTGCTTTTGCTTGAATTCAGCAATGAAATGGTTGACCATTTTGGTTGTCAAAGTCTTCCCCACCCAAGTGGGAGTCCCCAGCTGTGGACTTGACCTCAAAGATGCCATCTTCAATGGTAAAGATGGAGACATCGAAAGTACCACCTCCAAGGTTGAAGATGAACACATTTCTCTCAGTACCAACCTTTTTGTCCAAGCCATAAGCAATAGCAGCAACAGTTGACCTGTGTCAGTGAAGGCGATGTAGCTTGGGGTGGTCCTGTTTCCTAATTCCTCATTGCTAATGACCTCCACTTTCCTGTGTTGGAAGACTCCCACACAGGAGTAAGTAGTACCAAGATCAGTGCAAACTGTGGGTCCCTTCGGCATGGTTGCTGGGGAGTTGAGGTCATAGCTGACCACTGTGGAGGAAGAAGGGCTGCTGTTGTGCTGAGTAGGTCAACTCTTATTTCTTCCTCTTGAGCAGTGTTTTCCAGCATGTTTTTCACCATGCTTCCTTCTTCTCACTTCTGCACTGAATTCATTAAGTATTAAAGTATATGTTGATCTAATTTGGAGGGTCTTACATAGTTTTTATTTCATTCTTCTACCTCCTCATTTCCTGTAACAGTTGTTGGCCAGTAAGCTGCAGTGATTTTCATAATCATTTTACGAATATATCACAAACACTATAATATGTGATGACCAACTGTCCCATGACCTAATGATTTCTTTTTTACCTTTGAACTTAATAAAACAAATTGTGCTAAAAATTCCCATAAAATCACTACTTATTTTTATTTTTTGGTTTCCTTCATAGCAGAGTTGTTAGAACATATGATTCTGTTACTTTAGCAATGTGTCCACTCTGGACAAAGAATCTCAAGTATAGACTACTAAAATTTAGATGAATGCCAGTAGTCTAAAACTTGTGATTCTTAGTACCACCTGCTCGCTTTTCTACTACAGTCATTGCAGAAACAGAAGGGGGCTCCTTAGAATTGAGAGCCACTTTATGTTTGTTACACCAGGTCCTGTGCTCATGCCTTCTTAAAGTACAGAGGGGCTTCTTGAAGGCTATGCCAGCAAAGTATAAGTTCTGAGGAAAGAGAACAAATAATGTCTGCTTTCTGAGAACCAGACTAGCCAAAGCTGGAAAGACTCAAGACTAGTTTGCTGGCCACTTGGTGAGATTTTTTGTTTTGGCCCTAGCAACCCATGAACCTTATAATTCAGTATGCAAATATGTCACACTAAGTTGAATAGGGTTTGGACTACATGTCCTTTGACATTCCTTCAACTTGGTAATATTTTGATTCTTTGGTATTGTTATTATTGTGAATAAGACAGGGTCCTGTGATGCTAGCTATGTTTCCTAAGCACTGGCCTTCTCCCTTATTATTCTTTTTTGCTCTGAACAAAGCAAAAAATAAACCCATAAATCCTGTTTTGTTATCTGTAGCATTTTTTTGGTAAGGCTAAGGTCAAGTCTGGGCTTTAGCCTTTTAGACACAGTTTTTATGGGTCCATACTATTCTCTTGAATTCATCCTCACTTATTTGCCCCACCTTCCAACTTACATGCCTGTCATTTTTTTAGGCAATTGGGGTTAAGTGACTTGCCCAGGGTCACACAGCTAGTAAGTGTCAAGTATTTGGTCTGAGGCTGGATTTGAACTCAGATCTTCCTGACTTCAGGACTGGTGCTGTATCCACTGTGCCACCTAGCTGCCCCTTTGCATGTCATTTTGAAATCTCTCGTGATATACACCAAGATAAGGTTAAAAGGGGATACATGATTTATACCTAAAGGGCAATGTAAACAAATTAGGAGAGCATAGAAAAAATTACCTGTCAGATCTATGGATAAGGGAAGGGTTTATAAACAAACAAGAGATAAAGAAGATCACAGGAGGTAAAATGGATAGTTTTGATTATATGAAATCAAAAGGTTTTGCACAAACATACCCAGTGCGACCAAAATTAGAAGGAAAGTAAGAAACTAGTGGAGAAAATTGTTTAACAAGTTTCTCTGATAAAGGCCCCATTTCTCAAATATATAGGGAACTGAGCCAAATTTATAAAAATAAGAGCCATTCCCCAATTGATAAATGGTCAAAGGCATGAACAGGCAGTTTTCAGAAGAAGAAATCAAAGCTGTCTGTAATCATATGAAAAAAATGCTCTAAATCACTAATAATTAAAGAAATACACATTAAAACAACTCTGAGGTACCACCTCACACATGTCAGATTGACTAACAGAAAAGGAAAGGAAAGGAAAGGAAAATGATAGGTGCTGTGAAGCAATGTGGGAAAACAGAGACACTAATGCCCTGTTGGTGGAGATGTGAATTGGTCCAACTGTTATGGAGAACAATTTGGTATTATGCCCAAAGGACTATAAAACTGTAAAAATTAAATAAAAAAACTGTGAAACTGTGTAGTGTTTTTTATAAAACTATAAAAACCTTTGACCCAGCAATACCACTACTAGGTCTGTATCCCGAAGAGATTAAAGAAAAGGTGAAAGTCCTATATGTACCAAACATATTTATGGCAACTCTTTTTGTGCTGGCAAAGAATTGGAAATAAGGGGATGCCCATCAATTGGGACATGGCCGAACAAACTGTGATATGTGATTTTGATCGAATACTCTTATGTTGTAAGAAATGACAAAGGAATGATTTTAGAAAAACCTGGGAAGACTTATATGTACTGATACAAAGTAAAGTGAATAGAACATTGCACATGGTAACAGTAATATTGATTATAATGATGATCAACTGAGAAAGACTTTAGCAGATCAGTACAATTACTGCTGATAATTCCAGAAGACTCATAATGAAAAATGCTGTCCACCTCCAGAGAGAGAAATGTTGGGCTCAGAGTGCAGTTTGAAGCATATTTTCCCCCTTTATTTTTCTTGCTTTTTTTTACAACATGGCTAAAATGTTTAATATGAGTTCATATGTATAATGGGTATCATATTGCTTGCTTTCTCAGTGGGTGAGGGAGTGAATTTGAAACTCAAATTTTTTTAAAATGATTTTTTAAAAATTCTGTCTTAGAAGTGTATTGCATATTATTTGGGGAAAAGGAGAAATTAGGCAAAGAATTTGGAAAACAAATCACAAACATGTTACTAATATATGATACAGTAGTTGTGAGGGAGCTTCAGTTATTCAGGCATCAGCTTAATAAAATGTTGGTGGCCCTATGGAGTGGTCCAATCAGTGTGCAAAAGAAGTTGGAATTTTGTACAAAAGCTACTAAACTTTTTATAATCTTTGACCCAAAGATCCTACTTCTGGGCATATAACCCACAGAAGTTAGTGAAGGAAAGAAAAGTCCATATACATCAAAATATTAACTGCAGCACTTATTGTAGAAGCAAGCAAATTAGAAATAAAGGTAATATATCTAAAAGCCCATGGTCTGACAGATAAACAGATAAAATTGTCATTAAAACAGGGCAAAACCTTAATGAAATGCTTCACTCTTAGTCAAGTGAACAGCAATGCCTAACGACCCTCACTTGTTTCCTTTTGTGTACTTACTAGTTTACTTTTTCTCAATTTCCGTAAGTTGTTTATCACACTTTGGTGTAAAAGGAGTGCCCCTCAACCATTATTTTATCTCTTTCCTTACTATTCTATCTCATGATGATCACTCACTCCCATATGGAAGAAGCCAATATAATTTGAAAAATGGTTTATGTATATATAGACCTGTTGAATAGACCTCCAAAATGGTGTTCCCTGTCTTTGCCTCTGCTAAAGTCTTTACTAAGCTTTTTTTCTTTGACTTTATGATTTCTCTAAGAGGCTTGGAGGTATTTTGGGCTAATTTTGTTTATTTTTTTATTATGTGTGTGCCCCCAGAAGCTGTAGCAGGAGTTACATTAAAAAAAACATAAATAAATAAGGCCTTCCCCACTCCTTGGCTCTCAAGGGGCTATAGGAATGCTATGAAACAAAACAGTGTTAAAAATTCATACTAATAACTTACTCTGTATATTATGCATGGCAACTCAACTTTTTAGCTTCTTGTATACCAGTGGCAGAGCCCTGGGGCAATAAAGAGGTATCTCCAAGCAGAAAAGGTGCATTTGAAATGATAATGAGAAGGCAGCCATGTGACAGACTGCTACTCTGTAAAGAAATATTCATCTGAGACCAACATATATTTTGGAGGAAACAAAACATTATTGGCTAATGCAACTGATTCTGAAGTTAGCATCATGAAAAATGCTCTTGCCTCATGTTAGCATCAAACTGCAAACTGTTTAGTATTTATTGGATTACAAGTATACTCTCTGTAGAATAAACCATCTGATCATAGTATAAGCAACACAAACAAAAATAGGACATGGTATAGCAGCAGTTAGAACAGAAATCTTTTGTTAAAATAATTTGCCAACTTTGAATTGCCCACAAGCACTTGATGTAGTGATCTCTGAACAAATATTTGTACGGCTGAGTCAGTCAACTAGAGAGTGAGGTTCCAAAGGTTAGTGTTGAAGGCGAGTACAGTGATTTTTCCCTGGCCTGGGTTATGAACTCTTTTAGGAAGTAGGTACAGAAGAGGAGGTAACCCTTTCAGGCATAGCTTCTTAACCTTTGTTATGTATCCTGGGGCAAACAGTTTGGGAAACCCTAGAAACCCCTTGAAAGAATAACATTTGCAAGTACATAAACCAAAAGACACATGATTTACAAAGGAAACCAGTTATATGGAAATAGTTAGCAGATTATTTCACAGAACAAAATTCGTGGGCCTTAGGTTCAGAACCCCTGGTTTAGAGGTTGGGGAAGGAAGGATAGCCTATACTTGATGTGAAGTATAGGTCCTAAGGAATCGAGTAACTTTAGCCAAACAGCTGGAGTTTGATTTTTAAATTAATTTTTAAATTGGTACAAGAGGAGTAAAAAAAAAGTAGTCTTATACAAAGGAGGAAAAATGACCTGCTGAAGACCATAGACCTAATTTTTTTTAATTTCTTGCCCACTGCCACCCTTCCATTACCATACGAGTTTGTTAAAATGGAGAAGTCGTCACTTCAGGGATTATGTTCCCAGGAATGGGTTGATCTGGGAAATGTAAGCTCTTGAAGGACATGGACTCTGTCTCTTATATCATTTTCATCATCTCGCATGCTGTGCTTTTGTTCAATAAATATTAAACAATAAGGTATGACCCTCTTAGTCATAAGATATGGTTCCTTGGTTAGAAATGAGGTGCCCTGGGAATAAAGAATATTTCCTTCATTTTCCTTGGCTGTCAAACTGGCATCTTTCATCAGGGCGAAATTCCCTTTTAAGTCTTGGAGTGCCTTGTCCTGTTTTAACAGGAAATCTCTCAGAATCCTCAAGCTGTTTGTTGAAAAGAAAACAACTCATTTTTTTTCAGGTGCATCTAGCAGAAAATCTGTTTTTTGAATAAAACACAAAAAAATGTAGGATCTTCTGTTTAAAGGAGGGAAAATAAAACCTTGAATCACATGCCAGTTTCATATTTTCCTTAATGTTACAAAGGTGATTATTTTTGCCATAATCTTTTCCTGGCTGTTAGCCCAGGATGGCAAGCAGCCTAGCTGCCTTATTAAATAAAAGAGACAGGAGACTTTCTTAAAGCCATTTTTATAGAGGGTGTGGGGGCGGGGAAAGAGAGGGAGGAATGTAGATGGAATCCTCAGGACAAAAATTTACCATCTACTGCATTCATAATAATTCATTTGGAAATGAATTCTGTCTTTTTCATTAATTTGTGCCCTGGAAATATGTTCTCACCATCAATATTGTTTCAAGACAACACATAAATGCATTGTTCAGTTTCAAGTCACCAAACAAATGACATGCATGATACATTTTTTTTTTTAGTTGAGAGTTTATATTTGGTTAAATGAATGTACTCGTGTTCAGGAAATCAATGCTTCCTTGGCCCTCTTGCCTTTTTTAAGTAGCAGCTCACATTTCTATAGCTCTTTGAGGTTTGCAAATGCTTTGCTCTCAACTCTGTGAGCCAGGCAGTGAAAGGATTATTGTCTCCTTTTTAACAGATTAGCTAACTGATGCTCTGGGAGGTGAAATGGCTTGCTCACGACCCCTCAACTGAAGTATCTGAGGTAGAATTTGAACTCACATCCCTTGCCTCCAATTTCAGCATTCACCTCACCCCACTTCACCCTACTGTCTCTCTAGGGTAGTCATTGATTTCCTCTTTTCCTCTCTGAGAACCTACAACTCCACAAGTGCAGTTTGTTTGCAAGTCTGCTCATTGGCCTGTGTGGCCTTGTGCTCTGAAGTCCTGCTGTTAAGGCTGAGGTTGTCAGAGAAATACCAACAACAGGAGAAGCAGCCGAGAAATAGTTGAAGTGAATTGTAGTAAAACATACTGTTTGTTTAATATTGATAAAAGAGCGGGCAGAAGGTACAGCTAATTCTCTTCTCTGAGAGTAGGAACTCTACAGCCTCATAAATCGTCCATGTTCGTTAGAAATTAAATTTGTGCCTTATTTATTTGTAGCAAAAATAATAAAACAAAGAACAATATAGGATAGTTATACTGGGCAACATTACTGTTCAAGTAACTTCTTCCAGCAGATGTAGAGTATACAAAGAATTTATTTCAGCAAACATGTAAGCCACCTTCTGCACACAAAGCACCATGCTTGGCATTCACCAAGAATGAAATAATCCCTACTCTCAACTGTTCTGTGAAGTAGATAACATGCCCATAAATAAGAATATACAAAATAAATAGAAAGTTGCTTAAAAAGACACTCGCAATTGAAGAGGATCAGGAAAGATTTTGTATTAAAAAGTAGTGCTTGAGCATCATTTTAATGAAAAAGGAAATTCTATGAGGTGGAAGTAAAGGGGGTGTTCATTCTAGGCATGGGGGAAGGCCCAGTACAAAGGCATTGAGTTCCAAGGTGGAATGTGGTGTGTGAATAATAGAGAGAAGGCCAGTTTGGCTGGATCTTAGAGTGTGGAAGGGGAAGTAAGGTACAATGAGGTTGGAAAGGTTGGGAGCAAGTTGTGAAGGACTGCCATTGTTCATTTGTTGTTTGTCCTCCTTTCTCTAAGAGGACCATGACATCAGGAAGGTGATAGAATGACTTGCAAATGAATTGAATTTAAGTGAGGGAGGGCTGTGCAAAGTCACCAGCCTCACTTTCTCTTCCAGAGCCATCTGGGTCCAATGGCAAGATAAAAATCAGGATGATTAAAATCTAAGCAGAGGAGTTTATATTTTATATCAGAGGCAGTAAGAAGTCAGTGGCATGGATTGAGAGAAGGAATGGTGTGGTTAGATCTGCCCCTAACAAACACCATTCAAGTAGTATTGTGAAGGATGAATTAGAGTAGAGAGAGGCTTGGACCATGGAGATCAATTAGAAGACCTTTGCAGTAATTTATACAGAGATGTAGTCCTGATCTAAACTGATAGGTGTAAGTAGAGAGGAGCCAGATATGAAAAATGTTGTGCAATCTTTTGGTATCAGTTACAAAATAGAGAGGTAAATCAATGGAACAAACTAGAGAAGGGAAAATTAGAAATAATGAAACTCAACAATTGTGTTTAATAAACTGGAAAACACTAACTACTTAGGAAAGAATTCCCAGTTTGATATAAACTGATTGGAAAACTGTAAAGCAGTCTGGCATAAATTAGTCTTAGACAACACATTTCACAGCGTATTTTACAATACGTTCTAAACAGATATGTGCCCTTACTATTAAAGATCACATCATAAAAAAGTTTGAAGAGTGAGTAGGAGCTATGTTTTTAGCCAAATAAGGGATAGAGGCAATTATAGAATATAAAATAGATAGTTTGGATTACATTAAACTAAAAAGTTTCTGCACAGAGTTAGTGCACCTAGAATTATATATGTGTATGTGTATATATGTATGTGTGTGTGTCTGTGTCTGTAACAAAAAGCCATTCCACAGTAGATAAGTGGTCAAATATATGAATAACTTTCAAAATAATTGTAAACTATTAACAGCCATATCAAAGAATGTTCTGAATCACTGATAGTAGAAAGAAATTATAACTGAATGATGCAAAAATACAAATGTGGGGGGGGTGTCGAAGAGTATGATGCATTGCATAAATTTTTAGACTTTTTTGATGTTTTAATCACTGTTGCTAATTTATTTCCTCTCTTTTTTCTTTAAAAATATTGTTTGTTATATAGGATGGCTTTCGGGGCGGGGGGGGGGGACTAGAAGGGATATTGAAAGACCTTTTGGTGATGTGAAAAAAAAAGACATCAACAAAAATTTCTTTTAAAAAATATATTGGGGGGGGGTGGAGCCAAGATGGCAGAGTAAAAGCAGTGACTTACTTGAGCTCTCCCCCAAACCCCTCCAAATACCTATAAAAATGACTCTAAACAAATTCTAAAGCAGCAGAACCCACAAAAAGACAAAGTGAAACAAATTTCCAGCCCAAGACAACCTGGATGGTTGATCAGAAAGGCATATTGCGCCGGGCTGGGAGAGGAACGCAGTTTGGTGTGGACATGCAGGCTACAGCAAACCTGGAGCAGGCCTCAGAGGACTGAATCGCGGGCAGCAGTGGTGGTTTCCAGACTTCTTAACCCATAAACATCAAAGACAACTTAGAAGGTCGGTGGGAAAAGTCTGTTTCTGCGGTGAGAGAGAAGGGTGGGGACCCAGCCCCATTCCCCAAGCTCGACCCCGGGGCAGTGGCTCCCTCCTGAGCTTCCAGCCCACAGACTAAGGGGGAATCGAGTGGCTGATCAGAAGGGGGTTGCAGGGATCTCTGCACTGGTGCAGGATTCTCTTGCTTTGCGCGTGCTTGGATCTGGATCACAGTTCCGGGTGGAGGTCTTGGGGTGAGGAGGAGCATTGGCATGGTGTAGCTTGTAGTGGCTGTGGAGAGGAAATCCTCCTCACAGTTCTAAGACAGAAAAGAGTGCTTGTGGTCACTCACAGACCAGAGGACAGGCCAGGAAAGGAGTAAACCCTTTGCCCTTGATCATAGCACTTTGAAAGAACTGAAAATGTACAGGTCTCTAGAAGTATCTCTGAAAATAGCTGCACAAAACCCCTGAAGCTTGGGACAGTACATTCTCCACACTGGAAACAGACCCCTACCTTAACAAAGTGTTTATAACTCAAATAATTGGCTGGGATCATGAGCAAGCAGTGCAAAAAGAGTCAGACTATATTGTCTTACTTTGGTGACAAAGAAGATCAAAACATACAATCAGAAGAAGACAATGAAGCCAAAGCTCCTATATCCAAAGCCTCCAAGAAAAATCTGAAATAGTCCCAGGCCATGGAAGAGCTCAAAAAGGATTTTGAGAAGCAAGTAAGAGAAGTGGAGGAAAAATTGAGAGTGATGCTAAAGGAGACCCAAAAAAATACTGAAGAAAATAACACCTTAAAAAATAGCCTAACCCAAATGGCAAAAGAAGTCCAAAAAGCCAATGAGGAGAAGAATGCCCTAAAAAGCCAAATTGGCCAAATAGAAAAGGAAGTCCAAAAGCTTACTGAAGAAAATACTTCCTTAAAAATTAGAATAGAGCAATTGGAAGCTAGTGACTATATGAGAAATCAAGGCACTGTAACACTAATCCAAAAGAATGAAAAAATGGAAGATAAAGTGAAATATCTCATTGGAAAAACAGCTGGCCTGGAAAATAGATCCAGGAGAGAGAACTCAAAAATTATTTTACTATCTGAAAGCCATGATCAAAAAAAGAGCCTTGACATCATCTTTCAAGAAATGATCAAGGAAAACTGCCCTGATATTTTAGAACCAGAGGGCAAAATAGAAATTGAAGGAATCTACCCATCACTTCCTGAAAGAGATCCCCAAGGGAAAACTCCTAGGAATATTCTAGCCAAATTCCAGAATTCTCAGGTCAAGGAGAAAATATTGCAGGCAGCCAGAAAGAAACAATTCAAGTATTGTGGAAACACAATCAGGATAACACAAGATTACTAGTAGCTTCTACATTAAGGAACCGGAGGGCATGGAGTGTGATATTCCGGAGGGCAAAGGAGATAAGATTACAACCAAGAATCACCTACCCAGAAAAACTGAGTATAATCCTTCAGGGTAAAAAATGGTCATTTAGTGAAATAGGGGACTTTCAAGCATTCCTGAGGAAAAGACCAGAGCTGAATAGAAAATTTGACTTTCAAATACAAGACTCAAGTGAAACATGGAAGAGGTAAACAGGAAAGAGAAATCATAAGAGACTTATTAAGGTTAAACTGTTTACATTCCTGCATGGAAGGATGATATTTGTAACTCATGAGTCCTTTGTCAGTATTAGGATAGTGGGAGGGAAAAAATTATGTAGATAGATAGATAGATAGATAGATAGATAGATAGATAGATAGATAGATAGATAGATAGATATAGAGGGCACAGGGTGAATTGAAGATGAAGGGGTGATATCTGGAAAATAAAATTAAGGGGTGAGAGAGGATTATACTGGGAGAAGAAGAAAGGGAAAGGTAGAATGGGGTAAATTATCTGACATGAAACAGACAGGAAAAGGCTTTTACAGTGGAGGGGAAATGGGGGAAGGTGAGAGGGAATGAGTGAATCTTATTCTCATAGGATTTGGTTTAAGGAGGGAATAACATACACAATGGGGTATGGAAATTTATCTTACCCTGCAGGAAAATAAGGGGGGAAGAGGACAAGAGAGCAAGGGGTTGATAGAGGGGAGGGCAGATTTGGGGAGGGGATAATCAGAAGCAAACACTTCTGAGGAGGGACAGGGTCAAAAAAGAGAGTAGAATAAATGAGGGGTAGGATAGGATGAAGGGAAATATGCTTAGTTTTTCACAACATGACTACTATGGAAGTGTTTTGCATGACTACATATTTATAACCTGTATTGAGATGCTTGCCTTTTCAATGGGGGTGGGTGGGGAGGGAGGGAGGAAGGGAGAAAATTTGTAACCCAAAGTTTTAAAAACACATGTTAAAAATAAAAAGTGAAAAGAAAAAATATATATTGAGGTAGAAATGGCACAGTTTCATAACTGATTGGATATTGTGAGGTTGGGAATGAAGAGGCTTCCCTTCGAGTATGGAAGAATGATGGTGCCTTTGACAGTCCCCAAAAATATGACTGGGAGTTCGGGTGGAGAAGAATGTGAGTAAAGTACTGAAGTCCTCGATAATGGAGGGGGTATGACCTGGAGGTTTGTAGCTCATAGATGATTGTAAGTATATCAATAGGCTGATATGGAATGTCTTCAGAAAGAGGAAAGGGTACTGAGTCATGGTGCAGAAGTGACAGTGAGGAGCAAAAATGTTGCCTATTCTTCCTTCAGCCGCAGCATGTTGAAGAGCTTGAGATAATGAGTAGTGAAAACTGAAGAGGAGACTAGGGATGAGATTTCCTTCTAAAGAAAAACAGGTTTCCTTCAGTAAAAAAGATGGAAAAGCTATGCAAGGAAGAAATCTAAGATGAAAGAAAGCTTACTGATGGTAGAATCAGGGTTCTAGAAGGCACAATATGTACATATATGGGGGTGCGAAGGGAAGATGATGGGAGTTAGAGAGCAGAAGGGTTGAGTTGGATAAGGATGAGAGTATTAGCCAGAAAAAGGCATATTCAACCCAGCAGAATCCATTCTCTGCACTCACAACTTTACCCTAGTTCAGATTCTCATCACCTCTCACCTACACTACTGCAGTAGCCTCCTATTTGGTGTCTCTCCCTAACCCAATCCATCTTCCACAAAGCTATCAAAGTGATTTTATTCAAGAGTTGTTCTGACCTGGTCACCTCCCCAACTTAGGAAGCTATAGTGGTTCCCTGTTACCTCTAGAAACACAAATAAAATCATGTTCTTGGCATTTAAAGCCAAATTGACCCCTCTTATCTTCCCATTCTTTTCACAGTTTACTCCCCTGTACTCTACAATCCAATAACACCAGCCTACTCTCTGTTCCTTACACATGACTCTCCGTTCCTTACACATGACTCTCCGTTTCCCTTCACTCTGTCTTTGAAGTGACTTCCCATGCCTAATTCTTCCTCCTCATCTATGCCTCTTGACATCCCCAGCTTCTTTGGAGAATCAACTCCAAATTCACCTACTGTAAAGGATGTGTTTAATATTTCTGCATTTGCAATTGTTTATGATGTCTTTATCCCATAGAATAGGGGTCAGCAAACTATAGCCTGTAGGCCACATCCAGCCCACTGCCCGTTATATGTATAGACCATGAGCTAAAAATGTTTTTTACATTTTAAATTTCAAATTTACATTTCAAATTTTAAATTAAGTGTAATTTTAAAATTATGTAATTTTACATTTAAAAAATATAAAAACCATAGAAATAGGCCACAGCATGAGTTTAACCCACAGGCCGTAGTTTGATGATTTTTGCCATAGAATATAGTCAAGTTTTGTAAAAATGGCATAAGTAGCTGAAAAATATACTCCTTAAGTACACAGCATGTAGAAGCAAATGAACCTAATGGTCTAGCGTTCCATAAACTCTAAGACCCCCCAGTACAGAGGATCATAAGAGAAAATATGGACAATTTTGATTACATAAAATTGAAAAAGTTTTGCACAAACAAAATCAATGCCATTAAAATTAGAAGAGAAACAGTAAATTGAAGAGAAACAACTATTTATAACAAGGTATTATGATAAAGGTAAAATATCTGAGATATTGTGGGAACTAATTTAAATACATATGAGCTCATTACTCATTAAAATAGTCAAGTGATATGAGTAGGCAGTTGTAAAAGGGAAGAAATCCAAGCTGTCAACAACAATTTGAGAAAGCGCTCTATATCACTAATAATAGTTGGAATGCAAATTAAAACACCTCTGGGATACCAACTCATATCCATCAGATAGGCTAACATGACAGAAAAGGAAAATGACAAATGCTAGAGGGAATATGGAAAAAATAGATACATAATGCACTATTGGTGGAGTTGTGAACTAGTCTAACCATTCTCGAGAACAGTTTGGAACTATTTATAGCCAAAAAGCTATAAAACTATGCCATACCCTTTGACCCAACAATACCACTACTAGGTCTATAGTGAGATCAAAGACATAGGAAAAGAACCCATATGTACAAAAATATTTATAGTTGCTCTTTTTGTGGTGGCAAAGAATTGGAAACTGAGAGGATGCCCACCAACTGGGGGAATGGATGAATAAGTTATGATATAAAAATGTGACAGGATGCTATTGTACTATAAGAAATGATGAAGGGGATAGTTTCAGGAAAAATCTGGGAAGACTTATATGAACTGATGCAAAGTGAAGTGAGCAGAACCAGGAGGAAAATGTACACACTTAACAAAAAATATTACAAAATTAATCAACCATGACCTAGGAACAGTACAATGATCGAACCTAATTCCAAAGAATTCATGAAGAAAAATAGTATCCACCTCCTGATAGAGAACTGATGGACTCAGAGTGCAGATTGCTACATATTTTTTCTCTGTAGTTTTCTTGATTTTTTTTCTCCTTTGGAATATGGCTGATACAGAAATATGTTTTGCATGACTTCATATGTATAATGGATGTTGTATTTTCTGCCTTCTCGATGGATGGGAGAAAGATACAAAGAAGCAAAATTTGGAACTGAAAACAAAATGTAAAATGTTTTAATGGAAAGGTTTGCCACAAACAAAATCCATGCCATTAAAATTAGAAGAAAAACAGGAACGGGGGGGGATCTTTATGACAAGTTGTTTTATAAAAGTCAAATATCCAAGACACACTGGGAACTAATTCAAATAGATAAAAGTCATTCCTCATTAGCAAAATGGTCAAGGGATGTGAATAGGCAATTATCAAGGAAGAAATCCAAGCTATCAAGAAACAATTTGAAAAGTGCTCCAAATCACTAATAATATGTGGAATGCAAATTAAAACAACTCTAAGTTTCCATCTTATACCCGTAAGACTTGGCAAAGATGACCAAAAAAAGGAAAATGACAGTTGTCAGAGAGGCTAAGGGAATACAGGCACAATGAAGTCTCGGTGGAACTGTGAATTGTTCCAACCATTTCTGGGAACCAATTTAGAACTATATCCCAAAAGTCACTAAACTCTGCATACATACCCTGTGACTCAGCAATATTACTACTATGCCTAGGCCCAGTAGAGATAAGAGTGGGGATGGACCCTTATTTCAAAAACATTCATAGCACTTTTTGTTGAAGCAAAGAACTAGAAACCAAGGGGATGCCCAACAACTGGAGAATGGCTGAACAAATTATAGTGTATACATGTAATGGAATATAAATACTATCTAAGAAATGACAAAAGAGATTCCAATAAATTTGAGGAGACTCATAAGCTGATGCAGAATGAAATGAGCAGAGATGGGAAACAATTTTTAAATGATTACCACATTGTAAAGGAAAACAACTTTGAAAGATTTTGGAATGCTGATATATTTATCAGTGATGCACCAGGATTCCAAAGGACAATTGATGAAGCATGCTTCCAGTTTTCTGACAGAGATATGATGAACTAGAGATACACAATGAGGCAGCCATTTTCAGACATGGCCAATGGATGGATTTGCTTTTCCTTCCTATCATTATTTTTTAGATAATTGAAGTATTTTTGTTTCAGTTTGAAAGTGGTATTTGAGAGTATAAGGGTGATGTAAGTAATAGTGAGCAGCTGGGTGATACAGTGAGCGAGTCAATTGACTTCTGTCTGCCTCAGTTTCTTCATCTGTAAGAGGGAAATAAAAATAGCATCTACCTCACAGGGTTATTGTGAGGATGAAATCTGATAATATTGTTAAAACATTTTGTAAACCTTAAAGTGTTACACAAATGCTAGCTATTATTATTATTACTACTATAATGTTGCCCAAAAAATGAGGTGAGAAAAGTATTGCTGAAGAATTTTTTTTGAATTCATAGAAGAGAACAGAAGGAAGTTCAGAGGGGTAGAAAATCAGTACTGCTTTGAAACTAATGAGGTTAATTTATTATGCACTTTTTTAAAAGCTCTATGTAATAGAGATTCATGGTTTCATATACAGTACCCTTTTTTAACATCCCTTTATATGGAAATACTCATGTTAGCATTTATCAGGGGCAGAATAATAAAAAAAAATTTTAAAAGAAAGAAACAAAGGAAAGTGTCCCTCTGTAATGTGAATAATCACTCCTAATTCTTATTGTTGATGATCACAATGATGATGATGATGATGATGATGATGTGCATTGGCTTTTCTGAAATTGGGACACAAATTGTCCCTAGTGATTAGGAGACCAAAAAATGTCGTGTTCTTAGTTATTCACATTCTAGGGTTTGTTTTTGTTTTAATATATAATAAAGGTTATGAAACAATAGACTGGTTATTCTGATGAGAATGGTCATGCTTTGACATATTTGAGTTTTGATTGCTTAATGAAGTGAAAAATGTTTGTTGTTGTTGGCTTGTTTGTAAATCTTATAGGTTGGTCTCTTTTTGTCTGAAAACAAATGTTAACTTGGGTTAGTATCATCAAGGTATGAATGTTAAGAAAGTCATAGATCTTTGTTCTGAACCTGAAGTATGAGATTAAATGTTTGGCCCCCAAGCAAACATTTCAGAAATGCACATATTATTGTTGGAAAGGCCCTTTCCCCCCATTTTGTTGAACTGTTTTGCAATGCTAGGACAGCTTGCAGTATTTGCACTTTATCTCTGAACATGGATAAGATACTGAGCTAAAAGAAACTTGTAGCTGACTTTTATATTGCATTGTAAAGTTCACAAAGTATTTGTATAAGATTATTTAATTTGAGCCTAACATCAACCCCATGAGTTAGGCATGCCAGGTATTATCTACTTTTTAGAGATGAGGAAACTGAGGCTAAGATAGGGGAAGTGTCTTGACCTTGGTCACAGTGTCAAAGGTGGGATTTAAAGCTCATACTTCCTGATGTCAAATTCACTATTATATCCTAAACTGTGCCCCCTAATTAAAAAGCTCTAGAAGTATAAAAAAATTGCTGTGTTCCTGCAAACTAAAAAGTAATAAGGGCTTAGTAGAAGTCAAACAATTGGCTTAAAAACAGTATGTTCTTCATTTTTCCTTATTTGTTTTTACTAATTCAAGAAACATTTTGAAGCTATTATTATGTGAAAAGTATTGTGCTGAGTATGAGGAGATATACATAGTTTAGATTTAATATCCAGTGTCATAATTCTAAGTAGAGAAGACAATATATGTCCTTGAGATTCAAAAGTATGCCAGAGGGGACTTCCAGGCTCAGAGCTGGGACTTCCGGGGGTAGAGCAGATTCTATTATTCTTCAGCTTAAGTTAAAAAGGCACAGGTAGCAATCATGGCCTCAGATAAAGCAAAAGCAAAAATAAACCTATTTAAAAGGGATAAGCAGCGAAACTACATCTTGCTAAAAAAAAAAAAGGAGCCATAGACAAAGAAGTGATATCAATACTAAACATATTCACCAATTACTATAGTATCCAAATACTTAAAGAAAGAGTTCTATGAAGTATAGAAGGAAATAAACAATAAAACTAGTGTACTAGTGGGAGACTTCAACTTTCCCCTCTCAGAGCTAGATAAATCTAACCATGAAATAAATAAGAAAAAAGTCAAGGAGATGAATAAAATCTTAGAAAAGTTAGATATGATATACCTCTGGAGAAAAGTGAATGAAAATAGAAAGAAGTAAACATTTTTCTCAGCTGTACATGGCACCTTTACAAAAACTGACCATGCGTTAGGGCATAAAAACCATACAACCAAATGTAGAAAAAGAGAAATATTAAATGTATCCTTTTAATATCATAATGCAATAAAAATTACATTTAATAAAGGGTCATGGAAGCAGAGATTAAAAGTTAACTGGAAACTAATCTTTTTTTAAAAATTTTTTATTAATTTATTTTGATGTATCAACAATCACTTCCATAAAGCTTTTGAGTTCTGAATTTTTCTTCCCTTCCCTCCTCCCTACCTCCCCAAGATGTTACGCAATCTGATATAGGCTATACATATACATTCCTATTAAACACATTTTCACATTAATCATGTTGTGAGGAAGAATTAGAACCAATAGGAAGAACCACAAGAAAGAGGAAACAAAACAGAAGAGAAAACATAGCAAATAATGTGCTTTGATCTGCATTCAAACTCCATAATTCTTTCTTTGGATGTGGATAGCATTTTCCATCATGAGACTTTTGGAGATGCCATAGATTCTTGCATTTCTGAGAAGGGCTAAGTCTATCAAAGTCAGTCATCATACAGCATGGCTGTTACTATGTACAATGGCCTCCTGGTTCTGCTCACTTCACTCAGCGTCAGTCCATACAAGTCTTTCCAGGTTTTTCTGCAGTCCGCCGCACTTGTCATTTCTTATAGCACAGTAGTATTCCATTACATTCATATACCACAACTTGTTCAGCCATTCCCCAATTTGATGGGCATCCCCTCAGTTTCCAATTCTTTGCCACCACAAAAAGAGCTGCTATAAATATTTTTGTACATATCAGTCCGTTTCCCATTTGCTTGATCTCTTTGGGATACAGCCCTAGAAGTGCTATTGCTGGGTCAAAGGTATGCACATTTTTATAGCCCTTTGTACATAGTTCCAAACTGCTCTCCAGAATGGTCGGGTGAGTTCACAACTCCACCAACAATGCATTAGTGTTCCAATTTTCCCACATCTTCTTCAACATTTATCATTTTCCTGTTTTATCATGTTGGCCAATCTGATAGGTGTGATGTGGTACCTCAGAGTTGTTGTGATTTACATTTTTCTAATCAATAGTGATTTAGAGCATTTGTTCATATGATTATAGATGGCTTTAATTTCTTCATCTGAGAACTGCCTATTCATATCCTTTGACCATTTATCAATTGGGGAATGACTTGTATTCTTAAAAATTTGAGTTCTCTATATATTTTAGAAATGTGGCCCTTATCAGAGACAGTGGTTGTAAAAAGTCCCAGTTTTTTGCTTCCCTCCTAATCTTGGTTGCATTAGCTTTGTGCAAAAACTTTTCAATTTAACATAATTAAAATTATCCATTTAGCATTTCATAATGTTCACTCTCTTCTGTTTGGTCATGAAGAAACTAAATAATCTAATCCTAGAGAATGAGTGGGACAAAGAACAAATCATAGAAACAATCAATTTTTCATTAAAGAAAATGACAACAATATGACAAAATTCCAAAATCTGTGAGATGCAGCCAAAGCAGTAATCAAGGGAAAATTTGTGTCTCTTAATGTGTACATCAATAAAAGAGAGAAAAAGCAAATCATTAATTACATTAAAAGCAATTCGTTAATTGGGCATGCAACTAAAAAAAACCTACAAAAATAACAAATGAAAAATCTTCAATTAAATATCAAAATGGAAATTCTGAAAATCACAGAAGTTAATAAAATTGGAAGTAAGAAAATCATTGAACTAATAAATAAAATTAGGAGCTAGTTTTATGAAAAAATTAGATAAACCATTGGTTAATTTGATTTTTTTTAAGGCAATTGGGGTTAAGTGACTTGCCCAGGGTCACACAGCTAGTAAGTGTCAAGTGTTTGGTCTGAGGCCAGATTTGAACTCAGGTCCTCCTGACTTCAGGGTCAGTGCTCTATCCACTGCTCCACCTAGCTGCCCCAGTTAATTTGACTTTTAAAAAAGGAAGAAGAAAAACAAACTACTAGTATCAGAAATGAAAAGGGTGAATGCACCACCAATGAAGATGAAATTAAAGCAATTATTAGGAGTTATTTTGCCCAATTACATGCCAGTAAAACTGACAGCCTAAGTAAATGGATGAATATTTACAAAAACACAAATTGCCCAGATTAACAGAAGAGGAAATAGAATACTTAAATAATCCTATCTTGAAAAAAAAAATCAAACAAGCTCTCTGTGAGCTCCCTAAGAAAAAGTCCCCAGGATCAGAAGGATTTGCAGGTAAATTCTACCAAACATTTAAGGAACAATTAATCCCAATACTATATACATGATTTGAAAAAATAGGTCAAGAAGTGATACTAAATTCCTTATATGACACAAATATGGTTTTGATGCCTGAATCAGGGAGAGCAAAAACAGCGAAAGGAAACTATAGGCCAATTTCCTTAATGAGTGTCAGTGCAAAACTTTTAAATAAAATACTAGCATGGAGATTATAGCAGTATATCATGCTGACCATACACTATGACCAAATGGAATTTATGCCAGGAATGCAGGGCTGGTTCAATATTAGGAAAACTATCAGCATCACTGACCACATCAGTAACAAAAACAACAAAAATCATATGATTATGTCAATAGATGCAGAAACAACCTTTGACAAAATACAGCACTCATTCCTATTAAAACACACACACACACACACACACTAGAAAGTATAGGAATCAAAGGAGCCTTTCTTAAAATAAGTAGTATCCATCTAAAACCATCAGCAAGAATTATCTGTAGTAGGGTTAAGCTAGAAGTCTTCCTAGTAAGATCAAGGGTGAAGCAAGAATGCCTATTATCATCATTATTAGTTAATGTTGTGCTAAAAATGGTAGCTATAGCAATAAGAGAAGAAAAAGAAATTGAAGGAATTAGAATAAACATTGAGGAAACAAAACTGTCACTCTTTGTAGATGATATGATGGTATGTATACTTGAAGAATCCCAGAGAATCAACTAAAAATATTAGTTGAAATAATTATCAATTTCAGCAAATTTGCAGGATATAAAATAAACCCACATAAATCATCAGCTTTTCTACATACCACCAACAAAACCCAGCAGCAAGAGATGGAAAGAGAAATTCTGTTTAAAATAATTGCAAACAGTATAAAATACTTGAGAGTCAACCTGCCAAGACAAATTGAGGGATTATATGAACACAATTACCAAATACTTTTCACACAAATAAAGATAGATCTAAGTAATTGGAGAAATATTAATTGCTCATGGATAACCTGAACCAATATAATAAAAAATATATTTCTACACAAATTAATTTACTTATTCAGTGCCACACAATCAAGCTACCAAAGAATTATTTTATAGAGCTAGAAAGAGTAGTAACAAAATGCATCTGGCAGAACAAAAGGTCAAGAATGTCATGAAAGAAATGCTAAGGATGGTAGCAAAGAAATAGAGTGGTGGATTAGTGGAATATATTAGGTACACAATACATAGCACTAAATGACCATAGACTCTGTGTCTGATGAGCCCAAAGATCCAAGCTTTTTGGGTAAGAGCTCTCCAATTTTTCCAGCAATTTTTGTTAAATGGTAAGCAGTTTGTCAGAAACTAGGTATAGACTTAAGATCTCACTCCATATACCGAGATAAGGTCAAAATGGATAAATGATTGAGACATAAAGGGTGATATAAGTAAACTAGAGGAGCATGGAAAAATGTGCCTATCATATCTATGGATAAGGGAGGAGTTTATGACCAAACAAGAGACAGAGTGGATTAGGGGAAGTAAAATGGATAATTTTGATTACTTTAAATTAAAAAGGTTTTGCACATTCAAATCTAATGCAGCCAGAATTAGAAGGAAAACAGGAAATTGGTAAAAACATGTTTACAATAAGCTTCTCTAAAAAAGACTTCATTTCTCTTGAGCCAAATGTATAAAAAATAAGAGCCATTTCCCAGTTGATAGATGGTCAGAGGACATGAACAGTTTTCAGAAGAAGAAATCAAAGCTATCAGTAGTCACATAAAAAAAATGTTCCAAGTCACTACTTATTAGAGAAACGCAAATCAAAACAACTCTGAGATACCATCTCACACCTATCAGATTGACTAATATGACACAAAAGGAAAATGTCAAATGCTGGATAGGGAAAAATTGGGACACTAATGCACTGTTGCTGGAGTCATGAGCTAGTCCAACCATTTTAGAGAACAATTTGGAACTATGCCCAAAGAACTATGAAACTATGTGTATCCTTTGACCCAGCAATATTACTACTAGGTCTGTATTCCAAAGAGATCAAGGAAAAGGGGAAAAGACCTATTTGTGCAAAGATATTTGTAGTACCTCTTTTTCTGGTGGCAAAGAATTAGAAATCAAGGGGGAAGCCCATCAATTGAGGAATGGTTGAACAAGTTGTGATATATGATTGTGATGGAATACTATTGTGCTACAAGAAATAATGAGAAGGATGACTTCAGAAAAACACAGGAGGACTTATATGAGCTGATGCAAAGTGAAGTGAGTAGAATGAGGAGAACATTCCACACAGTAACAAAAACATTGTAAGGACGACTGATCGGGACAGTGACCCAAGACAATTCCAAAAAACCCATGATGAAAGATGCTATCCACCTCCAGAGAGAGAACTGATGAACTCTGAATGTAAAATGAAACATACTTTTAGAAATTTCTTTATTTTTGTTGTTTTGTTTTGTTTGTGCTTTCTTTTACAACATGGCTAATACTGAAATATTTTTATATGACTTAACATATATAGTTGATATCAAATTTTTTTGCCTTCTCAAAGCAAGGGAAGAATGGGTAGGAGGGAATTAATTTGCAACTTAAAAATTTTTAAATGAATGTTAAACATTGTTTACTTGTAATTGGGAAGTATTTAACAAAATAAATGAATAAACAAAATAAATAAAAATTATTTTTAAAAAATCTACTTGAGTGAGAGGATTTTATGGGTTCCTGGATACTAGAAAGGAGATTAGAATTGGTTTGACTTACCAGGCATTAGCATGAATTCTTTGTGTCTTCTGTAGGGTAAAATAAAACTTTTCCTATGTTTAATGTTTTGTTTAACTAATCTTCCTCTTTTTTTTTTATAGAGACCTTGACATGAACCAGGGAGGGAGGTAGAACGAGTGAAATAGAGATAGTGAGAAGCTTCCAAGATTGAACCCACTCTTTCTGTGCTCAGAATATTAGTAAAGAGCCACAGGAAGGTGTGATCAGGGATAGCTTCCTGGAAGAAAGTGGTTTTTGAATCAGAATTTAAAGGTTGAGTGGGAAGTTGACAAGTTAGGGGGAAGAGAATAAAAGACATTCCGGGTATAGAGAACCAAATGAGTAAAGGCAAGAAAATGGGAAAGTGTCCTAGGGACAGAAAGTTGATCAGTTTGGAACAGAGAATATGTGGAATACCAAGTGGTGCTTGTATTTATTCTGTAAAACTTGGACTCAGTCAAAAGGCCACACCTAGAAGGCCTCAGGTTCCCCACCCCTGCTGTAAGAGCTTAAGACTTGGTCATGGTCTCACAAGTTAAATGTCAGAGGGAGGACACAAATCCAAGTCTTCCAGACTCCACATCTGGCACTATTTCCCCTCTATTAATACTTCCTTTCTAAGGGAATTATATGAGAGAAGGCTGTAAAGAAAGAGGGGTAGAAGATTGTGGAGGGCCTTCAATGCCAGACAGAGAAGTTTGAACTTTCCATAGGGAGCAGTAAGAGAATCAAAAAGTAACAAATTTATGTGCCACACACGTAATTTTCCCATCTGTAGAGGGATTAGTAAATGTGTCTGTAGTGAGTGGTTATATAATATATGGATGTCTATGAAGGAAAACAGTTTATTATTTCATGCCAGAAATTTTGTCCATTCAGTTGCAGAGCCATAGTCCATGAGCTTGCAGCAAGAAACTTGTGTGTGGTGATGGAGATTTTAAAATGTTTTCTAGAGCAGCTGGGTGGTATGGTAGATAGAGCTCCAGCCTTGGAGTCAGGAGGACCTGAGTTCAAATCTGCCCTGAGACACTTACTAGCTGTGTGACCCTGGGCAAGTCACTTAACTCCAATTGCCTCACCAAAAAAAAAACAAAAAATATATATATGTTTTCTTTGATTAATATTTTCTGCAGTTTTCCAAATAAAAGGGGGAGCCAATAAAGCATATGAAGCAAAATCCTTCACTTCTTATCCATAAGAAATCAATCAATAACATTCATGTCCTTAAGCCAGGTCATCTTTCTGCCCATTTCATCATCTTTCCTTCCCTGAAAAGTGACAAAAATTGTGATGAGCCTGAAGCCTGGCACTTGTTTTACTTTCTTTGTTTTGTTAAGTATGGTGAGGGAGGGAGGAGGAGTAGAATAGATCATTATTATTTCTGAAATCTGTGTGTGTGTGTGTGTGTCTGTCTGTCTGTCTGCCTGCCTTAAGGCTACTTTTAAACCTGATTCAGCCCCTTAGTCTTGAGGCCCTTAGTTTGACTTAGAGCAGGAAGAAAAGGTTCAAAATTGATATACCTTAGATTGACTTAGGAATTTTGTTTTTGGAATTGTGAGGGAGAAAAGGCAGGGACTGTCATGTCTCTTTTACAGATAAAGAAACAGATACATGAATATTAGGCAACTTGCCCAAGGCTATTTGGTAAATTACTAATAAAGCTGGGACATGATTAGTTAGAATATTACAGTTGGAAGATATCTTGGAGATTACCCCTCTTGTCCCTAGTCAATTGAACAAATGTATTATATGCCATAATAGGAGCTGGAGGTAAGAGGACAGAAAATGGCAGCCCCTCCTTTCAAGGATTTGAAAGTTTAATGAAGGAGATGTGGTAGTTGTACATAAATGAGTATAACCAAGGGTAGAATATGGGAGGGGCAAAGGAGAGATTCAAGCAAAGAACCCTCAAATCTGAGGAGAGAGGTCACTTTGAGCTGATGGTAATCAGATTAGGTTTCATGGAAGAGCTGGTACATAAGTTAAGCCATGAGGAAAGAGAAGAATTTAAACAGGTGGCAGTGA
This sequence comes from Vombatus ursinus, assembly GCF_900497805.2. Taxonomy (NCBI): domain Eukaryota; kingdom Metazoa; phylum Chordata; class Mammalia; order Diprotodontia; family Vombatidae; genus Vombatus; species Vombatus ursinus. The sequence goes on along the minus strand of NW_020944374.1, from coordinate 2,772,863 downwards.
AGAGGATACCTTTGCCAAGCCGATGTGAATGCATGGATGCAGGTGAGCACCAGACAGCAACAGGAAAAGTGAGTTTTGCTGCAGTGTAGTGTAGAAGTCATGGGGATCGGAGAAAATGTCCAGTCTGTCATCTTCTTACTCATACGACCTTTAAATGACTTTTCTGGTGTTTCTATCCTGTTGACATTACAATTTATTTGTGACTATGAATTGGAAGGACAAACCATCTTTTGGTAGTGATCACCTGTTTTAGGGAATTTTAATTACATAACTAATTGTACTAGTCTTTGAGTATAGTGAGACAATCAGTTGGATTACAATCAGAGGATGTTAAAAAAATAGCAAATAAGGGAGAATTTTAGAGAATCAGTTTAGTGTCTGGTTTACTTGATTGACTTTTCAAAATCAAGAGTACATTGATGAAATCTACAACCTACCAACAGCTTTTGATATTTTTAAGTACCCATGGATGGTATCCTAGATATTATATTCTAGGAGCTATAAAAGGAAAGCAGAAAGAAAGACAGCCTGATTCTTGAAACAGCTTACAGTCTAAGGAAAGAACAGTGTACCAATATTAAAAAGGCAGAGGAACCAAAATAAAGTGATAATTATACTGACCAGTCTATCATTTTTTGCTGTCAACAACCCTTTCCTCCTTAATACCCTCTCCTTCCCAGATGGTACTCTCTACTGATCCTCTGACATTTCCTGTACTGGTTCATCTTTCTCCCCTCCCTCCAAGTAAAGATGTTTTCCAAGACTCTGGTTCTGTACTTTTCTTACTTTTTATCTCATCCGCTCATGTGGCTATGATTATTGTTTGTATGTGAATGACTCCCCAGTCTCTGTATTGCCTTAATTTCGCTCCTAGTTTAGTTGCTTAACTACATGCTGAACCTGGATATTCTGCATATACCTAAATCTCGAAATAACTAACTTCTCTATTTCTTTGTTAAATATTTTTGATGCTTATTTATTCATACTTTTGTTACTTCCCCTGACCCTCTCTCCCAATAAAACCCTCTCTCAAACAAAATAAAGCTTCTCCACCCCCCCCACACATACACTGCAACATAGTAGCAGTATCTGACAGTGTCCGCCTCATTCCACGTCTGTAGTCTGTCATCTGACCAATAGTTCTGTGACACAATTAAGCACTCTCCCTGGCTTGAAATGCTCTCCCTCCACGCTTTTACCTCTTTGAGTCTCTTTTGAGGCAACCTTCCAGATTCAGCCCAAGTACCACCTTCTGCAGGAGACCTTACATGGTCCTCTAGCTGCTTTCTAAGAGATAACTTTTATCTCCTTTGAGATTTTGTCCTCTTTGTTTGTTTTCTATAGTTCTCTAAGTTGTTTACCCTGTTAGAATGTAAACACCTTGAGGGTAGGGACTGTTTAATTTTGATCTTTGTATCCAAAGCACTTAAATCAGTGCCTAGACATAGGAGGTGCCTAACAAGTGCTTACTCATTGCCCTGTTGATGACAGTAGCATTCTATACTCCTTATCACCAAGATTTATAACATTGGAGTCAACTTGGACTCTTCTCTCTCACTTACTCTATGTCTACTCAGTTCAACCTCCACAGTGTTTCTTGCATTTGTCTCCTCCTTTTTATGCCACACCCTAGATCGAACAGGTCTCCTGTAGCTCATACGTGGATTATCGTAATAGTCTCTTCATTTTGTGGAGTTGGTGCTATGCTCCTCTGTGGTGATGATGGAATCCTCTCTGGCACTAGGGTATGGACTTAGGAAGGGAGGTAATAAGAATCTGGTACAAAGCACTCAAGAACAAAAACTAGGTAGACAAGTCACAGACATGAAGGTGGTGTCTGAAATGAAAGCAAGGCTCATTGAAGATGAGGTCTAGAGTTAAGGTTGTAACTGCCCTGTACTAGACAAGTAACAAAGAATAACCTTCAAGTGCTCAGGGCCATCTTACCCCCATGCCAGGGTGAGGTACAGAAGGGGATAGAAACAAATTCAGTATATACATTTAAAACCAATCATACTCATATAATCCTCTGCCTTGTATATTAAAATGTTTATATTTGCTGATGATTAAATTAAGAAAATTCAAAACAAAACACCTGAGTGGATGTGGCCCTGCTGCCTTACCACACCGCCAGTCATGCTGTTCTCCTGCTCACAAATGGCAGCTTTTTTTCAAGGCTCTCTACTTGCCAGCCAAAATACTAGTTGTATGTCATTAGTTGTGACTGTTGTATTCTCTCCTATCACTGTGTATTTGCACACACTGTCCCTATGCTTCCAAGAGATTCCCCTGAAAGTCTCCCTCCACCTAATGAAATTTCTTACTTCAAGGCCCAGCTCAGTTGTCATGTTCTACAGGAAGATTCCCCTCATTCCCCAACTGGAAATTATCTTTCTTCCTTCAACCTTCTCTCAGAGTTTTATGCCTCTCCTTTTCACTTTTGGCCTCTATATTTATTTGTGTTCATGTGAGTATCTTGAGAACAGGACACTTTCAACTTTGCGGCTCCATTGTCTTATACATTGAGTGCTTAATAAACGCTTATTGAATTGTGGACTCAAATTGGCGTATGAAAAAGAGTACAGAGGGATCTGAGAGTCAGGAGAGCTGGAGTCTAACTACGCAATTTAATTCTTTGAATTATTAGTTCTGTGACTTTGGGTTTCTATGTGCATAAAATTAGGGGATTGGACTAGATGATCTCTCCTGTACCTTCCAGCTCCAGTTTTCTGTGATTCTGTGAATTCATGTACTTATATAAGGGCATCAGTAGTGCAAACTCCTTCCAGACATGAGTGGTATGGAAAAATGCAAGGCAGTAATAGAAGTGTGAAACTCTCTAGTCTCAGTAACCACTGAGATCTGATGGACAAAGAACAGCCAAGGTTGTGGGCACTAACTTAGATATCACTTTGAAAAGTCCAAGAAGGCTCTGAACTGAAGTACTGTTTTTACTTGTGCGTTTCTCCATATCAGACAAACTAGAGGGAACCCAAGCGGTGAGCATCAAAAATGGAGGTGAGATTTTTAAAAAGGCTTTGACTTTAGGAAAGATTAAAAACTTTAATATGCAGAGCTTGGGTAAGGAGAGACATGAAAGTAGTGTATAAATTATTTAAAGGTGCAAGTAAAACCAAGGTAAGAAAAGACATGAAACCTATAATCTGATGATGAAGAATGGGAATTAAAGTGATAGACTGAATGTCAGAAGGGGAACATTTAGCCTGAACTTGACGGCAAAACCCTCACAATGATAATTCTAGGTGAAATAAGAGTTTCCCAAGATATCTGATAGAAGCACAATCTTTTGGTTCCACAATCCCTAGAAAGATAGTACATTTGATAGGTTATTCTTATGACTAAATAGCCTATAAATTAAGAGAACACTGGTCTGGCAATCTCAAGGTCATAGAAGCATGAAATTTTGGTGCTGGGACACTAGAAGCCACCTATTTCTACCTTTTCCTAAATAAAATCCCCTTAATGCTCTGACAAGTGGCCATCCACACGAAACTTCTTGCAATATCCTGTGTCTGTTTTGGATAACTCTAATAACTTGGAAGTGTTGATTTTCTCTGAAATGTCTACCTACTGCTCTTAACTCTAACCAGTTGAAAACATTTAACATTTATGGAGTATGTTCTGTATGCTAGAAATAGAAATGAAACTGCCTCTACCCTCCAGTTGCTTTCAAGCTCCCATCAGTCCTCCTATAGGGACACAACATGGACACATGTCCCAATAATTTGGGCTCAGACAGAGCGCTGATATAGAGCAGGGAAATCAGGAAAGGTGTCATGTGGGAGGGAACACCTGACCCATGCTTGGAAAGAAGCTAGAGGTTCCAGGAAACAGAAGACAGTCTTTTCCAAGTGTGAGCAACAATCTGCACAAAGGTAGTGGAGATGGCAGGTGACCAAAAGAAGTTTAGGGCTCCCTCTCCCTGGAGGTCTCAAGCAAAGACCATTTGTAAGGTGTGGTGTAGAAGGGATTTTTTTTCTGGATGTGGGTTTGACTAATGACTACTGAGATTCATTTCACTTCTGCTGTTCTGTGAGGAATATGAAATTTCTAGAAGGGTAAAGGGGAGCCATATTGTGACAGACTATTAAGTGTCAATATGAAAAGTTCGTAAAAGAGATACTAAGGAGCCATTGAAGATGACTGAAATGGGGAAATGACATACATGGTCAGATCTCTTTTTTGTTTGTTTGTTTGTTTTGTTTTGTTTTTTTAGGCAATTGGGGTTAAGTGACTTGCCCAGGGTCACACAGCTAGTAAGTATCAAGTGTTTGGTCTGAGGCCGGATTTGAACTCAGGTTCTCCTGACTTCAGGGCCAGTGCTCTATCCATTGTGCCACCTAGCTGCCCCCCAGATCTCTGTTTTTGATATGCTAATTTGGCAGCTGTGTGGAAGACAGACTAAATAAAAAGGGAAGAGATGAGAAGCTGGAAGACCAATTATAAGGCTTTCACCATGTTTTAAACAAGACAAACGTTGCTGGACTGTGTTTGTTGGGTGTGGTTTGTGCTCCTTTCTCAAAGAAGACAATGACATCATGGAGATGGCGTGGCCTACCTGAAAAGACCTTAACTTAAAATGGCCAAGGTCTCCCACTGCATCCTGTGCCATCTCTAGTTGTCCTGATCGATATCTGGCCACTGGACCCAGATGGCTCTGGAGGAGAAAGTCATGCTGAACTGTGGTAGAAATTGAGTGAGTGGAAAGAAGGTGATACATATGAAACACGTCATAGAGGTAGAACAGACAGCTCTTGGCAATTGATAAGGTATGAGGGAAATTGAAGAGCATAGTGTCAAAGATGACTCTAAGGTTAAGAACCTGTGTGACTAGAAGAATGTTTGGAGGAAAAGTATAATTTCTGTTTCAGAAATGTTGAGTTTGAGATGCCTGTGTGACTTCAAGTAGAGATATCCAATCAGTAGGTAGTAATGGAGACTAGAATACAGGAGTGAGATTTCATCTTCTGCAATTAATACTTCAAGATATTGGTAAGTAAAAACAAATTTAAATATCTTATAATTCAGGACTTGAGAATGAGGAGATGACTCTATCTTAGCTGTGTTTCTAAATTATGAAAGGTGAAGGAGAAACTGCTTACAAACCTAGAAGCTAGGTATATTTGCCCAGTCCTTTTGGAGAGCCCTATTCTTACCTGGTAACTTATAGAAGTTGTAGGAAAGTCTTTTAAAATATAATCAGTATCACTTTTTTATGATATTATTTGGTGTTCCAGTGCTTCCAGTTCTTTTCTTAAATAAAGTGTTTGTGATATATAAGTAGAAAAAAAGAAATTATAGGAAAAAAGACTAGCCTGACAAAGATTCAGTTTTATGAAGCAGTAATAAAGTGCAGAGGAGAGCTCTGGATTTCTTGGTTCTAAGTCATACATGCAGTATGACCTCAGAGAATTACTTAGGGTTTTGACTTTGGGGTTCCCTCCCACCTAGCTCTGCCATTACATCATTATGTTGGAAAACAATGATATTTCCTTGTCCTTCCAATGAATTTAGAGCTGGAAAGGACCTTGGACATCTAGTTCAGTCCTTTCATTCTACAGATAAAGAAAGTAGGGCTCAAAAAGGATTAGTGACTTGCACAAAGTCACACATGTAGACAAGCAGAGACTAGTTTCAAACTCAGATCCTATGACTACAGTCCTAGTGCTCTTTCCATTTCCTTCCAGTCACCTTGAACAGGTTAAAAGTATTTGTCAGGTGTATATTCCTTCCATATTGCCCACTAAGTAATATGATCCTTTACTAGTCCTTCGAGGACATCTATGGTCTGGCATCACTCTGCTTTGTGATGTCCCATGTCAGTGTCTATAAAATGAAAAACTATATTGTGTGGGATTTAGAAAATAGCGCCTGCGCCAGGTTCTTAGCGATGAATAGAAAGGCTTTGATCCAAGCCTATGGAGTTCTTTTCCTTTTCTTAAGATAGAAGACCTCTGAAGAAATGATTTACTAGTCCTTACTTTTGAAGAAGAGAGGCATAACTTGAACATTAGGACTTTTTTTTTCTTAATTGAACCAATTGAAAGCAAATATAATTGAGAGCATTTAAAAATATCCTCAGCTCGTGGTTGGAGGTACAAAATACAGAAAAGCCTTGATTAACTTAAATGCTTGGGGAATTAGTTATCCAAGTTCATTGAGTTTTCTTGTTGGCAGATTATTAACCCCAAATTCTTTTATTTTTTCCTAAAATTTGTTGTTAATATTTTTAATATACATTAGAGATTTGCCTGCCTTAGAAAACAAACTGTGCTGAAAATACATAATTTTAGCCTCAAAGATCTTTTACGCCCTCAGAATCATCACTGGTGAGTATCAAGGCTTCTTGGTCAGAAGTGCAGCTTTAGTTAGGGAAGACACAAGAGACTGGGCTCAATCTGAATTGAACCCACAGCACCCCTTGAAAGTCTTATGTTTCTTTTTCCTTGTTTAATGAAATTTCTGACGAATTTTTTTCTCCTTAAATATAAGTAGTATATTGGTTATTTTATAAGAGTTCTGTTAAATTTTGGGTCTGGCTAATTAAGATGGTATAGTACCACTGATTGAGAAACTGAAACATATCCTGCTAATTAACTCAGGAAAATCTGAACAATACCAAAACTTTTTTCCTCCTGTCTAGAAAATTAATCACATGAATTGGGGAATTTTTAGTCCATCTGTCCAACGGTATGGATTCAGGACTGGCTGAATGGTCAGACTCAAAGCGGTATTAGTGGATCAATGTTGATAATAACAGAAGGTCTCCAAACTTCAAAGTATAAAGATAGATTTTCTCCAAGGATTGCATGAATACCTAAAAGAAATGAAGCAAGAATTTTTAAAAAGAAAATTAAAGCTCTTAGTGAAAGAATTGGAAAAAGAATAAGTAGCTTAGAAGAGAAAGTGGGAAACCTTACCCAAGTATTGGGCTCCCTGAAAACTGAATTTGACCCAACAAATCTGTGTTTCCATGGGACAGCCAGAAATGTTAGAACAAAATTAAATACTGGAAAAATAGAAGAAAATGTAAGCTACCTGGTATCAAAAAGAACAAACCTAGAAAAAAAGATCAGGGAGAGGTAATTTAGGAATTATTGGACTTCCTGGAAACTATAATTTTTTTTTAAAAAGCCTAGATACTATATTTCAAGTAAATATAAATTAAAATTATCCAGATCTTTTAGAACCAGAGGGTAAATAGAAAAAGAATCCCCCATCATCTCTTGGGGAAAAAACCCCAAAGGGAAAGTCCTAGGAATGTCAGCCAAAATCCAGAACTTCCACATCAAATAAACAATAAAGCAAGCATCCAGAAAGGAGGGGTAGTTCTAGCACCAAAGGATTACAGTCAAAGTCACATAAGACCTGGCAACTTTTAATAATATCAATGATAATAACAATAGCTATAGCTAGCATTTATGTGGTACTTTAAATTTTTCAAAGAGCTTTACATTTATCTCATTTTACCCTCACAACAACCCTGTGAGGTACATGCTATTACCCCCATTTTACAGTTGAGGAAACTGAGGCTGAGAGGTAAATGACTTGCCCAGCGTTACACAGCTAATCAATGTCTGAACAAGGATTAAAACTTAAGTCTTCCTGACTTCTAGGGTCAACATTCTATCCACTGCATAACCTAGCTGCTGCTGCTTCTACCACAGGCCAGAAGTCTTGTAATACAGTATTCCAGAAGGCAAAAAATATATACTTAGAGCCAAGAAAAACTGAATATAATTCTACAGGTAGGAAAACTGCATATTGAATGGAATAGAGGACTTCAGAGTAATTCTGATGAAAAGACCAAAGCTGAGTAGGAACTTGGAAATACAAGCATAAGACACCAGAGGAACCTAGAAAGGCAAGTTTATTTGGGTAATTGGAAGAAGTTGTGGGATGATGCAGTGCTGATATTCCTATAGAAGGAGAAGGAATGAATTTCCCTTCAGAACAGAAGACATAAGTCTTCAAAGGGTATTGAAATAGTTAAATCAGAAAAACAGAGGACCTGGGGGGGATTGGTTCTGATCTGAGGGTTTCAGTATAGGGAAGAAAAGAAAGAATAAAAGGAGGAAGACAGTAATGTAGAAAGGATGAAGAGGGTGGAACTTGATTCTTACTGCATTACATGAGAAAAGGAGTTGAGAAATATGAGGGCAGGGTTAGTGGGAACAACAGCCATTAGATGAACTTCATTTCTGATACAGGAGAAGGTTGAACACACAAATATCAAACTCAACAGGGAAACAAGCTCAGATTTGGACAGGGTGGGGTAGGTTAAAAAGGAGAATAATACCGAAGATGGAATAGTCCAAAGAAAAACAAACTTCCTGAACCTGATGGAAGAGGGTGTTTCCAAAAGGAAGACAAAAAGAAAAGAACTAGAGTCTACAAAGCACCTTAGATTGTCTTATGGATGGTTGGAGAATAGCTGAACAAATTTTAGTACAGGAATGTAAGGGAATATTATTGCCCAGTAAGAAATTATGAAAGAGATAATTTCAGAGAATCCTGAGGAATATGAACTGAGAGAAAGCAAAATGGGCCGAATCAAGAAAACAGTTCATATAAGGCCAACTACACTGTGAAGAAGAAAAAAAAAAACTGGGAAAGACTTAGGAACTCCCATCAAAGCAATGACAAATCTTGTCTCTAGAGCATAGATGAAGTGTGTTACCCACATCTTGAGGTAACGGACATAAGGTGCAAGGATATTCATTTTTGGATATGGGCACTTTATGGATTCATTTCACTTGATTATGCTTGTTGGAAGAGTTTTTTTTATTTCATTTAATTGGTGGGAGGTTAGGAAGGCATGGATGGGGAGGCAAGAGTGATGACAAAATAAAGAGATCCTCTATAAGACCTTTTAAAGTATACAGAAGAAAACAGAAGGATGTACAGAAGGAAGCACAGAGAAGCATCCAGTTTTGAATGTAATGCAGAAAGAGAGTGCGTGTGTGTGTGTGTGTATACATACACATTTTTAAAAGCATCCAGTGTGAAATTGAAACTTATGGGTTCATATGGCATCTTTGCGTTCTGCTGTGTGTGTGTGGAAATGCTCTTTTTTACTGTTTAAGTTCAGAATTTAAAAGCAAAAAATAAAAGAGAGACATAGCTTCCAGGAACACGGAGTGATCACTCTATACTCTGCTCTGGTTGGATAACATCTGCAGTACTGTATTCATTTCATATTTTGAGAAGGATATTGATAAGGTGGAGAGAATTCAGCGGATGGCAGTATGGTGAAAGCCCTTGAGTCTATCATATCAAGGTTAGCTGAAGAAATAGTGGGATGTTTAGCCTGGAGAAGAGAAGAATCATAGGTAACCTTAGAATTGTAATTGCAGGCAGTGACACCTTTGCATCTTTGTTCTAATTTGGTTTAGGTTTTGGCCTTTGTTCTAACTAATCGATATCCTGATTATACAGTACACATCAGATTTATGAATAATTACTGTGTCAGTAATATTCACATCTTATTTGATAAGATATGGTTAATTTCATTTTTGTGATGATGTTTCCTATTCACCATGTCCAATGCCTTCCATCTTCTTCCTCAAAGTATTCAAAATGTATAGACGTGAGACTTCTGAGCAATCTGTAAGCTTCTTGCTTCTTTTGTCTGTCCTGACCATATTTCCTGACATTTTTTCCATCCTCCCTATGCATAGACTACCTTTGCATTTAAGTCACCAAGACTAAAGGTATACGTTGACTTGATTTGGAAGATCTCGTCAAGTTCATCACAGAATTTCTCTTATCTTTTATCTGAGCAATATATTGGTGCATCAGTTATAATGCGTCTCATCATGGTCTTCTTACAAATGTTCACTAATGAACACTGGAAAGGATGTTGAGCAAGTGCCTCAAGAAATTGAGTCTTTTTGCCTTTGGGCTCACTACAAAGTAAATTCTGCCTACTCCTTCCCATTAGCTCTAACTCCTCTATGCCTTCTACTTTCATTTTATAGCAAAAATGTCAATATTGATAGTCTTCACTTTTTCCTGTATCAGCCTGCTTTTGGGGAAAAGATACTACATTTAGAATACCAGCAATCAAATTAATCTTTGAAGACTGTCCAAAAGCTATTACTCTTGACACCTACTGCCTCTTTTCTGCTGCTGTGACCATCACTGAGGAGAGAGAAGGGAGTTGTAGAAGACAGCAACATTTTGTACCTTTGTTCCCCGGGTTTCCATGACCAAAGAGCTCATCACCTAGTTGTCAACTTACTGGCAATGAATCTCTCTACATTTAATTAAGCTGTTCCTCATATAGAAGGCATGATCTGTCATTGGTCCTGTACCTGAACCCTTCACTGAAGAGTAGTTGTAGCTGGAGCTCATGCTGCAAAGTCACTGCTTCCAAGAAATAAGTCACCTTTGCTCCATGGTGAGACAGCAGAAAGGGAATTTTTTGGAGGTAAAATCACTTTGGTTAATAGAAAATATTATTCTTGGCTTTAAAGGAAATGACTTATTTTACAAATAATGTGTAATAAACTCTTTTCTCAGGCTCTAGTAATTATTTAATTATCATGTTGAACTTTTTTCTATATTCACTTTATTTTGTCAAGCATGGTGTAAATAATGGAAGATGGGGTGGCAGGGGATTGCTCAAGTACTTCAAATGAAACTGTATTCATCCATTTAGCACATATTTCCATACATGCAACTGTGACCTTTCTGTAACCTTGAACAATGAAAATCACCCTCTTCTCCTGGATTCTCTTTGTTCTTCAGATTTCCATGAGAATGTCCTTTTCCTGTTCTCCTCCTAGCTGTCTGACCACTCCTCAGTGTTCTTTGCTAAATCTTCATTGAAATGAGGCTCACTAACTGTCAGCATCCCCCAAGTCTGTATTCTGGCCCTTTCTTTTCTCCCTCTATATCATCTTTCTTCACTCCACTAAATTTGATTTTCTGTAATCAGATGTTCTGAGCAGATTTCTTGTATTTTCTGTGTTACGGTATTTTGGGGTTTTTTTTGTTTTGGTTTGGTTTCGGTTTCGGTTTCAGTTTGTTATGTTCTTCTGGGAGATCTATAATCCTTAAATTGCCTCTATGCATCCTGTTTCTGAGATCAATATCTTTTGCTTGTATAGAGTTCCTATTTTCTTTTATACATGTTGCTTATGGGTCCTATTTTTCCAGATGTCTTTCACTTCTGTTTATTTGCATTCCCAATAAATCATTCTATCCATCATGGATTTAAGTTTCTCTATTGTGTCAGTTATTTATGCTGTACAGGCCACAACTTATGCTTTCTTGCTTCTTCTCATTTTAACCATCTAGCATTATCCTTCTGTGGTTCCTTAGTCTCTTCAGAATCCACAGGGTCCTCTGCCTCATTAGGTATTGATTCATTTTCCCTTGTCTTGAGATGTTTCTTCATGACTGCCTAGACTTGTTTAGGTGATCTAGAAGTCATATTCCCTTTCTGTTATTACTATCTCAGCTGTTGGTTTATCTGCTTATGCTTAGTGTCATTAACTGATTTTTCTTCCTCCTAAGATCTTGGCTAGTTTCAGTATTTTTCTCTGTATTCCCCAGTTGCTCACTTTTTGACTCCTTCACCTTAGATGAAGTTACCCTGACAAGTTGGACTGCAATGAATTTGCCTCAATGTCTGTCCCAAGTGTCTTTTGGGGAGATAGAACTGCCTCCAAATGAATCGTGGGCTTTTCCCCTCCATTCCAGAGTTCTCTAGATGAGCTGCCTTACAACACAGAGCAGTGTCACACTAGAGTCCCAGTCAGCGCAAACTTTTGCCTTTTGGTTTTCTGTGGCACTGGAAGGGGAGAGGTAAACTAGAGTTATGTTGCAAGCCCATGGATTGTTTTGTGCAGCCCTACCACGGGAATGCCAAGCAAGTTCTTTAGGAGTTAAGGATTAGTTTGTTGGGTTTTTATGTTAGGATTCTTGGTGTTCTAGAATGTGGAGACAGCTGATATTGCTCTATCGCTTGTGTATCATTCCTATTTTTGAGAGGTCATGAGGATCAGGTAAAGTGTCTAGTCCACCATCTGGAAAGATCTATACAATCAGCACTAAGCTCTCTTCTTACTTCCAGTCTTGAGTCATTAACTGTCCTTCAGGTGTTGCAAATTGGATGTTCATAGGCATCTCAAATTCAACATGTCCCAAACAGAAGTCATTATCTTTCCCCTCAAACTCTCCTCTCTTCCCAATTTAAGGTTATTGAAGGTACCACTATTTTCCCAGTCACCTAGAGTCTCAACCTCACTTACATTCCACTCCATATAACCAATCTGTTATCAAGTCTTGTCATTTCTATTTCTGTAAACATCGGTCCTATAAGACCCCATCTCTCCACTCTCATAGCCTAAACCCTGCTTCAGGTCCTCATCACCTCCTGCCTGGACTATGGCAATAGTTTTCCAATTGGCCTCCCTGCCTCTAGTCACTCACAACACCAGTCTATCCTCCAATCAACTGGCAGGGATGTTCCTTAAGTACAGTGTTGACCAGGCCCCTACTCTACTCAGTGAATTTCATTGGCTCCCTGTCATCTCCAGGAACAAATGTAAAATCCTGTATTTGGCATTTGGACTCCTTCCCAACCTTTCCCCTTCCTACCTTTCTAGTCTTACACTGCATTTCCCTCTACACACTTTACAATCCCCCATACACCACTCCAACTCCCACCTTGTGCCTCTACACTGACTAATCTTTATGCCTGTAATGTTCTGGCCAGACCTCCTTTCCTGCTGCTAGTGCCTTTCCTCAGATATTGTCTTCCATTTTTCACTTTATACAATATGATGTTTGTAGTTGTTGGCTTGTTGTGTTCTCTCTTAGAATGTAAGCTCTTTACAGGTAGAGACCTTCGTTTTACTTTTCTTTGTATCACTGGTGCTTAGCTCAGTGCCTGGTGCATAGTAAGCACTGAATAAATATTTGTTGACTGTCTCATGTATATGAGAGCTTATTCTTAAGAGTTATGAAACAAGTTTGGAAGGACGTATTGTCAGCCTAGTTCAGATTACTGTATGTATTTGACGCTAATGAAATGGCATTTCTTATAAAAGTTTGTAATTCAGATGGATTTTCCTCAAAATTCCATTATATGTTGTTAAATCTTTTATTCTTGGCTTTTGTTTACTGATTCCAATATAATGATCACATTTTTGTACCCTGTGATTGATTTTTCTCTCTTTATGTCAGCTACATGTTTTTATCTCTGCACCTCTCAAATGTATTCATGAATAGAACCATCTTGGAGATGGAGAGGAAGAAATAGGAATAGATATATACTGTTTCTTATCAAACTGCATAAATAAATTTTATTTAGTGCAGTTTACAATAGTACTTATACTTTTAGAATATATTTCTTCCTCTAGATAAACTTTAATTTTTTTTAAACGGAAGAAGGAGATTTTGTTTCAAACATAGCAATTCTTCCTCTGGCCTTTATACCTCCTCCTATTTTCAACAAATTCTTCTTTTTTTACTCTTGAAGAAACTTGTTTTTTTGCCAAGGCACTTCTGTTCATTTCATTCTACAGTTTGCCTCTTGTCAGATGTATTTTCCTAAATACAGTGTTTACATAAAATTTATTTTCTTCAACCAAAGCATTTCTTTTTAATTAATATAGAACTGTTTATTATTTAAAATTATCTCTAGAGTCTAAAATGCTATGTACATAGTAATGCTATTTTAAAGGAAAGTAGAATCTGTTTAGTTTCTTCATGTAATTTTTATGGCACCTATTTTCAAAGAAAATCATCATTTAAAATTTAATATCATGTAATGTTTTTGAAAACCTCCATTAGAATATTATAAACCATTGTATCATGAAATCAGTGTTTATATTCAGAAACCTTTAGATTCAGTAGCATAATCCTATTGTGTCTTGATTTTGTAAGCATAACTGGAAGGTATTATTAGATGCTACCAACTTGAAAACTACTTTAAACTCATTACGAAGGTGTTATGTGAGTCACTTAAACACCCCTGAGCAAAGTGAGGTAATGGACATGAAAGTCTTTTGCGCTGGGTGAAGTTTTCTACATGCGAAAAGGTAGGTTGTATATAATGGATTTTCCATGTGGTTAGGGCCTGGCTTTCTAGAGTGTCCATATGTGTTTATGTAATGCAATACATGTATTTTCTGTGTAGGACTTGTTTAAAGTATATCACTAAAGCATTTGTGAAACTCTCTGCCATCCCTGACAGGGCCAGGGTACTGATATAGAAGTCTGCCCACAGTCTACACCCATGCATAGCCTTCACAACTGCTCATTAGGAAATAATGAGGCAACAGTCATAAATACATTGGATTGATTAGATAGTCCTGATACTTGCCTTCTTCAGTGCTATTTATATCTACTATGGAGTTTTCATAACTAATGTGCTGTAATTACTGCTAGCATCAACACTTTGCCTCAGTTTGCAAATGCTAACCACCGTAGCACAAAAATGCTTTCTTATTTGCCGAAGTATTCAACCTACATAGAATTAATAGCTGAACTTTTGCTTAAAGTCCTCCATTGATGTCTTATATCTGGCTTCATTCTGTCACTCTGAAGGTATTTCTCTGTAACTTCTGCCCCATGTGTCTGGTTCTCTTTAACCTTTACCCATTTCTCTGGAGCCGGGCAAAACAACACTTACCTCCCCTTCCATGGAACAGCTCTTCAAATACTTAAAGGCAGCTGTGTTGTCTCCCATCAATCTACTTTTCTCCAGGGTAAAACATTCCTAGTTTCTTTAGCCCATACTTATGGAATGGCCCATGGAACAGATCACCTTCCACTGTGATTTTTCCAAACCTGGCACATAATAGTGAACATATTCTCCTGACTATATGAATGGGACTCCTGCTTGGGGTGAACAAAGCAATGAAAACATCCCTTCTACCCCACAGTCCTTTTCATTTGTAAGATTCTATGTAATCATTTCTTTTATCCTAGCCAATCAGTTTTTGTGATGTTTGTTTTTTAATGTAAAACTTTAGTTTTGGCTTCTCAATTTAAAGTGCTATTTTGTCAGAATGTGAGAATAAGGGAATGTGGAATGTACACAAAAGGATTCAAAATAATTGCTACAACAGCATACCTAGGTTAAGAGAAACAAGTGAAAGGATAAAAAAAACTTTAGTAATTTCTGGAAAGTCTCAGTTTCAATTTGTAGCAAGAGTTTAAGAGATTTATTCTCAGATCAATAAAAATTACTTTCCATGTCTATACAATCATTGTTTTTATGTGATATTTTAAGTTTGTGACATTCACATAAGCTTAACAATTAAAGGTGTTTTTAATGCACCTTATTTAATGTGTCTGTAGGAATATAGAGGAAAGACAGTCTGGTGTAGTAGACAGCACATCTTGCATCAGGAAGACCTGGGTTAAAGTCCTGACTTGGATGTGTTCTGCCATTTGACTCTGGAAAGTAAATTAACTTCTCAGTGCTCCAGATAATTCTCTAAGACTATAAATTGTCAAGCAGGTACTTATCTGCCTTGGTAGAATAAATTTCTTCATTAGGAGTTCCTCATACCATAGGCCCTATCTTTTTTTTTAATGGAGTAAATGTTAAAATCTCAAAATTTGGGGAACATGGGAAAATACGGAAGGTTATTCTGAGTTCGTAAAGAGCCTGAATTTTAGAAATATTTTTTAAAGATATGCTTACCTATTTCTTATCTATATGAATTAATAGGGTTTTATTGTGCTTGAAAATGGTGGTTTTAGCAGAGCTTTCTCTTAGTGTCTTTGGCATAGTTCTGGGTCCATGTATCATTTGGGGCACTTACTATTTACTTCTGGTGTATTTGTATCTTTTGCTGGGCCCTCCTTGTGTGAATTTCTTAGTGGCATTGGTAGATCAAAGGATATGCCTTGTGTGGATTTCTTGACAAGTGATTGGATCCCAAACTTTAGCAAGTCATTTTGTGCCTTCCCAAATCATAGTAATTTTGAGTTCCTTTTGAATAACTCTTAATTGAGTTCAGAAATCCTGAATCGCAAATGGAGTATTTCCTAATGTCATCAGACAGAAAATCAGGAAATTAATATATTCAAATTATAGACTTTAAATTACCTAAAAGGGATATCATTTTTAAAAGATTGTTAGAAAATGGGTTCTTATTATAGGAGGCCCCTTAGACCTTTGATTAAGCACCTTCTCTTGTCTTTAACTGAGAAAATTTGATAATGGTAAATAGCCAATAGGTGTTATAGGCAGTATGGTTCTCTTTACAACAGATCCTTAATAAATACTTATTGGGGAATAGTGAAAAGAGCAAACTGATTTTGTCTTGTCCTACCATTTATGAATGCCTTATTCCTGGCACAGCTATCTTTTCCAAATTGCATAGGGAGGTAAAGGGGGGTTGGGGGGGGGGGCAAGGCTGCCAGCTTCTTTCCACCCAGCTGGGGCCAAGTGTTGTTCATTAATATGTAAATAGTACAATTAGGATTTCTAGCAAAAACTAAATCTATGTGAAGCACAACTGTATTAAATATGATTTTTAGTATTATATATATGTGTGTGTATGTGCATACGTGTGTGTGTGTGTGTGTGTGTATGCATGTATGTGTGTATTACCTTAGGTTACTGCCAAGCATTTGGAATGATTTTTACTCTTAATTATAATAGGGTTTCAAACTGTTATTCACTTGCATTCTGCAAGAGTGGGTGGAGAGGAAAGAAGAATTATTTTTCAGTGAGTTTCTTTGATATTTTGTTATGGGGCTCTATTGATTACTCGCTGGAGGTTAATAAATAACCATTTGTTATAGTTTGCATGGACTCAATTAGTAACGTGGGATAAAACCTATTTATTCATCTTTTAGTCAATCCACTTTTAAAGAATCCTCTTACCATGTTTACATGGGAACATTATAAGTGTTCCATTGTTAGTGACACCTGTAGTTTGTTTTTCTCCCATCTATAGTAGTATTGTTGGCAAATAAATGGCATGATACCAAGAAACCTTTCTTTTTTTGCCCTGTGCTATTTTGAGGTTTGATACTTCATTTGTGTGTATAGTAATAGGACCACTGAGGGTTTGGGAAAAAAATCTGTGGAACTGTCAAGTCACCAGAGAATTTTATCAGGGCTCAATGAATATATTTTTCCTCTGGGTATGGCCACCATTACTGCTGGACTAGCTCTGTGGGAAAAACAATATTTTTATTTTGTTTCAAGTAAAAATTAAATTATCCTACTTTCCCCTGAAGCCTATATTAATCAGGGAAATGGGAGGCGGCTTCAGAAATGGAATTCTAGAGTTGGTACATTTTAAATACTTATCCAAATATTCTTATAACTGGACTACCACAAGCAGCACCATACCTCAAGTAACCTTCCATTCCCAAAGAAAAATCCAAGATAAGAAAGTTAATCCAAAAGAATTATGATAGAAGCCTCCCTAAAGATCTTCACAAAGAAAATGACCGGACCAACTAATAATTTCTTTAAATATTGCTTCGCCTGATTACAGAGGCCTGGGCTAAAGAATTTTTCAATCCCATTCAACCCAATGATTCTAAAGTTCTAATACATTCTGAAGAGAATTGTAGACCAAATAAGTTCTTTAGGTTTCTTCCGGGTCTAAAATGCAGTGATTATAAATGAAATTGACTCTTTTTCATCATGTTTTCTGAGATCAGTTATCATTATCTAAGGATCTAGATCTAACCATTGTAATCCACCGGTTGCTTTACACAACCAAATCTCATTCTTAGTCTCTGAAGTTTAGAGTCTAAGCATTCCAAGTAAGCTAGGGGGTCCTGGACCCCATCTTAGCTAAACTCTCAGTCTCCTCCACAGATGTCGCAGTGCCCTAAACAAATATTAATTTAGTAAATATTTGGTATATTGTACTATTTTGAATTATGTTGTCATAAAAACTGATTTATGTTGTTTTAATCAAAGAAAACAATCATGCATATAAACGTCACCTAAGTGATAGCCAAGCATCTCTTAGGTGACTCTTAAATGACTAAGGCTTTTTTTCTTTCCTCTACTGGAAAAGAAATATTAGCAAGTTAAGTAGCTCATTAGTTTTATTCCATCAGAAAGAGCATATATTCTATATTTAATATCATAACAAAATCCCAGTACAACACATTTTCACCAAACCTAGAGTTTGATTCTAGTCTGGAAATGAAGAGACCTGAGGACTTGTTTTAAGAATGAGAAAACTGAAAAAAATTGTATTATAAAATTGAGTGTTTCTTGATTATATAAATTGCTTGAAAAGGGAGATGGACTCTTTATAAAATCAGTATAATGCCGAGGTGAGAGGAGCATGTTAATCTACTGAAAACCCGTGATCCCTGGAGCAAATGTGCCATAGCACATGCCCGCGCTTGTTGGACAGTTGAAATGAATTAGACCACACTTCATCAGTAGAACTTTGTATGTTGAATAAGCACAACTGTCCTTCAAATTAACATGTAACTTGATACCAAAGGCACTCAGAAATGACTTCTTTGACATAGAGCAATTTGGCAGCACATAGCTAAGAGAAATTGTTACACTTTCTCTAGACTTAATTGATGATTCTAGAGGTAAAAGTATATCGATGCTTGTTTTTAAGTTTCCTTAAGGTTATTTTTTAAAGAAAAATAGCTTTGTTTTATCTTAAATCCTGGGTCAAAATTAAAGCTCTTAAAATGGTTTTGGTCCAAAGAATATCTAAGTCCTTGAGTATAGATGAGTGACCTTTAATTGGCATTATTATTGATGTATTATTGAATGAAGTAGTGTGAAACTACTCCATGTTACCTTTTGCTGTCAGTTTTCCTCTGATATTAATCAAGGAAGAATTTCTAACTTCTCTGGGTTTTGAATTCAAAATGTCCAAATGAGTTGGAATACATAGCTATTCCATTCACTTTCTTTCTTCTGAATTAATTTATGCCTTGTTTTAATACTGTACAGTTGTATGGTGGTATAAAATTTATAGCATTTATAGAGCCTCTTGTCTATTACTATCCAACTTAGGCTTAGTTTAAAAAGGAGCAACACGTTTCTCTGTAATTGTTTTCACATGTGCCACTGAAATTCTTGTTTTCCTAATTTTCATTACATATCTTCAGAGAGTTTTATGTGGAATGCACTAAGAATAATGGCAAAGATAGTCCTCAGATATTAAGGGATCTGCTTTCTGGGCCACTTCTTGTATAATTTTTATTCTATTTTTGTTTGCCTTTCACTTTCTTAGACTGCCCTTTCATAAGCTCCCAAAGTCAATGCCAAGAGCCACAATTACTGATTATCATAGGAGCAAGAAGCAGTGTTGCTCATTTATTAATGAGGCCTGCCAACCTAAACTCTGCTTCCACATTTTTTTCCCATGAGAAAAATGCTAGAAAATTATTTTTATACCTACCAATTTAATTCTAGGAAATCACTTCTAAGTATCATTGTGGTTATCAACCCAAGCAGCTGTTGCCAGGATTTGAGTCATACTGCCCATTGGGGGGGAAAGTAAATTATGCTGACACGCTAATCCACACATTCAGTCTTGCCTTTGACACTTTCTGGGTGTGTACAAGTGAGTTAAACTCTTAGTCTATTTCCTCTGAAGTAAAATGGAGGTGATAATATTTGTAGCATCTGCCTCTTGGAGTGGTTGTAAAGCTCAAGTAATGTATAATGTATATGAATAACTTGAGTTTATTTGGGGGTTTTTAATGGTTAATGGTTTGTCAGATTTTTCTTTTTTTAACTTAACAAATACCAAAAGTGAGCATTTCTATATACAAAATAGAGCATAATGAGTATTAAATATGAAGTCCATACTACTTGCTTTTTTAAGTATATAATAAAATCATATTTTTTTCAAAACTATCTTATTTGTCTCTACTACCTCTGTGCAATTTTTGAAAGTGTTTCAATGGCCCCCCCTATTTCCTTTTCTTTTAGACATCACCTTTACTATGCCATTCTACACCCCTACATTCCCTTCGCATAGCCCCTATTAAAAAATGAAAAGAAAAAAGACAAAACTACCCTTGTAACAAATAGGTATAATCAAGCAAAACAAATCTACATAGTGACCATGTCCAAATATGTGCATGTCCACAGTGGGTGGATAATTTGTCATTGGTGAAAGGTGTAAATTTGTATAAATTGTTTCTGGTTCTGTTCCCTTCACTCTGTATCAGTTCGTATTTTTTCAGGATTCTCTGAAATCATATTTCTTATTGCATAATTACTTATTGCATAATAACAGTTCATTACATTCATATGCCACAATTTGTTCAGCCATTCCTCCTCTGATGGGCATTCCTTAGTTTCCAGATCTTTTCTTTTAATCTCCCCTTCAGGATAAGGAAGCTTGTTTTTGTTTGTAACTGCTTCCTCCCCCATGTTACCCTCCTTTCTCATTCCACTGCCCCGTGTTGAGTATAGCATGGTGTGTTTCTCTCTGTCTTTCTCTGTCAGTGTCTCTGTCTCTTTCTGTGTCTCTGTCTCTCTGTCTCTGTCTCTCTCTCTCCCCCCCTCCCTCCCTCCCTGCTTCCCTCTCTCCCTCTTCGTGTATGTGTGTCTGTGTGTGTGATCAACTCTTTGATTCAGATAAGTGAGGTATGTTCACCTGATGTCTGTCCTCCCTCACCCAGTCCTTCATGTTTGTATAAATTTCTCAGGAACCCCAATTATGAGAAACAGCAAGTTCCACCTCTGTTTTCCTCCACTTTAAACTAGTATATGCCTTTCACTATCCCTTTTTCACATGCTTAGAACAGAATCAATTCACCCCCAAGTCCTCTGTTTTTCTTATTTAACTCCCTCAATACTTTTGAAAAATCATGGTCTTCAAGGAATATGATGATTCTTAAATTATCTGTTTTCTAGGTCAGCTGTTATTGACAGTAGATATTTTACATTTTCTTCTATTTTGTGGTCTTTTTTATTTTGTTCTAATATTTCTTGTTGACTCATGAAGTCTCTTTGATTTCTGTTTCATCTATTCTAACTTTCAGGAATTCATTAGTCGGGTAAGGTTTACCCCTGTCTCTTCTAAACCACTTATTCACCTTTGAAATCTTTCCTCCAGGGTTTGTATTACATTTTTTCTCTTGCTTCATTTCTTCTAGATATGCATGTAGTCTTAAAGAAAATCCATTTTTCCTTTGTCTCTGCTTGTAGTTATTAGCATGTTATTTTTTCCTCCTAGAATGGATTGTTTTTATATCTTTGAAACAACAATAACTTATAGTGGTCACTGCCTTTTTTGGTTTACTCATCTCTCCAGCAGTAGTTCCTGAATTGAGGCCTTTTGCTAGGGCCAGTGGTCCAATCTCCATTTCCTGCTGGCCTTTTGGATGGAGTTGGTCCCACTTGCCTTTATCCTAGGTCCCCTGAGGTCCTGTGCTCTTCTCCCCCACCGTCTTTATCATTCAGAATGTTGGCTCTTTAGGGACTTCTTTGGTACCTTAAGATAGAATGCTAGGGGTCTCAGAGTCTAAAGGTGTCCCATTCTGAGTACTTCCACCACAGGCATGCTGTGCTAGTTGCTACTTCTAGTCCAAGTGGCTTCCAAAGTCTAGGCTTTGGGTTACCAACCTCCCTGGGGCTTTCTCAGGGGAGTCTGCCATTCCAGCTGACTTTGGTGAGTACCTAAAACACTTGGAAAATTTTGAAGAGCCTTTTAAATGTCAGTTATTGTTGTTGCTGCTGCTTCTTAGGTTTCCTCTTCTTTTCCTCTGGTGAAATGAGAATAAGAATGCAACTGTCCATCAATTACAGTATCTACCTTGAGAAAGACTGATTACTATTAAGAAATTCCTTGTTACTTGTAGCCAGTGATAAAAGACTTCTGAAGAAGCCCGGAATTTTTTTCTCCACTAATTGTTAAGGTCTATGGCTACAAAGTGACCCAGACAATTCAGATTCTGTTTGTGTATTTCCTTTTTAAAATTCAATTTTATTTTATTTTCAGTTCTCAATTTTCTTCTTCCCTCCCACTCCCACATCCATTGAGAAGGCAAGAAAAAATCCCATTACAAATATGTATAATCATGTGAAAGTAAGGAAGGAGAGAGGGAGGGAGGAAGGAAGGAGAAAATATGCCTCATTCTGCAAACGGAGTCCATCAAGCTTTCTGTCTGGAGGTGGATAGCATATTTCATCATGACTCCTTTGGAATTATGGTTGGTCATTGTGTTGATCTCATTGAATGTTTCTTACAAATGTGGGTTTGGGATTAAAAATACATAGATAATTACTCATTTTCTGCTTCACTTTGGATGTAGAGCCAGGACCTAAGAGAAAAATGGTACAATATAAGCTTCTAGGCTATAGGTACTGTATCTATGGGAATCAGTCTGTGCAGCGTCTGAGGGATTCTGCTTTTATAGAATGAACAAGAGGAAACTAAGGAACAGAGAAAGTAGATGGGAATTAAGCTACTTGAAACTTTTCTACAGAATAGTTTAACACAGCTCAAGTTAGCAAATGTTTGTAATTTCTCCAGGGTTTTTCTTGTGGTGGGGGGGAGGGGAGGTAGTGTAAGTCAGGTCTACATAGAACTATCAAATGCCTATTTCTTTAAGAAAAGACATGTTACACTTTCTAGGACAAAATGGATTCTTTTTCTGAGTTTGTCCTTCAAAGGAGGGTTATCATCCATCTGAAGGATCTCACCTGCTTAGATATGATATCTATAGGGAATAAGGTTTTAAAAAAAACCACACATTTATATGAACAGAAAATAAGTGAAGTAAGGCACTAATAATGAGTCTACTTCTATCAGCTTCCTGGTGAAGTTTGCCAATCCCATTACTATCATAATAGAGAAAGTTAATATAGCTTGTCAGGGCCCTATGACATGAATAGTGAAATCCCAGGAAATGCTCTTACAGAGAAAAGTAAGGAAATCCACTTTGATCTACCATTTTTGATGTTTGATAATTGCACTTATTATCAGGTCCTTTATGCTCTTTTTCTTTGACACAAGATCCATTATCAGTGACAGCATGAATGTGAGTATGGGTTTGATTTGAAAAACTTCTTAGGATGAGGTAGTAGAAAAGAAGGGGGTTTTTGGTCCTGACATATTAAGAAAAGAAGAAAATTAAGCTCCATCATTCTTTGACTGAATTGTTTCTCTTTTATGTATGATATTGTTTGGATGCTGCACAGAGTAAAAGATTTTTAATTAATTCCCTGATGAAGTATTACATAACCAAATAGACTTGCAAAAGATGGGTATGTGCTTATGCTTTAGTGAATTCATCCAACTAGCAGACATTGAACAAAAAATGTATTGGGCCAAGGTGTAACAATTCTGGATTTTTATTTGGAATTATTGAAAAGGAGTGACAGAACCACCTATATCCTTTGTTTCAACAGTCCTACAGGTAGGTACATACCCCAAGGAATTCCAAGCCAAAAAAGAGGTCCAATATAAACAAAAATATTCATCCTAGTACATTCTGTGGTAGTAGGAAAGAGCTGGACACCAAGTGAGTGTCTATTGATTACAGAATCATTGGAGAAGTTATGGTGTATGCATGTAACAATAATAATGCATAGTAAGCAAGGACATATCAAAATAATTCAGAGAAAAACGAGGTTTTTATGAACTAATGTAGAACAAAATAGGCAGAATCAGAAGAACAATCCACACAATGACTACAGCGAGATAAATGATAAGATCACTGAAAGGAAGTCAAACTGAGTTACTGAAAATCCAATGAAGGTCTTTGGAGAGCAGATAATGAAACATCATTCCCTCCTTGTGGCAGAGGTGAGGGCCAACTAGGATAAAACGTTCTATACATTGTCTGGGACACTCACTGAATAAGATGTTTTTTGCTTAAATTATCACCTTTTATCACAGAAGAAGGTTCAATCTAGAGGAATGTTTTTTTTTCCTTCCTTAGAAATGATTGTGACATAAAGACAAAATATATCAATAGAACAATCTTGTTTTAAGGAAAAAATGATGCTATTTCACAATAGGGGAGCTTACTCCCCCAACCTAAGGTGGTCTCAGTACTCTTTTTTTTGCTGCATATAAACAAACACAGCTAATTATTGCGTGTACATATAATATACATTCATATATGGATATGTTATAGCTAAAGATGTTATGTCTGAACACAAACTCTGCACACAGCAGGAAGAAAAGTCATTGTAAAAATTAGGCTCTTTGTATTTGTAAATCATTTATTTTTAAATAACATAGTCTACTTTAAGGCATCAGTGGCTCTTAGTACGTGAAGATATGTTTTCATTTTTATGTTTAACTGAGCCTGAGCCCTTGTTATGAAATTCAGGTAAGGCTTCTACTATTTGGAAATGTTTCGTTTACACTAACAATGTCCATCTCAATACTGAGTCATTCATTTGCTAATTTTTCATTAGTGGCAATAACTGGTATTGGAAATTTAACTACTAATTCATTGTGTGTGTGTGTGTGTGTGTGTGTGTGTGTGTGTGTGTGTTTGTGTGTGTGACATTAGATAGAATGCTGGTCCTGAAGTCAGGAAGACTCATCTTCCTGAGTTCAAATCTGGCCTCAGACATTTATTAGCTGTGTGACGGTGGGGAAGTCACTTCTCCCTGTTTGCCTCAGTTTTCTCATCTGTAAAATGAATTGGAGAAGCAAACGGCAAACCACTCCAGTACCTTTGCCAAGAAAACCCCAATGGGGTCACAAAAAGTCGGACATGACTGAAAAATGACTAAATAAAATATGTGTGTGTGTGTGTGTCTGTGTGTGTGTATTGGATATAGATCAGTGCTTTTACTATATTGAACTCTTCAGAAAGAAAGTCCCTCTAAGCAGAGAGGATCAGCATTTATTCTGCAGTTAGGCCTTGGAGAGCTGCCTAGGAGAACTGTGGGATGAGGTGACTCTGAGTCCACAGCCTTCGTAAGCGTCAGAGCAGGGATTTGACTCCAAGGCTAACTCTATCCATAATTCCATACTGCCTCTCAGATTCTGACTTATTTAATAATAAATTATGGACTGCACAGTATTCACCATTTAACTGTTACATTCGAAATTAGCTTTCTCATTTTCTGTTTCTGAGTTTTTCTCCTGTGCCTGTTGAAGGATAGGAAAACAACTTGCTTTTACTAATCCAAGCTATTTTTTCTTTGTCTAATTGAGGTTGACCAGTTGGTCTTAAGAGTCTCCCATGTTTAATTTTTTCCAATAACTCCTATATTTGGGCTGTCTATTTAGCAGAAAGCTATCTGAGAAGAACTGTTCTTTATACTATTTGGAGGAAATAACTGCATTTGAAAGTAGTTTAAAAGAGAAGCCTTTTGTAGTCTTAGACTTTCACTGAATGACTTAGTATCCTGAAATGATCAGATAAAAGCCCTCTAAAAACAGAACACACTGGAACTGTATAAATGCAAAATCCTAAAGTGTGACAATGAGGTATACTAGAATACAACAACAGCAGAGAAGCCTAATGAAAGTCTCAGCCAAATTCAAACTGAAGACCTGTTGGTCAATTGAAAATGGTAGCTTCTCAGCTGTTTCTTCATATAATTTTGTAGAATTTGGAATCTTGATGACAAAATAAGAGCTGATGCTCCTCTAGCACTTCCTGACCATGTGAAGCAGGTAGCATAAATATTATCTCCATTTTACAGATAAGGAAGCTGAGGCTTAGGTGAAAGTTTGTGCCACGCAGTTATTAATAGAGCAAGGATGTGAACAGAAGAACATTATTCACTGTGCCATCCCAGGGAGCAAAAGGAGAAGCATAGAGGGAAAAAATACTGGTTTTAAGAGAATATATATCAAAGAAAAGTGAAATAATATCTTTCTATCTACCCTCAAAAAAAAATAAGGAAAAAAGACTAGGCCAGCCACAGAGGGCCTCTGCCTCACAGAGCATATCATTCCCTGCTCCTAGGTTACTAAAGCAAGACTTTTGCGGGTCAGGAATACAGCTTCTCAGAATTGGTGCCAGTGTGAATGCCCTTTAGGATATAGCTTATGCCTAGGCTCTCCACATGGGCATCAGGCTGCCTCTCACATAGACCATGGGCCAAAGATCAGAAGTTGGGGTAGGAGGAAGGAACTGGAAAGAAAGGTGCCACAGACAAATGCTCCCTGATATTGGACTCAGCTCTATCACAAATATTATTTTAATAGGGCTGACAGAGGGGTAGTTTTTCTCTAACATTATTAACTACTGATACAAAACTAATTCCAGATGTTTAACTTCAATTCCACAAACCATTTATTAAGCACCTACTATAAAGAGCATTGGGGTCAAAAAGAAAAACTCAAAAGAGTTGTGATTTGAGGTTCTACTCTTCTGTGGGGTTAAAACTTGCACTAAGGAAATACAAGGGAGTTTGAGGCAGGAGAAAGAACTAACATTCAGGAGATTGGAAATCCCCTGGGAGTCAGCCCTTATCTGGGTCTTGAATAATACTAAGGGTTCAGAGAGATGGTGAAGAGAGAAAATATTCCAAGCCTGGGGTTGTGATCACATTCTGGCTATACACTCAGTGTTTATAAATTGAGATGAAGTGCTAATCAGACTATATAATTCCACAATATATTAGATCTTAGATCAATACCATACTATTGACCTTAGATATTTCAGCTCCTCCCACCATGGTTCTGCATGGCCATTAGTGATACATATAATGAAATATTTTATACCAAATTGAAATGGAGAATGGGGCTGGCTGTACAACATTTTCATTTCAGTGATAGCGTAGCATATTTTATTGAGTGCAATTGCGGATGTTTTCAAGTAAAAGCACTATAGACCCATTTTCAATTGGCAATTTTAGGGAAAAGAAAATCAGTATTATGTTTCTGTAGTAAGTTACTTTATAAAAAGTATAGAAGAAGAATATCCTTTGGGAAAAATTTTAAATTGGATTGATAAACCATTCCCTCCCTGTTTTTGTTTTCTCCTTCCAATTCTAGAGGGAATTAAAGCAAACAAAAGGATTGGGGCTGTTTTTTTCTGTTTTAATGGTCTTACAAGAGAAAAGAAAAGGGAGGGAAGAATGAATATACAGTACTAGGAAAGACATGAAGAGTGTAGTGGAACTTAGAATATTATTGGAGTTAGAGAAAATATAACAATATGGAGAGTGGTTGGGAAGGGAGAGGAGTGGGTAACACATGAACTTCACTTTCATTTGAACTGGTCAAAGGAATATTGAACACTCTTACTCATATACACACACAGTTTAGTGTTATAACACATGAAACTCAACATGAAAATGGAGAGTGTGGGTACAGAAAGAGGAGAAAGAGATTAGAAGGAGAATAGAGTCAGGAACCAAATAGTTACAAGAAAAAAAAACTAAGAGAGGATTAAAAGGGAAGAAATGAAATATGTGAATTAGTGATAAGGTCTGAGCAAAAGGAAGAGAGGAGGGCCAGTAAAAAGAATATTTGTTATTGTTGTCATTCAGTCATTTCAGTCCTGTCCAACTCTTCATGATCCCATTTAGGGTTTTCTTGGCAAAGATACTGGAATGGTTTGCCATTTCTTTCTCTAGCTCATTTTACAGATGAGGAACTGAGGCAAATAGGGTTAAGTGACTTGCCCAGGGTCAAACAGCTAGTAAGTGTCTGAGGCCAGATTTGAACTCACAAAGATGAATCTTTCTGATTCCTAGTCCAGTGCTCTATCCACTGTACCACCTCAATGCCCCAAAGTGAATATAAATCATCTCAATTACGACTCCCTAGTGCTGAGCGTATTCCCCATCTTTCACTATCTCCTTTGTAAAATATGTGGGTGGAGGAAGAGAGCAAAAAATGTAAAAGGATATGATGGAGGTCAATACATAATTAAAAAGCATACCTGTAAAGATGAGTGGGATGAAGTTGGATGGATTAGAAGGAAGAATTCAACAATATGAAGTTTTTATGAAATGCTTGAAACATTAATATACACACAGAGTTGCAGGAAAATGAGAGTATGGAGCAGAATTTATTGTTTCAAGAGAACTCAAAAAAGCTGGGGTATAGTCATCATGATCTCACATGAGGAAAGAAAAATAGATATACTTTAAAAGAGATAAATAAAGAAACTATATTATACTTAAAGGCACCACAGACAATGATAATATCAATACTTAATATAATTGAACCAAATGGCATAGCAGCTAAGTAAAGGAAAAGTTATTACGGGGGAAATAGACAGCAAAAATGTAATTGTTGAGGACCTCATTGTACTTTTTCCAAACTAGATAAGTCTAACAAAAAGATAAACAAAAAAGAAGGTAAGGACAGGAATAGAGCATAAGAAGTTATGTATAATAGATCTTTGGCAATTATGGAATAGGAATGGAAAAGAATATACATACATCTCAGGTGTGCTTGGTACCTTTATGATATTAACAATTAGCTAGTGTATAAAAATCTCATAAATAAATGCAAAAAATAAAAAAGAGTAAATGTATCCTTGACAGACCACAAAGGACTTTTGAAGAAAGGAATTAAACTTAAATTGAGGTTAGTAAATTAATCCAAAATAATTGGTAGATCAAATAATAGAAACACATAAAAGGAAAGTGGGAAAGGAAGACCCATGTGGACAATAATATTATTAAAAGCACTTTTGTTGTAGTAAAGACCTGGAAATTAAAGGGATGCTGTCAGTTGGGAAATGACTGAATAAATTATGGCATGTGCATGTAATAGAATATTATTGAGCCATAAAAAATGTCAAAAGGGTCAGATTCAGAGAAACCTGGGAAGACTTGGATGAATTGAAGCAGAGTGAGATGAGCAAAACCAAGGGAATAATTAATATAACAGTATTGTAAAGAAAAACAACTTTGAATGACTTCAGAACTTGGATGAATTGTGATGATCAACCATGAATCTAGAGGACCAATTATGAAGACAGCAAGGTTATCGACTAGAGATGCAGAATGAGACATACATGTTTGAACATGGCCAATGTGTTTTGATTGCCTATGCTAATTTGTTAAAAGGGAGAGTTGGAGTGAGAGGATAGTATCAAGGGAAAGAGGAGGGCTTGTTGTAGATAGTAATGCAAAAAACAGAGAAGAAAGAAAAGTGTATTAACAAAGCATTTTAAGAAAATACACAGAAGAAATCAGAGGGAAGTATACTTAAAAGCTGTTAATAAGATGCATGATTTCATATACAACCCTTGTTTTCTGGGGGTTTTAATATGGAAATGATCACTTTGTGTTTGTCGAGTTCAGAATAAAAAAAAAAGATAATCTTAGTGGAAGAGGGGGAAGGGAAGGAAGAGGATCAGCTCTTCTTTCTTCTATCTACATTATCACCTATGGGAATCATTGGCATTGATACTTTTAATTTAAATTGTTAGGTTTTACATATGTACATACACAATGAAGGATTTCCTGCTTTATAGTAGTTTGGTATATATGTATGTATTTGTCTTTTTATGAAATTTTATTTACCACACATTTCTTAAGCATCAACTCTGATATTGTGATGCTCACACATCAATGTATTTACAAAGGTGTAAACAAGTTTGAACAGCATGTGGCATTATAATAACAGTGTCAAATGTGAGCCATGGCTGCTTCATGTGTCAAAGCCCAATCTTCCTCTGAGTATACTATAAAAGGACTTCTGAAAATTCTGAGATAAAGAGTAAATTTCAAGTACTAGAATGGCATTCGGTACTGTGCTGACCTAAATATAATAGCTGTAAATAAGCATAAAATTAACCTCAATCACCAAGCTTATAATCACTGCCACACCTTCTACCTCCTCAGTAGGCGTGCAAATAGAGAGCAAATATATGCACGATACACTGACAAATAATTAGGCATGCTCTGAGCTTATGTTCTCCCATCTCCCACTGCTCAACTCCCATTGCTCTTGACATCCATTTGGAAAATGAATTCTGAAAAGAGAAGTAACTACCAAAAATTCTACAGTCTTAGGAGACTCTTCACAGAAATTGTGTATTCAGAGTAACTTCAAACTTCAACTACTTCTCATGTCTGCCTTTATCTGGAAGCGAGCTTTGGGACTGACATGGGTAAATTTGTTTTTCCCTGGGATCTGGGGAAGGAGTAGGAAAGCAGGATAGGTTTTCCAAAACCATGACCATCAGGTTGATGATGACCTAGATCAGTATGGCTGAGCTGGGCAGTGTCTTGAAGAAGTCCCTGTCTAGGACCTAGTCTCTAATATGCAACATAGAAAACTTGGAGAAGTGAATTCTGTAGAGAGAGCAGCAAGGTGACACTAGAAGATCCTTTGTAAACCTCGTCTTCTGGTAGTATACCATTTGTCTCCATAATAAATGTTCTCACAGTGTTTTCTGGGAAATCACCCTTAAATGCCAAAGAGATGGTTTGTTGATATGCTATTTTCAGAAAACAAGGAGAAATGATGTCAATGTGAAAAAACTTTATGTTCCTTCTCTCCACAGGGGACCAGGGCTTTGGAGGGCCCGTACTAAGCAAGCTCACAGTGGGGTCTAAGTAATCTGGGAGGTTGGTTTTCTGGGAGTCAGAGAATAGAGAGTGTTTAGGGATGCCTAAGGCCTTTGCCATCTGTTAATATAACATAGTCTTGTGGAAGAAGCACAGGAATCTAGCGTACTTTGTTCTTGAGTTATCTCATCTATAAAATGAGACTGATACCAGATTCAGATTGCAGTGAGAAAAAAATGAGGTACTAGAGAAGAGCTTTGGGAACACAAAAGTGGTTTTAAGATTATTTCAAAGATAGTGAGGCAGAAATACTATATTTCTAGAGATCCAGATTTGCATAGACTCCTCAGTGTAGAGTCCTCTTTTAGACCTCATAAGAAAAATTCCATCCATTTGCAGAACACTTCGGAGTTCAAAATAGATTTTCAATAGCTAATATTTCATTCAGTCATTACAGCTCCTCCCTCCTCCCATGCTACCAGGAGAGACATTTTATCTCAATTCTTGAAATTAAAAAACAAAACAAAACCAAAGAGAGACTCAAGTTAAGTTTCAGGCCCAAGATTACACATGTGTGAGGTGTCCCCCACCAAGGTCAATGAGCTGTCTGCTA
Organism: Vombatus ursinus; assembly: GCF_900497805.2. Taxonomy (NCBI): domain Eukaryota; kingdom Metazoa; phylum Chordata; class Mammalia; order Diprotodontia; family Vombatidae; genus Vombatus; species Vombatus ursinus. The sequence continues at coordinate 2,741,844 of NW_020944374.1, read as the reverse complement.
CATTGGTCCAAGGAAGAAGATGATCTAGTCAAGGAGCTTGCAGAGTACTTGGGGAAACAGAACAGATACCCAAACTGAAGAATCTCTTTGAAAATGTAAATATTGGTGCTCTGATGAAAAAAATGGAAGGGAAGAAAGGCAGATTTTAAAATTTTGAAGTAATTTATTTTAAATTGACCTAAAATCAATGGAAAGTGGAGAAAGTGTTATTTTGCCTTTATAATACCAACTAAAATGTGAAATAAAAATATTTTACTTAAAATGTGCAATACCAAAGACTTGTCATATCATTCAACTGACAACTAATTTGTACTTATTCTTGAAAGGAAATGGCAGTGGTGCTCTACCATCAGCCCTAGGCATTTTGTACTAAGGTCAAGGGAAGGAAAATTAGTCTTGAACTTAAGACAATCAATGCTATTCCCCTCATACTCAGATTTACCCTAAAGATTGAAATATAAATTGTTCCCACAGATATGTAATTTTGCTAATATTAATTTTTGGGCAGCTAAATAATACTGCCTGAAAAAAGTACTATATGGGGTATTAAAATTCAGTAATCAGAATTGTATGGTATTTATTAACAAATGTGTCCTAGAGGACTTGAATGTTGAATCTGGTTTTGATAGAGATGAGAGGAAGGAGACACTGGTGGAGAGGAAGCTGTGGAAAAATCTCTATGCAAAGGGACAAAAAAAAAGAATGGGTTAGTCAGGTGGGTTTGGTAGTGAAGAATAACCTCAAATAAACCCACCTGGTTCCCAAGTTGATTATCCAGTCTTTTTTTTTTTTCAATTGAGAAGAATTTGTTTCTCTTCCACCTCCACCCTCTAACAGTGGGAGGAAAAAAAAGGAAAGGAAAAACAGAACACTTGTAACAAATATATATGGTCAAGCAAAGCAGATTCCCACATTGGAGATGTCCAAAAATGGGTCTCTTATTCTGTATATTAACTCTATCACCGCTGTGTCTGAAGATGAATGAAATCACGATTGGTCATTGAATTGATCAGAAATCTTAAGTCATAGTTTTCATATTCACAGTGTTGTTAGGGCATAAATTGTTCTCCTGGTTCTATTTAAAAGATTTATTGTTTTGGATAGCCCAAGCCAATATAATAAAAATGAAAATATTCTATAAATTAATTTATTTACTTAGTGTAATACCAATCAAACTACCAGAGGATTACTTTGCAGAGCTGGGGGGGAAATGAAATTAATTGTGATGAACAAAAGGTCTAGAAACTCAAGGAAAACAATAAAAAAGTGGGGTGGAAGGAAAGATCAGATCTCAAACGATACTCTAAACAGTAATCATCAGAATGATTTGGTACTGATTAAAAATAGAGAAATCAATTAGTGGAATATATTAAGCACACAGCATAAAGAAGTAAACAGACCTAATAACCTAGTGTTCAATAAACCCGGAGACCTGAGTAGCTGAGGGGACTATGACAAATTTGCTGGGAAAACTGTAAAGTAGACTAACAGAAGTTAGGTTTAGACCAGGGCTTCTTAAATTTGTTTCCACTCGAGACCCCTTTTTGTGTTTCAGCAGTATTGTGCATTCTTTGTGTTCAGAACCAAGGCTGCAGTGAAGTTGCGTGATACAACATGGGCAAGCACTGCCAGAAATACTTAGGATTCATAGCGCATTTGATTTTTAATTAACCCTAAATGCATGGTCAGAAACTTTTACTGTTGCCAAGTTTTTTGCGACCCCATAAGGGGCCATGACCCACAATTTAAGAAGCGCTGGTTTAGACCAATACCTCACACCATATACTAACATAAGCTCCAGATGGATATATGACCTAGATATAAATCCTCATATCATGAAGAGTAAAGATGACCTTCAACCTTCTAAGCTAGTGAAGTCAGTTTTTTTTCAATTGTATGATTTACTATCCAAAAAAGGATTATGAGCAATTTTGCCATTATTTTCATATTAATTAGAAAAAGGTTGTAACCTGGTAATTTTTTTTTCCTCCAGGGTTCTGTTGACCTTACTTGAAAGTCGATTACCAGGGTGGGAGATTACCAGGGTGTTTGACTGGAAATCACAGATCACAGCACTTGAATGCTTTCTTTTGTTATTGTTTTTGTTCAAGTTGAGTTGCTTAGGAGAAGTTATATCACCTATTCTTCTGCTGTCTTTTAATTCAAAATCAGATTGAAACGTCAAATAGTTTTATTAGTTTGACTGTCTTACTGTGAAGGAATTCTGTTTCTAATAGGCAAATTCAACTGTGCTTTCCCAATGAAAGATACTCTTTTAATTTATGCATATGAGACACTTCACTCCTAAAAGAGCAGTAATTTCAATCTGAAATATTTCAAAGCAGCTAAGTTGAGAAATGTAACAACGGGGAAAAGTTTGAAAAGGTGATTTAATTTTTGTAGGGTTTGGGGGCCATCATTTATAGGACCAAGTGGATAACACAGGGGTCTGTTAATCAGACTTATTTGCATCCCATTGGGTACAACTTACCACTAGCTCAGTTCCTAAAACTCCCTTTTCAAATTATTACACCAACTAGTTGGTGAAATTCAGAATACCTCAAGTCCTTTTCTGGGTTGTTGTTTTTTTTCAAGAGTGAAGTCACAGAGCATAGAAAATTTGTACATAAAGAAAAAAGTGCTGAAAACTTCCATTAGTGGGAAGTACTGAAAGTACTAGAAGTGTTATAATTATTTTTGACAAGACATTAGAAGTAGCAGAGATAAGACTGGGAGAAGAAAGCTTCGTTCCTGCTAGCTATATGTATGGCCAAAATATTAATCAGATGGCAAGTGTGGTAAAAAGAAACACTGTAGTAAGGAGAGACAACTTAAGAACAAAAGATTTGGGAACGTGAAATGTGCCTCCCCAACTATCTGTTCTTTGACAAATCATCAAAAATGTATATTCCTCAAACAAAGCAGGAAAAGGGGGAACTTTATTGCCCAAATAGATATGAAACTGTTTTAAGGGACATGAGAGCCATTGTACATCGTTACCAGAAGACATGCAGCCAGAGGGCTGTCCTAATGCCATCAGCATGCTGAACATCTTCAGGAAGGGTATTGTAAATCTAATATATATCATGTTGCCCAGTGAACAAGTGATTTTTTAATAGAAAGGCTCTCCAATGAAGAAATATAAAGATTTGGTCAAAATCTGTGAAAATAAAGAAGTCCAAGTTAAGACACTGACTTCTTCATCAAACTCCAAAATACTCGAGATTTAAAGAATAAATCTGAAGCATTTTTTTAGCTGAGTCGCACCTAAGCTGGAAGTGGAATGGCCAGTCAGTCATTTAATAAATGTTTATATGTCAGACATGTGCTAAGTGCAAGGGACACAAACATAAATGAAGAGATTTCTGGCTGTGAATGAGTTTACAATCTAATGGGGGAAGACAACAGACAAAAGGAAACTAAAAAGCAGGGTTAGCGGTATAACCAATGTGAGGGCATGGGGCAGAAGTCAGAGTTGGCCTAGAATCGCCACATGAAAAATGAGAAATTCTGATCTGGACTTTCTTCTTAAATGGAGATATGGGACCTCATAGCTCCACCCTTCAATAAGAGAAGCAAAGGGTAGTGATGAGATGGAGAAGCAAGGTTGATGAGATCTTGTAGGATGATGAGGTTTTCCTTAATTAGCTTCCCAGGGGCATAGCAGAGAAGTCAGAAATGTTCCAGAGTAGTGCAGCTAGGTGAGAAATGAGGCCTGATCCTATAACTCATCTCTGTAAGAGCTCTGCTCCATTTCCAACCTAGGTTGGTTCACCCATCTTTATTGCAACTTTTATGCAACTATCGCAGTAGTTGAGGAGAGAGGTGATAAGGACCTCAACTGAGGTGTGGAAGCCATGGGAATGGAGAAAAGGGGATGGATTTGAAAGATAGGTCATTAGGATTGGCAAGATTGGAAAATTGATTGGGTATCAGAAATGGGATGAAAGAGAGAACAGAATCAAGGGTAACTCTGAGGCTAGGAACCTGGACAACTCGAAGGATGATGGTGCCCTCAATAAAAGTTGGAAATTTTGAACAGAGCCGGGTTTGGGAGGAGATAAGAGTTCTGTTTTGGACCTCTTGGCTTGAGATGCCTATGGGAGATTCAGATGGGGATGCCTGGTAGGAAGTTGGAAATATGGGACTGACATTCAGTAAAGAGATTAAGGCTAGATATTGAGATTTAGAAATGATCTTCATGGGGATAATTGGTTCCTGACATAGTTTCAGGAAAAGCACTGATGCTGTGTAGAGTAGCCAGAAACCAGGGGTAATACAGGTAGACAACAGATATTCAAAGAATGTATGAGTAAGAGAAGCTGCAAGAGAGTGAATTGAGCTTGTTTTTGAGTATAGGTCATTCTTTCCTTGAAATTGCTCTTGGTACTCTGTTTTTGGCATTAAAAAAAGAGGAAACTGAGATCCAGAGAAATTAGTTATTTGCCCCTGGGGGCCAATGAAATTACTAAGAGAGGGTGTATAGATGAGAGGGTGCAAGACAGTACTTTGAGAGGTCCCCACATTTGAGAACAGGGTGATGATCCAGCCAAGAAAGCTGAGATGTGGTCAGACAAGTATGAAGAAAACCAAGAGAAAGCAGTGTCACGAAAGGCAGAGGAGGAGCAAGTATATAATATCCAAACCAGATAAAAAATAGCAGCAAGATGATTTAAGCCAAAAGACCATTGGATTTAGCTTTTAAGAAACAGTTGATAACTTTGAGGAGGGAAAGGCAAGGGGGAGGAGAGAAGGGGAGAAATTTTAGTTGCAGGTGAGTAGTAAGGTTGGCAGCCAGAGTACAAATGGCTGAGAAGTCATAGTGGGAGAGCATGAAGCTTGTCCATATTTGCAAACACTGGAAGCCATGTGATGCAATGCAGAGAACTCTTGGTCTGGATTAGATGGAGAGGTTGGATCATGAGTCTGATTTAGCTCTAAATATGTATGTGTGTGTTTATATACACATGTGCATACGTGTGTCTGCATGCATGTATATGTCTCCCTACATGGATCAGAGTTAGATGTTACAGGATCCAGAGAAAAAGGGGAAAGCCTGGTAAATCCAAACCAAATCACCCAGCAAAGGGAGCACTGAGGACTTGTAGCCACGTAACTGAGGAGATCAGGATCTGGGCTGAATCCTAAATGAAATCAGGAAGACCAAAGTTTAACAGAGATTTGTCAAGCTCATCTGAAGATCAGAGTTAGGAGGAATAGGGAAAACCTAATGGCTTGGGCTTACAGGCTGGAGCAGGGTAAGGTATGAATAACATGAATAACCAGCAGAGGAAAAAATACCTTCAGTACCAAGATGTACCTAGAAAAGTTCTCCTATGTGAGCCTGACTCCCAAGTTTTGTTGTTGCTGTTCAGTCATTCAATAGTGTCCCACTCTTTGTGACCCCACGGACCATACTATCCGTGGGGTTTTCTTAGCAAAAATACTGGAGTGGTTTGCCATTTCCTTCTCCATTGGATTAAGGCAAACAGAGATGAAGTGACTTGCCCAGGGTCACACAAACTGAATGCCTGAGGCCAAATTTGAACTCAGGTCTTCCTGACTCCAGGCCCAGTGCTGTATCCATTTAGCCATATACCTGTTTCCCAGGTTACTTCTCTTCTGTCTTGGCTACCAAGGTCAAGATCAATAAGAAGAAAATCTGGACATATACAAGTATTCTTAGTCCATATTTCCCTTCTCCATACAGAACCTCATATTAAGTAAGCAATGGGTGAGCATGCTAGGTATAGAGTCAATAAGATGAGTTCAAATCTGGCCTCAGGATTATTAGATATGTGGCCCTGGGCAAGTCACTGAAGCTCTCTCCACTTCAGGTTTTTCATCTGCAAAATGAATATTGAGCTGGCTGGCCTCAAGGGAACTTTGCAGCTCTAGGTCTTTGATTCCCTGAATGCTAGTAGGTGTTTACGCTTCCTTTACCCCTTCTCAGATGCCTCTGTTAGCAGTCTTAACTAACCACCTCTGCTGTTGTTTACTCTCATTAAAATATCCTTGGCCTGGATTAGCAAAGTCTTGGGCTTGATCTGTCCAAGCTCCAGCTAGAGAACTTCTGCCACCCCATCCCTGTTTACTTCTGGTTATTTTTACCACCATTGCATAGGGGAAACTATTCTGCATTTTTATAGCTTTGTAGAGTTGCCTGCAGCAGAAAAGTTAAGCTACTTTCCCAGAGTCATGCATGCTGCCACTGTGTCAGAGGCAGGATATAACCCCAGGTCTTTCTGATTTAGAGGTCAGCTGTCTAACCAGTAAGCCACATTTGGCCTCAGAGCAACGTCAAAGAAGCTCAGTATTTTGTTCACGGTCATAGTGTTAGGCAGCTTATAGAATTATACTTGTTGATGAAGAATGAGTTCACCTAAGGCAGCTTATAGCCACAAATTTTATAAAAGCTTCAACAAAAAAGTAGGCTTATAGTCTAAAATACTCAGGATGCAAAAGCATCATCTACTGGCCCTGAAACAAACTAAAGGCACATGACCTTCTCTCATGAGAAAATAAAAAAGGTGATCAATCAGTGAACAAGCATTCTATAAGCATCTACTATGTGCTGGGTACTATTGTTAAGTTCTGGAAATACAAAAATAATGAAACAGTCTGTGGTCTCAAGAAGCTCATATGAAAGGGGAGATAATTCATTTTTTATTAATTTATTTTGATTTATCAACAATCATTTCCATATGCTTTTGAGCTTAAAATTTTTCTCCCCCTTCCTCCCCACCACCCTCCCCAAGACGGCTCACCATCTGATATAGGCTATACATATACATTCCTATTAAACATATTTTCACATTAGTGATGTTGTAAGTAAGAATTAGAACCAATAGGAGGAACCATCAGAAAGAGGAAACAAAATACAACAGAAGAAAAAAAAATAGCAAAAAGTATACTTCAATCTGCATTCAAATTCCATAGTTCTTTCTTTGGATGTGGATAACATTTTCCGTCATGAGGCCTTTGGAGAAAAGGGGAGATATTCACATCTCAGTCTAACAGAATATACCTAAAATAGACACAAGGTAGCCTCGGAGGAGAAGACATTGGCAACTAGGGGCACCAGGAAAGACTCATTGAAGGTGGTGTTTGAGTTGTCTAAGAGGTAAATGTTAGAAGGGAGAGCATTCTGTGCTTGGGGGAGAGACCTTGCAGAAGCACTAAAGCAAGAGATGGAGCATCCTGTATGAGGAAGAGCCAGTAGGTTGATGTCTCTTGGCCAAAGAATACATAGAATGGAAGAAAGTATAAGAAGATTAGTAGAATAGGAAGAGACCATATTAACAGAGGGCTTTAAATGCCAAATAGAAGAGTTTTTCTTTGGCCCTATGGCAATAGGTAGCCATTGTCTTTTGGATAAGGGCTTGATCTGGTCTATCTTTTACTTTAATAAAATCACTTGGGCAGTTGTGTGGAGGATGAATTAGAACAGGGAGGGAAATAAAAGCTGAGGGATGAATTACAAGGCTCTTACAAGTAGTCCAGGTGAGGGGTGAAAAGGAGCAAGAGAGGTATCTTGGTGAAATAACTCATATGCAGTTATAAATGTAACAACTGCTGTGGACATATTTTTGTATACTCTGAATTTTATCGAGTCATGGTCCATGAGAAAATGATTTCTCAGTTAAGAATAGCATGTCACTCCTGTAATGCCATTTGTTTTCTGTTTGCTGACCACACTGAAGAGTATGTGTGCATGCCTTTGTATTCTTTTTCTCTCTTTTAATGGAAATGCTCTCCATATACCATTTAAAGAGCTGACTTATGATTGGTTTTGAATCCTTGCTAATTGGGACGAGGCTAAATTGGAATTTGTGATAATTTGGTTGGGATTTAGCTAAGCTGACCTTTAGACTATGAGTGAAAAGAAAAGCAGTAAACACAATTTGAGGGGACCTGTGTAACCTACTTAAGGGAGCAAATCATTTTCAAGCACTTTGGAAGCACACTGGTAATGCAAATAATTGATATTTTAATTGGAAGTTGGGTTTTTGTCCATTAAAGCAGGTTCTCTAGGGATCTTTAGTGAGCAATTCTTCGTTAGCTTGACTTGTTGTCTTGTATACTTAAAAGCAACCTGCATTTATGTGAGCTATCATTATCATTATTATTATTTTGAAACTACAATTTGAACTTTTCTCTAATTCAGACTGGTTTTTCCTCGATGAATTTCAATTAATTAAGTTATGTTATGTTTCTTTTTATCCAATGTGAATATTCTGCAGTGGTAGCAAACTTCTGTTCCTTTTAGTGAATGAAGGGCCTTCCCTCACCTGGAAGATACCATATTTTTCTGAATTCTGTCCAAATTCCACCTGTTCATGTCACTCTTATGTGTAGGCCATTGTATTTCTTGCCATGGACCCTTGAACCATTCACTTTAAAGATGTGCCCAGCACTAGTAGGTAGATAGCTACTACTCAGTTCCAACTATATGACTGCCCTGAGTTTCAAGCAGTCATGGCATTTTAGACTGGGCTTGAAGTCTAGCTCTGGCTGAGCTGACCTTGCCCTCTTCATCCTCTTGATTTCTTCTGGCGGTGGTTTCTTTTGGAAGTTAATGGGACTTTGGCATGCAGGGGGAGCCATGTTTCATGGCATGGAATATAGGGCCTGTTGCTTTGTGGCATGATGTTGGCTTCCACCTCAATGCGTTTATCTCCCTTATAGCTCTCCCTGTGCTATGACCACATGAGCACTCACACATTCCTTTCCAGTGTGGAATAAAATACTTTAAAAATGCAAGGTATCCATGGGTTTCCACAGTAACTAACAGTTATGATACAATATTTTCAAGTTTATGAAGCACTTTGTAACTCTTTCTCATTTGAGCCTCAGAGCAACCTTGTGAGGTGGGGGATATTTTGATTTCCATTTTATGGATGAAAATCCTGAGGGCCTGAGAGGTACCTTGACCTACCCAGAGTCTCACTGCTAGTAAGTGTTACCAGCAGCAGAATTTGAAGCCAGGTCTTCTGAGTGCCAAGTCTGACACTCGGCTCACAAAGCCCCCAGATTCATCATCAGAGGACAAGTAGCGTGACAGGAATGGTTCACGAAAAGATCACTGGAGTCAGACTGAAATACCACTTGTTACCTGAGAGTTTCACTTTCTTGATCTGTAAAATGAGAACAGTAATACCCTCCCTTCCTCAGATCGTAGTGTTGTTATAAGGATTGAATAACTTAACAAAATCAAAATACTCTGTAAGCTGCAAAGTAATACATGAATGAAAGCTACTATTATTTTTATTTCACCAAAATTGAGTTTGTGTTCAGTGAATACTGTCTCATAGGAGGGAAAATCAAGTTGAAATTTCATTAATTGTGCTTTTATTTATACTTCTAATCTAAAGACTAATTAAGGCCTCTTGCCTTAATCAGAGGCATCACCGCATGAAAACATTCGCTGTGCCTGGTCTCCGTGGTGTGAAATGCAGGAAGTAGAACATTCAAGCACGTTTCTAGAAATGCAAATAGACTTCCACTTACCAATGTCAGTAACTTACAAGTACAGAACCTCTTAGTGAAACAGTTAGCTTTGAGAATAGGACCATAAAGATAAACTAATGAGATTTCTCAATGAGTGCTTATGGATATATGGATGTTAACGGACATGGAAGCCTAATATGATGTAAGTGGAGGAGTCAACATGCTCTTTTCTGCCTACTGCCTTATTCCATCAGTCAGTGAACCCTTGTCCTTCGTGGTCCACTCAGTCCTTCATATCATCTGCAGTAAAGCCAGATTATTCTCCCACTTTTTTTTTCTGTCTCAGTCACCCTTTCACATTGGAGAGAGGGAGGGAAATTGCTTTTATTGTTCTTTTTTGGTTTGTTTTTGATATCACAGTCTGTTCTGAATTATACTCTTACCCCCAACACATACACATACACAAACTTACACGCGTCTTGTCTTGTGACTTGAGCAGAAATAACCAATAAAGTAATCTTTGTCTGCCTGTATATTTAATCAGTTAGCAAGCATTTATGGAGGGCTTATGATGTGCCAGGATAAACATTAAATAGTCCCTGCCCACAAAGACTTGATGTTCTATTGGGGGAGATTGTATGTGCACATATAATCATATATAAAATAAATGAAAGGTAATGGGGAGGGGGAGGGTAATCAGGAGGAAAGATCACAACATGGAGGTGATGACTGAGCTGAGCTTTAAAGGAAACTAGGGATTCTGAGAGGTGGAGATATGGACAGGCTCTGTTGCAGGCATGGGTAACAGCCAGTACAAAGATTCGTAAATAGAGGGTGCTTTGTGAGAAATAGCAAGAAGGTGGCTTTGGCTGGAGAGTGTTGTGTGTGAAGGGACTTGTGTGTGCTGACTAGAAAGGTAGGCTGAAGCTAAGCTGGGAAGGCTTTTAAATGACAAACAGAAGAGCTTATATTTCATCTGAGAGGCAATAGGAATCCACTGGAGTTTATTGGACAGAACTATGACATAGCTCCATGCTATAGGAAAATCATTTTGACGGTTATGCACAGGACAAATTGGGGTGGGAAGAGACTTGAGGAAGGGATGCCAATATAGAGGCAGTTGCTGTGATGCAGATGAAAAGTGATGAAGGCCTCTACTGGAGTGGTGGCCTTGTGAGCAGAAGGAAGGGAATGTGAACAGTTCTATGGAGGTAGAATTGACAAGATTTTAGCAACTGATTGGATATGGGGGTGGTCTGGGAGGGGGAGTAGGGATTGAGGAGTCATGGATTACTCTGTGGTTTTGAATCTGAGTGACTGAAAGGATTACAATGCCCTGAACAGAAATAAGGAAGTTCAGAAGGGGGATAGGACCAAAGATAATAACTTCTCTTTGGGGCCTGCTGATTTTGAGGTCATATATTTGTAGCTTTGGAATCCCTAAGTAAACAGAGGATGTGGTAGAGTGGTAAAGGCACTGAATTGGAGTCAGAAGGGCCTGAATTCAAATCATGCCCCTGTCATTTATTATGTGTCTCGTCTTGGCCAGGTCATTTAACGTATCTGAGGCAGTTTCTCCAAACTGGGGATCTTTGGGCTCACTCTGACCCTGCTCTCATGCTCAGGGACTGCAACATACACAGGGCATTGTTTTGTACGTAATCTCTGGTAAGGTTTTTTGTTTGTTTTTTGCAGGGGAGTGGATCTGTACCTGTGATTTCATCAGTTTAGAAAACTACAGATATATAAGCATATACACATAAACACACACACACAGATAAATCTAAATGAGTTACTCATTTGCAACTTAGTCACACAGAGTTTCTTGGGGCAGTGAGAGGGTAAGGGACTTGCCCATAGTCACAGAGTATGTATCGGAATGAGACTGAAACTGGGAAGTTTTCCCTACTCCAAGGTCAACTCTTGATCCCCTCTGCAGTGTTACCTGTCACCTTGCACATAGTAGGTACTTCATAACTATTTAGTGAATTAATATTGAATAAAATGTGATTCTTCAAACAATTTGCTTGAGAGAGGTTTTAACATCTCTAAAGTATCACTGAAAATAATGACAAGAAGTTTAGCAATTTACCAAAATTTTCCCTTTAGGAGGTAGGTAAAATTTATATATTTCAAGTGTATGTAATTTATATACAGACCTATTCACACATAAGTGTGTGACATAAAATGAAAAATCTTTAATATTTTCTTTAAAAAAAAAACTAATAGTTAATTTCGTTTTCTAACAGGTATAAAGGCAGACTAAAAATAAGTTATTGTCTGAAAACTTTAAAGTCTTACTCTGTCCAAAAACGTATACCTTTAAATTTAGTGGGAAGAAAACTTAATACAAATCTTTTCTAAGACATCATAACTGGACTAATACCACATGAACTCAAAATATTGACTTTTAATTGTTAATCAATATTTTGATTAGCTTCTGAGTCTTTATTAACAATGGCTTCCTGTTTGATAGTCTATTCACTTTAGGTTTCAATTATTTAATTACAGGTCTGGATATGAAACTAATCATGCATATATCCATATGATGCTTGCATACTGACAGTCGAAAATCATTAAACAGTCATTACTGTAAACTGACGTTGGCCTGTAATTTTTGCAGTTAACTGGGGAGTTGCTGCTTGATGAACAATCCAATTAAAACTGGCAACAAAAGGCCCACGATGTCAGCCAAATCGCTTCTTAATAGTCAATGCAGCCGTCACAAAACATCAACATTCAGATCCCCATAGAAGCATAAAGCTTCATGGAGAAACAATTCTAGGAAATGAATAATAATTACAGCATCTTGAGGCTTCTTTTAATAGATGTGCACTCATTAAAAATATTTTGTTGGTTAGAATCAGATGAAAATGTATGCTTCTCTTGATACTTCCTTATATATTTGTTACAATGGTTTTCTTTCATATTATATAGATATGGTTCCTAGTATTCAAAAGTGATATTTACCAACATTTTAATAACTTAGAAGACAAGACCTAATTTTCAAAAAGCAATGAGAACAATGGAAATGTATAATTTAATAATCTCTCCGTGATCTATTGACATCTCAAAAATAATAGTATAATAACACATTACCCTGGAATTTGAATGGAAGAACAGGTGACAGCTACATTAGCCATCCACCATTTCAGAGTGAATAATACCAAAGCAATATATTACATTCAGGCTCTGGATATACATTGCCAAGCATCTGGATGAATCAATCACCCAGATGTTTTCTGCTATCCAGCTGTTTGGTGTTACATAGGCAAAAATCCAGATGATTAACTGAATTTGTCATTCTTCGTCCAGATGGTTGGTATCGTATAGCCATGGCTTTGGACTGCTCATGGAAATTAGTCAGGTGTACCACTGACAGTCTATCTCCTGAAATGTCTCCTAGGGACATTTCCCTCTTGGATTATTCTTTTTTAAAATGGTCAGGTTTCCTTTGTATAAGAAAAGAAAACATACAGGAATACCCCTGGAAAAAAATATGAAAAGTATCAGGAACAATAAGAGGAAGTCAAGTCAGCAATGCTTTGTTTTTATTAACAGAAAAAACAGTCTTACTCTAACCTCCAAAATACCCAAGTGGATTAGGGCTCCACTTAGATTATGATACACTCTCCATACTTGAAAAACTACTTTATCACACAGACACCCAGTGGAGCCCTCAAACAGATGGCAGTGTTGGTGACTTTCATTTGTTCCATCTATTATGTTTATGTATTAGTTTATCGGTCGATTAAATGTAGCCTTCATCTAAAATCATACAGTGTAGTTTTCTGTTATGAAGAACAAATTGACAATTACACTTCCCTAGCTGTGGTCCCCTTGGTTTTATATGCCAAGCAAGCCAGTGATTTGTTTTTAGAATGAAAACCTCAAAGGGAATGATGAGGCAGATGTGCGTTTTAATTTCTCTTATTTGAGGTAATGAACGAAATACTCCTTTAGTAATGGGCATGAAAATGCTAACAGTTATCTATCACAAAATAGTAAACAATCCAGCTATCCTATCAAAATTATTAACTTTTTTAAGATACTCCTATCTTTGCTCATTCATTGATCAACACGAATTGACCAAAATTTCTGAGACTTATTCAGTGTCTGCATTGGCCCCTAACAAATTTCAGAACAATGACAGACAGCCCTTTTTGTTGTACAGAATGTCAGATTTATCAGCTTAGCTGAAATTATTTCCACTGGCTGCTTGAATCATTGAAGGTGATGGCCAAGTCTTCCAGCTCTTGAAGCATTAGGTAAAACTGTTCTCTTAGACATGAACCTGTTCTGTTTGAAAATGAGTAATCCGTTACTATTAAAGAGGAAATAAAGGCTTCTATTAAAAAAAAATATGAGGAAGAGTGAAGAAGTACATGTTAATTTCTATTTCAAATGAATCACATCCATTCCTGTATTCATATCACTTTATTTTTATTTTCTTCAGTAAATAGACGTTTACTCATATCTAGTTAAATGACAGAGTTGATGATGAATTCTAAAGGAACTTGTTCAGGTAACTTTACTTTGGCAGGTTCCTACAGAGCACCCACATGTAAATTTAGAGATTTCTTAACATTGTTAAAGTTACTATGGAACATAGTAAAGAAGCGCAAATGAGGTAACCATTTTGTCATGGTTGTCTCTAAGGAAAACATCAGTACCAGTTTATCTCTATAAAAAAGTACAAAGACAACGGCTGTCCTTTACATTTTCCGACATTTTCAAAGATTAATTGTAGTTTTAAAAGATGAATGTACAGATTTCTAATATAATTCAGGAGGTGTATCTTTAAAGAAATATTTAAAATCACTTATTGACATAACCCAGCAAAATTGATTTCTGGACAAATAAGCTACTTTAGGGTAACTTAATCATTTAGGAAGCACTGTCATAGAAAGGGGAAAGTGTTGGATAGAGGTTAGGAGACTGGGATTTTAGCAGTTACTAGCCAAGTATTTAAACACTCTTAAACCTCAGATTTCTTCCTTGTAAATGAGGATAATGCCAATCATCTTGCCTTCATTAAATGCATATTGGGAGGATCAAATGTGAAGTACAATAGAGATCGGGACTGGACCTGTGATTTCTTGGGGATCGGGAACTTCCAGGTGAGGAAGCTCCTGCCAGTGTAGCTTGCCATCTTCTCTCCAACTTTCAGTCTTAGAAGGCTGCCTTTGAACTCTGAGACAGTCAATGACTTGCCCAAGGTCACACAACCAGTATGTTTCAAAGGTCTTTAACCAGTGAGAAAATGTTTGAATGCAAAGCCCTTTCAAAGAACTCATATAAATAAGATATACATAAAATCGGAATTGTAATATTTGACTAATTATTATAGTCTTAAAAAATTGGATTGATGCATTTAAAACTTTTCCTTTGTGCATCCAGCCCACACCTTTCTAGCCTCATTTAAAGCTGCTCACCCTCATATACCCCATGCTTTAGACAACGGCTTTTCTCGAACACACACCATGCTTGCTTTCTTCTATGCTTTTGCTTGTGTCTGAAGTGCCCTCTGCTACCTTTCTTTCAGTTAAAATACAACCCATCCTTCAAGGTCTAACTCATGCTCCACCTCTTCAGTGAAGCCTCTGTTGATTCCTTTCCAGCTCAAAGTGAGCCTTGGCCCCTTTAAACTTTCCTAACAAAATGTTAGTATCTTCAGTATGCATATTCATACACACTCTCTCACATCTTCTGTATATACAGAGATGTCATTGCTCAAACAGTCCCACAGAACTTTCCGGGGCTGCAGAACCGGTTAAAATGTAAAGGAGAACTATTTAACAAAATGAATAAAAATACAATAGAACAGAGATTTTGTTGGTTTGTAGTTTTCTGAGTCAGTATGCAGCCTGCAGGGATCCATTTCTGTTTGAGTTTGACACCTGTGCTTTTTAAGAGGGTAAGTGCCTTGAGAGCAAGGGAGCCCTGCAGGGGTACTTATCTTTGTAGCCCCCTCAGCCTTTGCAAGTTGTAGGTGTTCAAAGTTCATGCTTATTAAACTGAGTCTAAGACTCTCCATTAAGCAAGTATTCCACATTTTCACCGAGAGCATGAAAAATGACATTACTGATTCAGTTGCATTTCTGGCCCCCCAGAAGTGAGTCTGATAAACATCTCCATCCCATAAACTGAAAAGGCTTTTGTTCAAATGAAAAGGAAGAATGCTTGACTCTATTATAGAATTTGCTTATGTGACACATATTTGTGATCCAAAGCATTGCTATGGAAGTTGCCCTTTGGCAAAGATGTGCCATAAATATCTTTGCAGACTAATAAGAAATATGTAGCACTGGAGAGGGAGACAGGCAAGGGTATCCATTTTAGCAAGCACTGTTGAACAAAATAATGGCAATCGAGTGCGTGGTCACTTCTTGCTCCACTAAGAATATCTGAAACATCAGTGCAATTTATTGTTCAGTGTTGCAGTTTTGTTATAACCTCTTGCATAGCTTATTTTTAAACAGGCTAACATTGTAATTTTGTCGATATGAACCTGTACATGGGAAAATAATTGCTAGAACATAGCTTGTGGTTTGAGTTAGGAAAAACTCAGTTAAACCAGGCGGACATCACACATTGTTTTTCCCGGGTCTTGTTTGTGTTTGTTTTGGATAACCTGGATCATCTTTGCTGCTCAGTTGGCAAGATTATCTAATGAAGCATGGTCAGTAAATAATTGGTGACGTGAAGAGCACTAAAAATAAGTCAGAAATTCCCTTTCCTTTGAGGGAACTAGAAAGACAAATACATAAAATCAGGAGATGCAGACACAAATATGTTCTCTGACCATCTTCCAACAGCACTGCTGCCAGAGCGGTCTCCTTCACCTTTCTTGTATTCTCTCATTCCCCTGGCAGTTCTTCCTATACATTTTTGCCTGCATCTTGGTAAGTTAGTGTCATAGCATCACAAAATGTTAGCTGAAAGAAGCCTTGGAAACTACTTAGTCCAACCCTCTCATTTTATAAAGGGAGAAACTGAGGCCCAGTTTGGGGAAGGGACTTGCCTTGAGTTAGTGGCAGAGCCAATATTTGAACTTGGGTCTCCTGACCCTGAGTCCAGTGTTCTTTCTCCTTCACCATTCTGCCTCTTTCCTCTGTTATCTACCCCTTCTTAGACATTCTGAAGAGACGCCAATTGCCTCTCAAATCAAATGTAAAATTGGAGGCTTTAAAGCTCTCTTCCATGTGCTGGGACCCATTCATTCTCTGTGTTCTCACTTCAGCTGCAATGCTGGTGTTATTTTCCTCTTGAGGTATTAAATATCAAATGACGTACTTACCACAGACTCTCTGAAGTGGACGGGCCCTCAGAGACTATCTTCGATCAGATACCTGAAGGAGAATCCCCTCTCCAGCCCATACAACAAGTGGTCATCCAGTTTGAATCTCCCCAGTGACAGGGGTTTTATTATTTCCTAGAATTGCCGATTTCACATTTGGACAGCTGTCATTGTTAGGCAAAGTGGCAACTGCCACCCAGTGCTCTGATTTGTGTTTTCTGGGCCATACAGCAGTTATTTGGGGTCTAATTGCACAATGACTAGAACCCTAAATGACTCACTTCATTTTTCTGTGTCTCAGTTTCTTCATCTATAAAATGGAGGTGCTACACTTGATGTATGTATCGTGCTTATTTCAAAGTGAAAAGTTCTCTTCGGAATATTTGCTCAGTGCACATTCTTTTGTCTTTTATTCCTTACAAGAAAATTTTGAAAATGAGAAACAGCCTAATAGTCAAATAGGTAAATACTGACAGTGAAAGAAAAGCGGATGGAATGGGGAAAAGAAGAAATAAATAATAATAATAGTGTATCAGTAGTCAATGTGTATAGGTTAAGGTGATGAGGATCAACTAGTTTTTAACCAAAAAACAAACAAGCAAAATTCTTTGACTTTAGTATGTATCACCAGCCATATATGCTCACTCACTTAACCAGATTTTTTGGCATGCTGTAGATAGAGTCATTATTACCACCAAGTCAAGACACTTATGGCATTCAGCAATAATCTCATAAATCCCTAAGTCAGGGAGGTCTGCTTTGCATGTATTTTTTTTTCTTTTTCTCTCCTACTTATTTCACAAGGACATAAGAACAAATGAAATTATATGGCTTCAAAGGAAGGCATTGCGGTCTTCCAAAAGAATAGTATAGAGTAGAATCCAGTAGCTTCTAGGTGACTCAGTGTAAGATTTGTCTCAATCTTGGATTCTGTATAAATCATAGGAAGATATAGATAGGTAGATAAGTATGTAGGTAGATCATAGTATTTGTTTCAGGATGGATTTTTAATATATGGATTCATCCATTCTATTGGTCAGATCACATTCAGACATGTTAATCAGACATGTTAATCCTGGGAGGGGAAAGAGGGTAAGAGAAGGGTGGAGAAGAAGGGAGGAAGGGGAGGAGACTTATCCACATTGACAATACAAGTGAATGGCAGACAGACAGCGGACTCAAATGTAGGTACAGGTTTGATGGTTTTTTCACAACATTAAAAGGAGGTTTCTATATATTTACTTACTATGACGGAAGTATGTGAGAAACATGATATTTCAAAGTGGTCTCCAAGAGGTGACTTTGAAGATACTCTGAAAAGTTTATGTGTATATCCTGACACTTCATCTAGTCACCAGGGTCTATTCCCCATGTGAGGTTTTATGTGCTTTAAGAGAAAGTTTTGAAAGGTGGTTTTGCTTGCAAGTTAGTCTAGTGAATCAAGTGTCAGATAATATTTCTAAAGAGCTTTGAAAAATGTACATGAAAGGTGCTTCTTAAGCACACCGTACAATACTTTTGTCTTCATAAAATTGTTCTTTTTTCTTTTGTGGGGGTGGGGGCTCAGATCTAATCTTTGCCCCTTCGCACCATGAAAGAGTATCTGGTGCTTTAGAAATGCACATGAACCTAGAATATTTTGCTGTAGAAGATGCAAGTGGATACATTCAGAGCCCATAAGTAAAAGCCCTGAAATGTAATTTGTTTGCTCAAGTAAAAGAGAATGAGTGCCTGCTCAACCTTTTGAAGTTCGTAGAGAGTCCAAGGATTGAGATAGGTCTTATGCTGAGTTACTTGCCTTGACTTTTGAATAACAGCAAAATTCTAGAATGTATTATTAGAAAGATAGTTATTTAAAAGAAGAAGAAGAGATCATGGAGAATCATCATATCTTCATTACGAACAAGTCATGCGAGGCTAACCTCACTCCTTTTGTTGCTGGAGTTACTTATGAAGATGTAGGTTACACAGATTTCAGCAAAGCATGTGACAGGGTCTCTCTTGCTCTTCTAGAGGACATTGTGGAGAATTGGGGGCTAAGCAGTAATGTAATATGATAGATTCAAAACTTGTTGAATGACTAGGCATAAAGAGCGTCCATGAATGGTTTTATGTCATCTTGAATAGCTGTTTTCAGTGGAGAGTCTCAAGGATTTATACTTGGCTTTCTCTGTGCTTCTTAACATTTTTATCAATGAATCAGATAAAGGTATAGATGGTATGTTTACAAGATTTGTCAAAGATGCAAAGTTAAGAGAAATAACACTGGATGGGAAAGTTGGGATCCAGAAAGATCTCAGTGAATTGAAACATGGGACAAAGTCTACATGTATGAGGTTTAATAGAGATGACTGTCTTAAAACTGGATTTACAAAAATAAAATTTTTATAAGTATAGTAGGCTGGTCATCATTAGCAGTCCATCTGAAAATATATGGGGGTTTTAGTGTCCTGCAATTTGAATCTGAGTCTACGGTGTGATGTCAGCCACTAAATCTAGCACAATCTTAGGTTATATCAAAAGACTTACTGCCCAGGTCAGGAAAGCTGATAGTCCCACTGTGTTCTGCCCTTGTCGCATGAACAGGAGAGCATCAAGAAGAGGGCGGCCAGGATGGTGAAGGCCCTTGAGTTCATGTCATAGGAAGGTTGATTGAAGGAACTAGGGATATTTATCCTGAAGAAGATAAGATTTGGTAGAGGTTGGGGTATCATGACTGTGCTCAAGTATTAGAAGGGCTTTCATGTGAAAGAGGGAATAAACTTGTGATTGACCCCAGAGAACAGAACCAAGAACAGAGTCTGGAAGTTGCACAAAGCTCGACTTAAACCAAAACTTCCAATAATTGAAATTGTCCAAAAGTGATATAGGTTGCATACTGTAGGTAGTAAGTTTCCAAACTCTGGAGATCTTCAGATAGGTTTTAGATCAAGAATTCTAAACTTAGGGTCTATGAACTTGCTTTTAAAAATATATTTGTATAACTTTCTTAGTGTCAAGCAGAGGTTCCCAAACTTATTTGGCCTACTGTCCCCTTTGCAAAAAAAATTACTCAGCACCCCCCTGGAAATCTTTCTTTAACCCTTTAATGATTTTTTTTTGAAATTTGCATAATTTCAAAAAATATAAAATGTATTTTTCTAAATGACATGTCTTAAATTTAATAATTTATTGTAAATTTGGGGACATTTTCCTGCATTGAAATTTTGATGAAGCAATATTGTATCATGTAACTGCATAGTATCATATTGTAAACAAATTATAATTATTACATGCACATATTCCTGCCAGTGCATTCTAGACTTCCCGACAATGTGTGACAAACTTGCCTGCCGGAACTTACTTGTTAAGACCTGTTGGCGGACTTGACCACTGATCGGTTATAACTTGCATTTTGTGTGTTTATTTGGAAAATAATGTAATCACTATGATTTTAACTCTTACACAACAGATGAAACATGTCCAAATGGTTTTTCACAGTTTTCTTCTCTTCTTTCCTTATGTCCTGTATTTTAATTCAACACCTTCTAATTGCACCTGAGGCTACTAGCAACCCCCTGGATCATTGCAGCACCCACCAGTGGACAGTATCCTGCATTTTGGGAAGGTCTGAGTGTCCCAAAAGTTTTACTGTGGTTTTAAGCACACTTTAAAACTACAGTCAGATTTTTGGAGCACTCTGTATAATTAGTTTCCTTTGTAATCCTACGTGTTTTACTTTATTCATTTAAAAACATGATTATTAGAAGGGGTCCATAGGCTTCATGAGGCAGATGGCCAAAGGAATCCAGCAGACAAAAAAAGTGCATCTAGATGAACACTTAGGTGTTGTAGAAGGCATTTTTATTTGGGGAAAGGTTGCATTGGATTGCATCTCTGGGTCCTTCCTCCCCACAGTGCTGAATGATTCCTAGTCATGGCCCATAAGTGCCTCCCAGGAATTGTTTGGGGTTAACTATGGCAAAATACCAAAATGTATGAACAATTTTCTACCTTATATTATGAAAAAGCTTAAAGAATTAAGATTCAGACAATGAAATATTTTCTTCAGGTATATTATTATATTACATGGAATTTTTCTGTTTTGTGGAGCTCAGTAAATGGTTCATTTTATGCTATAATTTGGAAGGCTTATAATTTACTAATTGAACCAGGTACTCCTTGGTGATATTATTGATCTGATTAGGCTTGCAAAAGTACGATAGTGGAGGTGAACAAAGTTCTACTTAATTTACCTCATCGAACATAAACGAAATTGAGATTCCTAGGACCATACCTTTTTTGATTATGTGGTGTTTAATAACTGATTGGGAGTAATCACAGATTTTTCTTTTACTTCCCCATGATGTCTTTGCAAAGTTAAGTTAGAAGCAAGAAGGAGGTAAATTTTATCTTCATTGAAGTTGCCACACGATGATAAATGAGTTCCAAATTTTGGAGGCTCTTTGAGCAGAGTCTCTTTATACAGTGGTATTTTTCAGTCTACATGATGGTAAATGTTAGCCCTTTAACAAGATAGACTTTTCAGTGGTGATGACATAGCAGATAATGTGCTGGACCTGGAGTCAAGAAGACCTAAGTTCCAATCATGCTTCAGACACTTACAAGCTGTGGGACTCTGCTCACTTCACTTAACCTCTCCCATCCTCACTGCCCTCAACTATGAAATGGGATAATAATAGCACTTATCTTCTGGGATTGTTGTGAGAATCAAATGAGATAAATTTATAAAGTGCTTAGCACAGTGCCTGGCACATAGGAGGCAGTAAACAAACTCATGTTTCCTTCTTCCATTCTTACAAATAAACTATAGATGTGGAACATTGTTTATAACATTAGATTATTTCTATGTGTTGATAATTTTGGCTGAGTTTTTTTCTCTGCTTCCTCTTTTTTCCCTTTTTTGTCTTTAATTCTTTGTTATAAGAGATGTCTCTGGGAAGAGAGATATAAGGGGAAATCTAGATAATATAAAAACAAAAAATATCAATAAAAATCTATTTTTAAGATGAGCTCTAATCACATTTTGTGACATCATCTTAAGATCTATCGAAAGGTCACATTTCTCAGGGCTGAATCTACACTACCACGGATCACAAGCCCTTCATAGTTTAGTCAACTATCTTTGGGAGTTGTTTTAGTTGACAGTTTCATGCCTCTGCAGCTAGCGTGGTGATGAGCCCCTCTGGACATAGCTAAGCTGGTCTTCTGACAGTCCTCTGTCACAAGTCTATATCCCTCCTTCTTGTGCCACACAAGCAAGTTTCTCTCTTTCCAGTTCTGCACAGGTTTATGGACTTCATTTTCCTCACTTGTAAAATGGGGGAGTTGAATTCTATGACTTCTAAGGTCTCTTACACTCCTTTTGATCCTATGATTCTCTAACCATGGACCTCCTGTTATATTGGACTTTCTCCCCTTTGTCCCCATCATCTGATATGAGATGTTTCTCCCACGCATAAATACTGGGCCTGAAGACTTAGAACAGCACTCTTCCTTTTCCTACCCTGGTGCTCTGTGGCAACTGTGCCAGGTTATTTAAATTACCCAGGACTGATTTCTGAAACACTTACAATAGAAGAGTGAAGGGGAATGGTACCCACTCCATCTGACTCAAATGCCCACATGCTGACAGTACTTCAAAGAGATGTAATTTCATCAAGGTGGTGGGTAGTCCTTCCATCAACACAGATCAAAACCCTTCTATAAGCTAGTTAGGTAATCAGAAGTTACTGTGGCTTAAAAATTCATCCCTTTGCAGCCAAACTGTCTTTGAGCATACCTGCCTTAGTCTGGTAAAAGGTTACAGTGAATGACCAGGCCTTTCCAGAGTAGTTGTGCTGTTTGGAGCTTTGTGTTCAACTCTTGTAGTTTTGAAGAAATCAAGGTCACCCCCATGTCCACATATGGTATCATTAGGGCATTGGTGGAAGCCCTACTACAATCAGAATTGATGAATGAATAAGCAATAGGATTACCGACATAGAGAAATGGAAAGAGCTCTGGGTCGAATATTGAGAAACCCAAGGTCTAGTCTTATTTCTGACACTAAGTCCTTGTGTGACCTAGGATAGGTCACTTAAGCCTGCTGGGTAAGAACAGGGATTCCACAAGATTACCACTGAAGAAAGTTCTTTCACCTCTAACGCTGTATGGTTCTAAATTGAGAACAGAAGCATTCAAAGAGATATGATTTACATATTTTTCTAAACAATGGTCTCTGTGAGCAGGCAGACAGCCATAGCAATGCTAATTCATACCTTTGTTAGCCATTTTTGATGGTTCACAGAGTCTATACTGTAACCTGTAGGTGGTATAAAGCTACCTATAAAAGAGAATTGATAAGATCATTTTTCAGAACTCTTGAAGATATGCAGCTTAGAATAGGGCCTTTGATTTGGGGAAACATGTCAAAGTTCTGTTAGAGAGAGTCAAAGGAACCAAGGAGTAATGCCAAAGAGGTGTTAACACCCAAGTAAACTGCATGTGATGCTTAGAGCATTGTGATAGTCTAAACAGCCCCCACTGACTTAAGCATGTTGGGGAGACAGGGTGCCACTTGATTAATTACCCATCGAGACAATATGATGTGCAAGTTGTACACCAGGTGGCAGTATACTCAAGCCACCAACCATGTGGTCTCATCAGAGTTTCTCTGGTACACAGGCACAACCCCTCCACCAAGCTGTGCAACTCTTAAAGTGATTTTTTTTTTAAGTCCGCTCTGGATAGGTTATGAATTTAGATTATTGAATGAAGAAACATTACTGAAACATTAAAAAAATGAAATCTAAACTCTGCATATGGCTTAGAGCCGTTACCCTGCGTCTAGACTTTATTCTTTGCCAAATAACACATTCATATGACCCTACTATGGCCACATCATTTGTTTTATGTTAAGAAAATTCAAGGAAAATAATTTGGGGCTCTACTTCTAAATATATCCCCAAACATCTTCCTACTTCCCCTCCCAGCTTTTCCTTTTGGAGTCAACAAGTCAAATCAAAAAGCATTTATTAAGCCTTTACTTTGTGCCAGGCACTGTGCTAAGGACTAGGGATACAGATATAAGCAAAAAGAAGGAGCTTGCATTCTAATGTGACAAATCAAAGGGAATTAAAAGGTGGGGAAGGGACTATGGGACATGGAAGGCAATTGGCCAGGCCATTGTGGCAAAGTGTGAAGAATGAGACATAGCTACTCTGTGCCTTCCCTCAAAAGGGTGATTCCAGGAGAAACTCACCAATCAGAGAAAGGGGGAAGGCAGTTAAAGCATGATGGCAAAGTCTAGAGAATGTTTAGTGTCAAAGTCCATGGTGCCACAGGAACAGTTCCTAAGCACTTCTCCACATGTATAGGTCATGGAAAAGATAAAGATTGCACATCTAGGACCCTCCCTTGGGATTCAGACAGCAAGCAAGAAAAGAGGGAGACTTCAGGGAGTTAGATTCATCTCCTTGCTTTCTTATCAGCCAAAGAGTTTTTTCCTAGGCTGTTGTTCTCACCCACTAGGCTGGTCTCACTTCCATACACTGGCTCTCAGTTATCTCACTCTCTGAGCATGAGTCTCTTCTGTGCAGTGATTCTAACACTGGTTGCAAGCAACACATTTGCTCTGGATCACAGCTGCATGCAGCAGAGGAGTCCAACCCCAAAGTGCCCTGCTTTCAGCCCACTTGGCCAGCACACCTGGATTTCTAGTTCTGGCTCTGCCACAAGCTATTTGTGACCTTGGCCTGTTTAGGCCTGGCTTTCCACATTCCTGAAATGAGAGAATTAGACCAAATGACCTTGGAAGTCCCCCTTTCCTTAAAAAAAAAAAGATATTATTTAGTACTTCGCCTAGATAATGTGCTATGAATAAGAAAATTAGAATTGGCAATAATGAGGAAACAATTTATCAGTAGGCATTCCAGGGGAAAATATTTAAGGTTCACTCTCTCTACACAGTGCCCAGCTTAATGGGTAGAAGGTGAAGAATTCATCCAAATTAATCATTTGTCATCCTGTAGAAACTACCATCGGAGCAGCTAAGCAGCACTGCAGTGGATAGAGCATTAGTCCCAGAGTCAGGAAGACCTGAGTTCAAATTCAGCCTCAGATACTTACTAGCCGTGTGACCCTGGGCAAGTCACTTAACCATGTTTGCCTCAGTTTCTTCATCTGTAAAATGAGTTGGAAAAGGAAATGGCAAGCCACTCCAATTATCTTTGCCAAGAAAACCCCAAATGGGGTCACGGAGAATCAGACATGACTGAAACAACCAAGCAACACTGGGAACCACCAAGACCATAACCCATAATAATGAGCACATAATGAACTCATACTTTTTTTTCATGTGAATTCAGTCCAGCTAATTTTTGTATGATCGTATTGCACTAGAAAGTCAGAAAACCTGAATTCTATTCCTTACTCTACCATTAGTCACCCATGACCTTAAGTCATTTTCCCTCCCTTGGCCTCAGTTTCCTCATTTGTAAAACAAGAGTGTTAGATTATAGGAGCTCTACGATCCCTAAGAGACAGTATGATGTGGTGAATAAAGAGCTGGCCTTACTGTCAGGAAGATAATAATAATAGTAGCTAACATTTGTATAATGCTTACAGTTACTAGGCCTTGTGTTAAGTACTTTTATTATCTCATTTGATCCTTAGAATAACTCCAAAAGGGAGGTGCTGTTATTGGGTCCATTTTACAGTTGAGGAAAGTGACTTGCCCAGGGTCACACAGCTGTTAAGTGTCTGAGACCATATTTGAACTTAGGGCTTCCTGACTCCAGGCCTGGCCTCTATCCATTGTAGCTCCACCTAGCTGCTGGGAAGACTGATTTTGTGACTCTGAGCATATTGCTTAACCTCTCAGTGTGCCAGCCAGCTCTTTAAAATTCAAAGTTGCAGAACAGGTCTGCTTGAAAAGGAGTTTCCTCACCAAGAACACTGTATGCCAATGAAATTGAAGGTCTAAATCAAGAAAAGTCCCCTTGTAGCTCTGATGTTCCATAATTCTGTGTTCTTCACGCTCATGCAGAATAATTGTAATAACTTACACTTTATTTCTGTACCACTTTAAGGTTTACAATGGGATTTCCCCGTAACAGCTTTGTGACATAGGTAGTATGGGTACCCAGTTTTACAGAAGAGATCAAAAGACTTGGCCGTAGTCACACAGGTAATATCAGAGGAAAGATGCAAATTAAGGTCTCTTTACTCCAAGTTGTTCAGTGCTCTTCCCATTATACCACACTGTACTTCATCTTGGCCCAGTGGTATGTCACATACACAGGATTCTCAGCATTGCAGTCTTATGCACCCATTGAGAACTCATGCACCCTAGATGAACTTTTTTTCCCCGTTTCCACACTGAGGTTGCCAGCATTCTTTGTCATGATTCAGATTCATGGAGATTAAAGGAACAGGAAGTAGTGATTTACTAGCCATAGGACAGAGGAAATATTAAGTAAGGATACACTTGTGGAGGTAATCTGCCCTAAGGTTCTGGTTAGATGTTCAAAATAAATAAGGGTTTAATGCTAGGTTTGTTCTGGTATTTTAGCTGTTACCTGCACCACGATAATGGTAAAAGAGTAGCCAAAGCTAGTGGTTTTAGCATTTATCCCCTTTCTGCTCCAAAACAGAAGTGGAAAGCTGGTAATTTGGCCTGTGTAAGGCAAGAGGGATGCTTTCCTGGAGAAGAACAGAATGGAAAGAGGAAGAAGGTCCTGCCCTCGCTCCACAGATCTTTTTAAAAGTGGCTAGCACATATCTAGATTTCCAGAAGATTAAATTAGGCTCCCACAGCCCCAGCTGGCTTTTGATGTTCATCTCTGCATTGCCTCTTTTTATTTTTGAGATGCTTTCTGGGCCTCAAAATTCCGTGCACTGTATATTACTTATTCCTTATTTCTTTCCTAGTCTTTTTTTCTTTCTTCCTAACTCCCACAGGCTGAAAATACAGTGAAAACTCACAGGAGTGATCACACTGCAGATTGGTATAAGATTTTTGAGCAGCTCCATTTCTGACATGGGCCATCTCACCCCTGCTTAGGCAGTCTAATGGTCTCTTGCTCCCAAGGGCTTACCATAGAAGTGGCAGACAGTGTGGACACCCAATCAGACTATACTGTGCCACACACAGTGAAGCTAATCAATCAAAAAACATTTATTAAGCCTGTGCCAGGCATTGTGTAAGGACTGGGAATACTGAAGGAGGCAAAAGACAGTCCTTGCCCTCAAGGAGCTCACAATCTAATGAGGGAGACAACATGTAAAGAAATATGTACAAACAGCCTCTCTATGGGATAAATAGGAGATAATTAAGAGAGGGAAAAACACTAGAATTTAGAGGGGTTGGGAAAGATTTTCTGCAGAAGTTGAGGTTTTAGTTGGTAATTAAGGGAAGCAGGGAAGGCAGTAAGGAGGAGGAGAAAGATGAAAGGAGAAAGGATGTTCCAAGAGTGGGGAATGGAGAAAAAGCCCTGAACCCAGAAATGGAGTGTCTTGTTCATGAAACATCCCCTGGCTCGACTCAGCTATACTGCAACTCAGAACTTCTAGGCTCAAGGGATCCACTAGCCTCTGTCACCCCCAGTAGCAGGGTTTATAAGCTTCCATTCTTGGCCCCTAGTCTTCCTATTTAACAAACAAATTCCTTTCCTGAGATCTTTCCTTTTTGCTGTTAGGCTACAGAATTAATTGCTTTTTCCCTTCCTCTAAATGTCATTTGTCTTCACTTGAGAAATAGTCCTCCCAGCGCTTCAGACAGAATGTCTTCGTGTGTGCTTCATCCGAAATTGAGTTAGAGTTTCAGAAATCGTCTTCAAATGATTTCCATCCATTTCTTCTTGCACAACTATGGCGTGTCAGTTTGTAACCTTGTTACATTTCTGCAGCATTGTGTCATTAGCCTATTTAAGAAATCATTTCTTGTCAGCTGCTTTCAAGTAAATAATGAACTTGGGAACCAAAAATAATTGAAATACCTACACAGTGCTATAGCCTGACTGGAAACTAAAAATAAAACTTTTCAAGATCATCATTTTCTTAGATTTTCTCTCTGACACACTCTAATGGAAGTTACAGTGTCACTTGTTAGTATGTGGGGAAAAAAACCAGAGCATTTATTTCCTTCATGTTTCATGGTTCAAAATGCATGGTAGAGTTGTCTTCAAGGCCACCATTAAAAGTCTTTAGGTGAAATGTGGAAAGTTGTTTTGCTCAACTAGCTATGTTTGTAACGGGGCTTTTGTTTTTCTCTCTTTCTCAATTGGGAGTGGGGGAGGTAGGAGGAATAGAAGGCAGACTTTCAGTGATTGAAAAAAAATTAATTTTTAAAACAAGTCTTTAGCCAAAAATTGGTTTTAATTGTGAATGAAGAGTGCATACATAACAATGTCAAAGTACAGTATGAAGCAGAGCTCAGCAAGTGCCCTTCTTCTTGGGAAAATAGGTAGGTGACCAAAGTGCCTCCTATCCTCAAGCTCTGTGTGTGTGTGTGTGTGTGTGTGCACGCACGTGTGCATGCACATGTGCACGTCTTTGTGTGAATGATGAAAGCTGGCCCTAGCATCAAGTAAAACCTGGGCCCACATACCAGAACATGACACATGAAATTGGAGACCTTAGGTGAATTCTTAATCTCTATACCGCAGCAACTGTCTGCAACTAGAAGTTACAGAGTAGGTATTAGTTTGCATTGGGGGAGGGGGGTGAGAGGCTCAGGGGATTTCCTCACAGGGAGAACCCTTTAAACACTTGAAATTACAGGTCCTACTAACTCTTTGCATGCACATGCATATACATATATGCATTTGAGTGTGTGTGTGAGCAAAACTGTTTATTACTCCTACCTATTGTATCTTCACAGTAGATTATGTATTGTCTAGAAAATATGCAGTTTAGTTCCTCTGTATTTTCAGTCATGTCATATATTCTCTCATGTTTTGCCTTTCATAAGTATTGGGATAGGCCCATGATTTCACAGGTATAGGAAACTCTTAGGTGAGAAAACTCCCTCAATGAGTATAGCTTAACACCTTCTTTGTAACTTAAAGTCCTATAACCTAGAATACTGAGAAGGTGTTAAGCTATAAGTGGCTTGGCCACTTATTCAAAAGCAAGTCTTGAACCCAGGTCAAAGGTGAGGTTTATATCAGTGTTCTGTCCATTATGCTATAGCTGCTTCTCACCAGCCATTTGATAGAGGATGCTCCCATTCTCACCTTAGTGGCTTATTTTACTGATGACTTCTTTCATTATTAACCAGTTCAAATACTCTTGAATCCCTTTCCTTGCTGTCCCTTCATGCCTTCCCAAACACTAAGTCTCCAATTCCTTTGCTGCTGAAAAGCACAGTCATGCCGAGTGGCTCCCCCCACACACACACCCCTACAAATTTGTTATCTAATTATACCTGGATCCTCATGATTTCCTGGCAATCCTTTTGGTTTTCCCTGATTGAATCTTCATCTCACTCCCCACAGCAATGCTTCCAAACCTTCTCTTCTGTTCTTAGAACAACTGTTCTTGGTCACAACTACTTGTTCCCTTCTCCATCTCTGCAGAGGTCCTTCACTTTCTTGAGGAGATCAAGATCATCTGACATGAGTACCCTTGTTTCACCTCTTCCATGCCTAATCCTCTTGTCTCTGGGGAATAGGTGGGTCTTCCTGTCAAGACCAGTCTGTTTACTTGTGCCTTTGATATATCCCCTCCCATTTCCTCTGTGAGCTTGTCCCTTTAATCATCCCCCCTTTCATCCATACACATACCTCCAATTTCGTCTCACTCCTTCCTTACCATCAACAGGCATGCTCAGGTCTTTTATCCATAAAAAATACTTCATCACTGGGCCTCGTTTTTGCCTTATGTCTCTTCTCCCTTTCACAGACTCCCAGAAAAAGCCATTTCCTGGTAGGCTCCACTTCTTGACCTCTTTAAATATGGCTTCTATTACTCCCCTGAAACTGTTCACTTCCAGGTTACCAGTGATCTTTTAATAACTCAAACTGATGATCATAGAAAGCTAAGGATAAGTCTTACTTAATCTCCATACAGCTTTTGATACTATTGACCTTTCTAATGACTTTCTAACCACTCTGTCTCATTGCCCTTTTCTGGATCATCATGTCTTCACTACCCTCTAACTGTGGATATCCTCCAAGATTCTGTCTTGGTCCCTCTTCTCTCTTAACACCAGGAGTTCTTAAGCAGGAGGATATGTTTCAGGGGGGTTGTAAACTTGAATGGGAAAAAAATCACATCTTTATTTTCTCTACTTTCTAATTAAAATTTAGCATTTCATTCAACTATGTTTTTAAAAATAAATTCTGATGAAGGGTTCATAGGCTTCACCAGACTGCCAAAGGGATCTCTGGTACACAAAAAGTGAGGAACCCCTGCTCTATATCTTTGGATAATCTCATATAATCCCTTGTGTTCAGTTATGATCTCCACTCACGTAATTCCTATGCCTCTATATTTCGTCCTAGAACCTCTCCTGAGCTCCAGTCCCATATTACCAGCTGTCTGTTAGACATCAGCACCCAGAGGTCTCAAACTCAGTATGTATAAAATGGAACTCATTATATTCTCTCTTAAAGCTACAACTTTTCCAAAATATTAGAATTGAAGATACTACTATCTTTTCCAGTAACTTAGGATTACAATATAAGCTGTCCTTGACTCTTCTCTTAAGAAGCGCAATCTGTTTAGTTGCTTGGTCTTATCGATGGTAGTATGGCTCATATCTGTCCCCTGTTCCACTGTCCCAGCTACTACCTTAAGTCAGGTTCTTGCCTGAACTATTGGAATAACCTCCTAATTGATCTCCCTACTTTGTCTCTTTCCTCTCTCAGCCTCTCCTCGTAGCTCCCAGAATAAGCGGCCTAAAAACCCAGGTCTGACCATATCATTCCCCTGTTCTAAAATGTGTAGTAGGCCCTTATTGCTTCTAGGATAAGATAAAGATTCCTCAGTCTAGCATCTAAAGCCTTTTACAGACTCCAAACTGCCTTTAGAGTTTCCCTTCACATCCTTTCCCTTCATTTACTCCTGTGTTCCAAACTAAATTGAACTGCTCAGCTATTGGTACTGTGTACTCTATCTCCCACTTTCATTCAGTCTCTATCTCATGGCCGGAATGCTGTCTTTCTTATCTGTATCTTGTAGAGTCCTTAGATTTCTTCAGAGTTTGGCTCAGCTCTACTGAGCCTTCTATCATTTCCCCACTTATTAATACTCAATTCTTACTCATGTTACCTTGTACTCACTTATTTCTATAAATATGATCCTCCAGGAGATCATAGGTTCCTTGAGGACAGAGCACCTGTTTTGGTTTTGCATTTGTGTCCTTGCATAGTAGGTACTTAGCAAGTGTCAAACTGAATGAGGAGATGTTAGTATAGCCAAATATGACTTACCTGTTGATCCTGGCATGTTACGATTATGCTTATTTACTGTTCCCTTTGGAAAGCCAGGTACTTGTTTTTTTTTTTTTTTTTTACTATTTCTATTTTCTAAGTCTCCCTAATAGGGAGCACCAGTAGGTTGAAAACAGAGGACTGTCTGCACCTGCACTTAATGCCTTGCTAATTATCAATGACCGTTAACCAGGGATATGTCTTGTAAGCATGCATACCTAAATCCCTCTTGCCCCCAAGACAATGTCTCTTCCCTGGAGGGAAGCAGCCATAACTTCCAACTAAGGTGGACATTCCAAGGAACCGAACTCCCACAAATGGTCGTGGAGGAAATACCGTCATTAGTAGTAACAAGGGTCTTGTTATTGTGTTTTACAAGCATTAATTAATGTAAATATATCCTTACAAGAGTCCAGGGAGGTGGTTAAGTAGGAATATTCCCATATTATGAATGAATAAATAAAAGTACAGCCTCAGACCAAGAGACAAATGGTTAGTTCCTGACTCTTGGTAATGATTTCAAACTGGAGGGATGGTGTGACCGCTAATCAGTCTGCTCAACTTAGGAATTGTGAAAATCACCTTATGGAGCTGCCTAGAGTAATGTGTCTGAATAGAAAAATGAATACTTGCCATTATCTGGTACTTTGGTTAGATACAGTGTGCCAAAACTGGCCATCAGCAAACTATTCTTTAGAAAATTGAATCATCAGCTCTTGTGCTTTAAAGTGAAGTAATATGGCACTTAGTAAATGCTTATTAATTGACTGCCTGGCAGTATGTTTCAAGGAAGAGTTAATTTCATCACTGGTTAAAAAAAGTTCATCACACAAAAAAAGATTAGGCTTAATTTACGAAAAATGATTTATGGTCGGTAAACTCCTGTCTCTTTTCTTATTATGGAGAAGAAAAATCCAACAAACATTTATTAAACACCTCCTATATTCCAGGAACTGTGCCAGATGTTGGGGACTCTTGCCCTTGAGATACTTGCAGTCTAGTCAAGGGACACAACATGTACATAGACAAACATACACACAAATACAAGACAATTTGGGAAGTTGAGGGATAGAACTCGAAGCCAGTGGGATCAGAAAAAACCTTTCTTAGGCAGAAGTGCTTTAGTTAAGCCTTGAAGGAAAAGTCAGGATTCTAAGACACTGAAGTGAGGAATGTATTTCTGGCATGAAGGACAGCCATTGTAAAGGCAGCAAATGGAGTGCCTTATATGAGGAATAGTAAGAAGACCTCTTTGACTGGTTCACAATATGTATAATTTATAACTAGCCTGGAAAAATAGATTGAAGCCAGGTCACAAAGAGTGTAAAATGCCAAGCAAGAGGTGTTTATGTTTAATCCTAGAGGTAATATAATAGGGAGCTAGTAGAGTTAACAGAGTGGGGGGAGTTACACTGTCTGATTGTGATCCAAGAAAATCACTTTATCTTGTATGTGGAGTGGGACTGGAGTGGGAAGAGACTGGAGCCAGTCTAATTACAAGGCTTTCACAGTAATTCAAGTGAGAGATAATGAGGGCCTGAGCTGGAGTAGTGGTTGTGTGAGGGGAGAGGTGTTGTGGGGGTAGAAATATAAGATTTGAAAACTAATGGATATATGGTATGAAAGAGATGGAGAGGAGTCAAGGATAACACTGGGACCGTGAAACTGAATGATTGGAGACAGGTGGTGCCCTCACAGTAACAGAGTAAGGAGAGACGTTTGATCCCTGCTCTCCTGGTCTGGGTCCAGATCTTTACCCAGGAAGGGCTCCTGGTCTCCTGCAGCCACAAGTACTAGCACTCCTTTTGGCCCTGGAGCTGTGACCAGGGCACCTGCTCCTCTGTGACCAATCGCAAGCATTTCTCTCCACCCTGGAAATGTTTATGGGCAATAGAATTGCCAGTCTGTACCAGCTGCACCCAGTGCCATAAAGAGAACCTTGTAATCTCTTTCTGACCAGTTGTTCAACCCCCTTACCATCTCTGGGCTGAGAGCTTCTAAAGCTGCTGCTGCTGTTGCTGCTGCTGTCATGGCTACCTCCAAGGCCCATTGCTGGTACTCCTGCTGAGCTCCAGACCGGCACCCACCCAGTGTTACACATCTCTCCTACAAACTTTCTGAGTTGTCTTACTCTTACTTACTTACAATGTCTCACTCTGATTTTTTTGTTGACTCTGTTACTCCAAATTTTTATTTGAGGCATTATTTTCAAGTTATTTGGAGGAAAATGTTGGAAGAGTTCAGCTAGATCCTGGTCTGCACTCCACCATCTTGGCTTTTCCTTTCTCCACCTTTTTGACCACTGCTTCTCAGTCTCCTTTGCTGGATCTTCATACGGGTTATACCTGTTAAGCGTGGACATTCCCCAAAGCTCTGTTCTGGGCCCTCTTCTCCCTTTATGCTGTTTACCTTGGTGATCTTATCAGCTTCTGTAGATTCAAGTATAATTTCTATGCAGATGTCCTCAGATTTATTTGTCTAGCCCTCATTTCTCTCCTCACCTCCTGTCTTGCATCTCCAATTGCCTGTAGAACAGCTTCAACTATTCTGCTCAGTATATCCAAAACTGAACTTACCTTTCCCCCGACTCTCCCTCCTTCTGTCCTTTCGTGTTACTATCAAGAATACCATCAGCCTCCCAGTCACCCAGGCTTGCAACCTAGGTGTTGTACTGTACTTCTCACTTTCTTTTTCACACCCCCGTATCCAGTCATTTGCCAAGTCCTGTCAATTCTTTGTCCTCTGACACTGCCACCAGCCTTGGGCAGGCCGTCATCTCCTTATGCCTAGACTATTGCAGTAGCCTATTTGTTGACCTCCCTGCCTTAAAGCGTTCCCCACTCTAGTCAGCTATCAAAATGATCTTCCCAAAGTGTGGATCTGACCATATCACCCCTCTACTCAGTAAATTCCAGTGGTTCCCTTTCATTTCCAAGATAGTATGTAAAATCTTCTGTTTGGCTTTTAAATACCTTCATAACTTGGCCATCTCTTACCTTTTCATTCTTCTTCTACCTTACCCCACCACACACCGTGCAGTCTAAAAGCCCTGGCCTCCTTGCTGTTTCTTGAACAAGACACCCCATTTCCAGACTCTGAACATTTTTGTTGGTTCTCCCTGAACTCTATTCCTCCTTTTTTATCTTTTTTCTCTTTTCTATTTCTCCTTTTGTCTGCTTCCTAGCTTCCCTGGCTTCCTTCAAGTCTCAGCTGAAGTTCCACATTCTGCATAAACCTTTCTTGATCGCCCTTAATGTTAGTGTCTTCCCTCTGCCGATTATCTCCAATTTCTCCTGTATGTAGCTTGTTCGTATGTCATTGTCTCTATGTTGTCTCCTCCCCCAACCCCTCCATTAGATTGTGAGCTCCTTGAGAGCAGGGACTGTCTTTTACCTCTCTTTGTATCCTCAGCACTTAGCTTAGTGGCTTTATAAATGCTTTTTGACCGGCAAGGACACAGAGTAGGTCCTTGGGGTATATTCATAGTGGGTGTCATATGAATGATGATCCAGCAAAGGTCACTGGGAACAAGCAGAAAGGTAAGCAGAGGAACTAAGTACAAAAGCTAACATTCTTTCTGAACAAAATTAATCTATGGCTTTGTAAGTCATTTCATGACTGACGTCAAACATGTTTGGATGTAAAGTTTGAAGAGATATGCTTATAAAGCTTTTGTCAGTTCATTCTAGGGATTTCAATCTACAAGTGGCTCCTGTTCATGTATATTATGTGAATGTGACCTTTCCACACTGAAACAGAATTTACTTTCCAGTTTCTCTGTAAGTGTGTCGCCATAGTAACATTTGCATTCTTGCCACTACCCCATTCTCCCTTGTCTTTCTCTTGAGCACATAAATATATGATTACCAGATAGATTTTTAAGTGAATGCATGTAACTGGGAACCCTGTGGTATTAGTGTTGGGGGACTCCTGACACTAAACATTAATGTATTTTTCATTAGTCTTTTAATGGTGGGAAAACTCATTTCACAAAGAAAGGATCAAATTATGTAATTCAGGAGGGAACAGGTACGTTCTGTGCATTCCTTGTCTTTTTCATAAGGTGAGCAAAGAATAAAACTTAGGTGATTTGAATTTCTTAAGGGCTAGATATATTTTTCTCAGTGTTCAATCCAATGTTGAGAAAGTTTTTTTTTTCTGAAAAAGAAAATATTTACTGATGTAGGAAGAAGCCACCATCCATCATAAATGGGAAACCAAAGATGCACCATACAAATTGGTCATCAAAATGACTGTACTGTGCATTTCTGCTGGTAGCATATATCTGACTGTTTACTTTTCAGGAAGGGGAAGTTCCTTGATTCTTAGAGCTGTATGCCAGTATATGAGGGAAACCCAGTAAAGTCACTCATATCACTGAAAGGCAAGTTGGAGATGGCCAAGGCTGACAGTGCATCTAGTGTGGAAGTGGTGGTCACATTTCCTTTGAAAGAACTCCATTCTATAGCCCTGCATGTAGATATCTAGAAAAAATGACTGGTTAGTCCGGTAGATGGCATTTGTCTTTTCAAGAGTAGTATAGCTCCCAGCCCTGCAGCCCTCCCTCTCTCTCTCCCTCTGCCTCTTCCCAACCATCATCCCCAGTATAACCATCTTGAGTCATGAAATACTCTTTCTCTCACCCAATGCATGGCTCTCATTCAATTTAGAATCTGGAAGATTAACACTACTGGCACGATCCCACTTATAACAGAAGACACTTATAACTGCCTCAACAATTTAGAGGATCCTGTTACATCCTAGTCAGGTTCTGAATTTTCATGGCACATAAAGGTGTACAGTTGGTTTGGAATTTATAGTAAACGTAAGTTTTGTTGTCAGCACGTACGACATCAAGCTAACGTGATAAGCATGGGTACCAGTGTAACATGTGTGCTACTCATCCATCATCTCATCTATATATGACTGGCTCACCTCTTTTCCTAGTCATGTATATCCTTTATAATGCCAAAGAAAATAGTCTTAACAAAAAGTCAAGAATGTCAAGGCAATCGATGAAAAAAGAAGTATATGGAGTTGGCCTAGCCATACCAGATCTCAAACTGTATTATAAAGCAGTAATTATCAAAACAGTCTGGTACTGGCTAAGAAATAGAGTGGTGGATCAGTGGAATAGATTAGGTACACAATACATTATAGTAAATGACCATAGTAACTTCATGTTTGATAAACCCAAAGATCCAAGTTAGGGGAACAAAAACGCATTTGCAAAAACTGCTGGAAAAACTAGAAAACAGCATGGCAAAAAATAAGTATAAGCCAATGTCTCACACTGTATACCAAGATGAGGTCAAAATGGTTAAATGATTTAGACATAAAGGGTGATATACCATAAGCAAATTAGAAGACTATGGAATAGTTTATCTGTCAGATTTATGGATAGGGGAAGAATTTAGGACCAATCAAGATATAAAGAGCATTACAAATAGATTATATAAAGTTAAAAAGGTTTGTACAAAGAAAAATAATGCAACCAAGACTGGAAAGAAAGCAGGAAAGTAGGGGGAAAATTTTTACAGCAAGTATTTCTGATAAAGGCCTTATTTCTCAAATATAACAAGAATCAAGTTAAATTTACAAGAATATAAGTCATTCCCCAATTGATAAATGGTCAAAGGATATGAACAAGAAGTTTTCAGACAAAGAAATCAAAGCTTTCCATAGTCATAGGAAAACATATTCTAAATCACTATTAATAGAAAAATACAAATTAAAACAACTCTGAGATACCACCTCACACCCATCAGATTGAATAATATGACTAAAAAGAAAAATGATAAATGTTAGAAGGGATGTGGGAAAGTTGATGGTGTTGTGAGTAGATCTCACCCTTCTAGAGAACATTTTGGAACTATGCCCAAAGGGCTATAAAACTGTGCATATCCTTTGACTTAGCACTATCACTACCAGGTCTGTATCCCAAAGAGATTTTTTAAAAAGGGAAAAGAACCTATTTCTACAAAAATATTTATAGCAGCTCTTATTGTGGTGGCCAAGAATTGGAAATTGAAGGGATGCCCATCAATTGGGGAATGGCTAAACAAGTTATAGTTATATGATTGTAATGAAATAGTATTGTGTTATAAGACATGACAAGCAGGATGATTCCAGAAAGTATTACATGAACTGATATAAAGTGAAATGTGCAGAACCAGAACATTGTATAAGTAACATCATTATTGTACAGTGAACAACTGTGAATGACTTACCTATTCTTAGCAATACAATGATCCAAGACAATCCCAAAGGACACATGATGAAAAATGCTATGTGCCTCCTGAGAAAAAACTGATGTTGTCTGAATACAGATGGAAGCGTACTATTTTTCTCCTTCCTTCCTTCTTTCTTTCATGTTTTCTTGCACGAAATGACTAATAAAGAAATGTTTTACAAAATTGCACATGTATAACCCTTATCAGATTGCCTGCCCTCTCAGGAAGGGTAGAGAGGGAGGAAGGGATAGAATTTGGAACTTAAAACAAAAAAAAAGAATGTTAGAAAAATGTACATGTAATTGGGAAAAAAATTTTAAAATTAGTTTAAAAAATAAATAAATAAAATAACTGCAGACAGTATGAAAATACTTGAGAGTCCGCCTGCTGAGATAAACCCAGGGATTACATGAACACAATTATAAAACACTTTTCACACAAATAAAGACAGATCTAAATAATTGAGGGGAAAAGAAAACAGTCTTATATAGTATTTTTAAGACAGAAGTAATATTGTAGTTTTATTTCAAGTAAGCAAAACCACCTAATTATTTGCTCCCTCACTTGCTGATACTTCTTTGACTAAATCTCAAAACTTCTATAATCTCTGTATGTCAGGTAAGAAAGGAGCTCAGAATCTCTACTTATCAGGGTAGGAAAGAATTGCCTGGGGACCTTGACCAGTTAAGTGGCTTATGGATAATCACACAACCAGCATATGTCAGAGGTTGAACTTGAAACCATGATTCTGAGTCATGCTCTGTATACACTATATCACCTCTCATGTAGGCACACGCACACGTCTCTGTGTGTGGGTACTTATATGTGTATAGATACGCTCACACTAATATGCCTACTCACTTGCTTGGTCTTTTCTGGGTAGTATGTATTCAATCCACTTTGTTTTTCCAATGTAGATGTTTAGACCTCTCCCCTTTGCATTGCTATAGAGTTTACTAAAGCAGCTTTCTAGTGTTCTGAGGCATGACACAATTCGCATATTGCCATTGACAAATGGTGTTTAGAACATCATACAAATTATAGGGACTTCTTCTGTTTGAACTCTCTGCAGGACATCTTCCATTATACTACTGAACACCTTGGGGTAGCTTGTTTCCCTGTTTTAGACTTTCCTTGTTGTTGATACTTAACTGATCATTGAGCAGTGTCATGTCTTTTGTTATTTCTGTCTTAGTCTTATGTAATTTGAGTGTATACGTGGTAGACACTTGGATGAAAGCTTTCAAGGCTGCATGTTGTCATACTAAGCCAAATAAAGACTTTTTTTTAAAAAATCAGTGGAGATTAGATACGATGGGATTTTAAATTCGCTCCACCTTACAGTCAGTTATTTGACCGTGAAAGTGTGCTCATAGAATCCCAGCTCCAGAGTTAGAAGGGGCCTCAGAGATCAGCTAGTCTAACCATTTCTTTTTACAAAGGAGGAAATTAAGTCTCAGAAAGGAAAAGTGACTTGCCTCAAGGTCATACAGGTAGTAAACTAGGGGAGCAGGACTCAAAGTAGGCCCCTTGACTCTGGAGCCAATGCTCTTTCCAGTATATCATGTTGCATCTGTGTGGTTGAGAGTCCTTGAGCTTGGAGGGAGATCTGGGTTAAATTCCTGGCTCTGATACTTACTAGTTTTCCATGTTGTGATTTGACATTGACTTTGAAAAAACCTAAAATTTGAATGAGAAAAGTATGAAGAATATTCAATTTAAAGAGAATAACGTGAGCAAAGACACACGGACATGAACAATCAGTTCACCCTCTGTGTTAGCTTTCTGTACAGAAGCATAGTCCATGGCCAGTTAGCTCTGCTGGTGCATTTAGGCACCATGTGAAGCATTTTGCTTCATTCTTTTTTCCATAGCCACTGACAAGACTCATTATAAATATGTGGTATTAGTGATGGAGAGGGACCCAGAAGAAGTATGAATGAATTGATATATCTCAACCACACTGTAGATATACTTTACTTGCTGTGCAAATGTGTCAGCTCAATTCTCTTTTCAAGACTCATATAACTTGATACTTAAAGGAAGTTCTTTGTAAGGCAAATGCTCATCCTTCTCTGTCTTCTACTATTTTAATTTTTCTGCCCGTTCCAGATTTGGGGTTTGTTTAAAGTGAGAAACAACTGTTTGTTGTTTAAACTGTTTGTTTAAAAGAAGGAGCAACGGGGCAGCTAGATGGCACAGTGGATAGATCACCAGCCCTGAAGTCAGGAGGACCTGAGTTCGAATGCGGCCTCAGAACAAACACTTGACACTTACTAGCTGTGTGACCCTGGGCAAGTCACTTAACCCCAATTGCCTAAAAAAAAGTAAAATGAGGAGCAACTTAGAAGAGCCCAAGCACTTGCCCTAATGTGCCAGTTGCACCATTGTATTATATGATGACTGAATTGGGAGTCAAGAATTAGTCAGTTCTTTACAGGAGTGTTCTAGTAAATGTTCAACAACTCACTTTCAAAAAAGCAATGTATACACAATACACTTTGAAGTTCAGTCTTCATTATTAACATTTTCTCCATCACTTGAAGTCTCAGCAATCAACAAAACAATAAATCAAGCCCTGCTTTGTACCATTTGCCAATTTCTGAAGTATAAATGCTCCTACTGAAAATTCAACAGTTGGCTCTGGAGAGCCTGTATATGCTGCCTGATTTCTACATCTATGTTCAAACTCAAGTTTGATTGAATTGAATTGAAAAAAAAATGAAAAAAGGCGGGTATTTTTTTCTGATTGACCATTGGCAAATGGGCCTGAGTAGTTTGCTAGGCACAGAGAGTCTCTGGCAAGGTCCCACTTGTTTATTCCTATGGTCATTTAGGAGGTGAGAAAGAGGCATGCAGACTTTTTCAGAAAGTACCACAATTACATGAAGTCATTTAATGTCTCTTCAGGTTATCTTGTGGAAGAGAGCCAGTATAGCAGCTAAATAGTGATTTCATTTTAAAGAAATGTAGTTGGGGTATTTCTTGTGGATCAAATTTCAACTCACTACTTGCCAGGAAAAACAGTGAAAATATCCCAAACCAAGTCTTCAGCAAAAATCAGGAGATGGCTAGCCACAAATGTACACTCTTGTCAACAGACAGAAAAACTGCTTCCCAATGCCTACACTGCTAACATGGCCAGAATGTGGCACAGGGGAAAATGGGCTATCACCTGTATGCTGGTAGTAATGAGCAGAATGCCTGCCAGCTCTTTCGCTATTTGTTCACTTTCAGCATGTAGTAATGGGGGAGAAGGCACAAAATAGGGTTTGCGGTTGTTTTCGGGCTTCTTACTGAGATCAGCCTCTTTTCTCTGCGATGGAAGGCAGAAGGTAGCCTTTTGGCTTTTATTTGACACCCCCAGTGATGTCCCTGCAATATATTTGTTGATGTTCTCTAAGCTGGAATTTTGCTTCTGTTCTGTAACTTGATGTCTTGATGATTTATTTGTTCAGTAGCAGAAATGATGACAAATTTTGTGAGGCTGCCTCATTGACTTTTTAACTACTACAGCTTTGAAGAATTTACAAGTTAATGCAACTGTGAATGTTTTATATTACATTTCATAAGCACAGGACATGTGCTTTCTTGTGAGTTAAGGGGACATTTTTTACAGATAGACAGAACTTAAAAACCTACTCCCATGACAGATTATGTTGTTCTAAAACTCTAGTAAAGCTCATGTGCAGTGGAAGAGTAATTTTCTCTTTTCTGTTTACTTTTCTCCTCTGCAGATATGCCAAACAGTCCACACAACCAATTCACCTTCAGGCCCCTCCCACCACCGCCGCCACCACCTCATGCGTGCACATGTGCCAGGAAACCACCCCCTACGGCGGACTCTCTCCAGAGGAGGTCAATGACTACTCGAAGCCAGCCTAGTCCAGCAGCACCGACTCCCCCAACCAGTACCCAGGACTCTGTGCATCTGCATAACAGCTGGGTCTTGAATAGTAACATACCGTTGGAGACAAGGTACAGAAGCAATGGGTTCTATCAGGCTTCAGCCAGGCCCAGCTAGAGATAATGCTTTTGAGTAGAGAAAATAATTTTACTATCTTAAAAAAAAGGGAAAACAAAAAATATGAAGTAGGAGGGAGGAAGGAATTAGCTAACCAAGCCATCTTTAGAGAGTCATATGCAATTGCCTCACCTTAAGGAAATAAGAACTTATAAGGAGAATTACAAAAATATTTACTGCAGAGTTGTTTGATTGAGCAAATCCTTGCTACATTTTAAATTGACTTCAATATCCATAAAATGCTTCAACACACTGGAAGAGTAAAGCAAAATACACTCATATTTTAGATGAATTAGACTCTGCCCTTAGAGATATATGTGAAGTCTTGGCAGTAGAAGGACTAAAGCTACTTTATTTGGTTAGGTTTTTAGGTTTAACATGCAAAAGAGCTGGTCACTCCTGAAAACTTGATTCTGTGATGAAGGTATGTTACTACCAAGTATCAGCTGGTGCCTTGGTCACATGGTCCAAACAGCCAGGCTTCAAATCAGAAGCATACTTATCAGTTTTATGTTGAAATTAGCATAGAGTAATAATATTACATTTGTCTTAGTACCTCCAGGCAAGGCATTTCTAAGCACATATACCAAGGAAATATCCAGATGCTTACTTCTTCCAGTGAATAGTAACTGACATCTACTTATTGGCTTAATGTTGGTAAAATTCTATATGTACTTGATCTCCTATGATCCTTACAACTCCCCTGTGGGAGTATTAATACTAGTGTTCCTGGGATTATCCCCATTTTATAGATGAGGGGACTTGCCTGAAATTACACAGCAAGTGCTGGAAGTAGGATTCAAACCTAAGTCTCTTCAGACTCCAAATCTTTCACTATTTTCCCTTATGCTACGTTATCTTACAACACCGCAAAAAGACAATACATGTGCAGCTATTAGAATCCTTTATGCCCAGTGTCAACTCTGATCAACTTTGCTGAGAGTTTGAACTGAAAAGGGAGAGCTAATGAAGTCATCACTTTCTCTTTGGAAACCTGTTAGGTTCAATGATGAGCCAACCATTGGAGACATATGCCACTTCTCAGGTTATTTGTGAATACAAAAAAGCTGTTTTTGAAGCAGAAATGACAATTCCCTTGGCCATAGTACACTGAAGGTGGCTTTATCTAGTTCTTGGCCTATTGGGAAGTTCTGGGAAATGATTTTATGATATGAATAAAGGAAGGAAAAGCATTTATTAAACTTCTATGTGCTTAATATTCTGCTAAGCATTGGAGATACATGTACAAAAGGGAAAACCAGCCTGCCCTCATGGAATTGACATTTTAATAGGGAAGCAAAGGCATATAAAGGAGTGGTGACCAACAGAGGGTTGTTATTTGATATGAGAAATCACTGGAGTGGTGAGTAGAACCTTCCAACCAGCTGACATGCTCTTTCCAGAAGCAGTACTACTGTACAACTAATTACACAGTTAGGAGCAAGAGGTGGAAAGGGTGGAGGTGGGATGGAGCATGTGGTAACCAGGGCAAAGCTGAGTGCCTCGAAAACTTTCAATCTAGGAACCAGTACAAATGATACGAATAAGCAAATAGAACAATCATACTTTACCTAGGGTTAATGATAGGCTTGCCAGAGGTCTCATAATATTCCTCTACTTAATTTATTCCTGTTTAAACTGCAGGGGAAAGGTAGAGAGAGACTGGGTTTCTGCCTCACAGACAACGGTAATTTTCCTCCCAGAAACTCACTTTTAAAGTCATGGGAAGGGAATGATTGATAATTTGTAGATTTGTGGATTACTCAGGCTTTACATACATTTTCTCATCTGGCATTACAACAACACTGGGTAGTATGCTATTCAGGTTTCTGTTCCCATTTTATAGATGACAAAACTGAGGCTCATAGAGGGG
The DNA here is from genome assembly GCF_900497805.2 of Vombatus ursinus. Lineage (NCBI taxonomy): Eukaryota > Metazoa > Chordata > Mammalia > Diprotodontia > Vombatidae > Vombatus > Vombatus ursinus. The sequence goes on along the minus strand of NW_020944374.1, from coordinate 2,698,547 downwards.
AAGCAGTCTGCCCCCATGGTCACATAAATAGCAAGTGGTAGAACTGGTATTTAAGGCTTGATCTTCTGACTCCTGCCTATTCCATTTTTTTGGTTCTTTTTTTGATTACTAGCTTATGCTGAGTAAGTAACATTTTCAAGTTAATTGACATACCCTATTCCTCTGACATAGCAGTTAATGCTGAATCTGGAAGGAAGAAATGGCAGAGCTAAAGCAGGGAAGATTTTTCTTATTTGAAGTGTACATCTGGGCATATTTGCACAAACTGCAGCCATGGACCTTCGGTATCCAAATAGGAAATGTATTAATTGGTCTCATTTTCATGAGACAGAGAACATAAGTTTTCTGTGAGCCTGAACAGAGAGTATGTTTTTACATATTCAGCATCACAGAGAATGAGCTAGGAAAACACCAGGCTAGAACTTCCTAGCAGAAGTTGATCAGTCAGGACTTTCCAAATATTGCTTTAAAGCAGAGATTCTAACTTTTTCTGTGTCCTGGACTACTTGGCAGTCAGTCTGATGAAGCCTGTAGAACTCTTCTCAGGATCATATTTTGAAGTGTATAATATAAATACATAGGATTACAAAGGAAACTAGTGATGGTCAAATGTTAAAATCAGAATACTAATAGTGAATTAAAAAAAAGTTCACAAGCCTGAGGTTAAGATCCCCTGCCTTAAAGTATGCACATTAAATATATAATCAAAGATAAAATTCACAAATTAAGTAACAAATAATTTAATTGGCTCCTGACCACATGTTTTCGGTGTTAAGTAGACATCCCTTCCCTAATCTCATAGGTGGTATCTTCCTTATTTCCCTGATGGAAAATGAAAATTTGAGTTCTCAACTGCATGATTGCACATAATATTGGGTATACTGCATCTATCTGTGATTCTTTCCTTCCCCACCCCACCCATGAGTCCTCTACACTTACTCTGCTGACTCCTTTTCCTTCAGAGCCCTGTTCAAGTGACATTTCCTCACTAAAGCCATCTCTTCAGTCTACAAGCATCTTCTAAGGGCCAGTTGTGTGCTAGGCACATAAAATACAAAGACAAAAGTGAAACAATCCCTGCCATTGGGGAGTTTACATTCTAATGGGAAAGGGGAAAACAAGCATTCATTCGACACCTGCTGTGTGCCAGATACTGTACTAAGAACTTTACAGGTATAATCTCCTTTAATCCTCACAACATCCCTGAGAAGAAGTAGGTGTTATTACTAATCCCATTTTACAGGTGAAGAAACTAAAGTGATTTGCCCAGGTTCCACAGTTAATAAGTGTCTGAAGTTGTATTTGAACTCAGGTCTTCCTTGATTCCAGACCCAGTGCTCTATCCACTGCACTGCTAAACTCCCTGAATTGGGAAGAAAAATGTCTGTATACATCTCTCTCTCTCTCTCTCTCTCTCTCTCTCTCTCTCTCTCTCTCTCTCTCTCTCTCTCTCTCTCTCTCTCTCTCTCCCCCTCCCTCCCTCCATATATATCATGAATATATTTAAAATTAGTTCTTTGGAGATGTACTTTGGGGAGCAAAGTCAGTAGTTGGGAGGAAGTGAGATCAGGACAGGCCTCTTTAGAAAGTGGAACTTCAACTGCCTTGAAGGACACCAGGGAATCCAAAGAGCAGAAGTGCAGAAAGGACATTTCTAGGCATGGGGGACAGCTACTGGGTCCTTTGTGCAGAACAGGAAGTAGGCCACTATAGGTGGACCAAAGAGTATGTGGAGAGGAGTCTTGTGTAAGAAGACTGGGAGGCTAGGAGACGCTGGTGAAGAGTTTTCGTTATCAAATGCTGTTGTTTTTAATTGATCTTAGAGGCAGTAGCGAGCCACTGGAGTTTATTGAAAGGGATGAAATGGTGAGAGCTGAGCCTTAGGGAATTTGCTTTGGCAGGTGAGTACGGAGGGACTTGAGGCAGTCAGACCCACCAGCAGGTTAGTGCAGCAATCCAGGCATGAGAGGATAATGGCAGCAGTGTCAGAGGAGAGAAGGGGGCATATTAAAGAGATGCCATAGAGGTGAAATCGACCAGCCTTGGCAATAGATTGGATATGAGGGGGATGGGGGAGGAAGGTGAGAGATAGTGAGGAGTCAAGAAACAATTTTGTAGAGGATGAGTTAGAAGGCAAGGAGAGCAATCAGGAGAGTATTGTAATAGTTCAGGTAAGAAATGTTAAAGGCCTGAATTAGAGTGTTGGTTGTATGAGTGGAGAGAAGGGAACAGTCATTCTCACTTGGACTGTTGCAGATCCGTCCTAATTGGCCTTTCTACCTCTAGTCTTTCCTCAGTCCAGTTGTTAAAGTGACTTTCTTAAAGTGCAGATCTGATTATATCAGTCACTGAGCATTTATTAAGCACTTAGCATGTGCCCAACCCTGTGTAAAGTGCTAGAGATACAAAGAAAAAGTCCCTCTTGACATGAAGCTCACATTCTAATAGAGGAAAGAACATGTAAATAGCTTGTTACATACTGGATACTCTGCCTCTCTTAATGCACATAAGGTTGCATTCATCTTCTTAACTACCAGATCATACTGTTAGCCCATATGGAACTTGGAGTCCACTCCAGACCCCCCAGTCCTTTTGCAGATGAACAACTGTCTAGCCCTGCTTCTCCCAGATTTTACTTGTGAAAGTGATGTTTTGAACTCAAGTATGAACCTTAACATTTCTGCTGATTAAATTTGAACCTGTTAGGTGTAGACTGGTGCTGAACAAATATGATAGAGATCAAGATGAAGTAATCTATGTTATTAGAGCCACCGGATGGCCCCTAAAGAAGTTGTTGCTCACTATGGTTCTCAAAGCCTGCTGTATGATGAAAACAGTATCCCTTTCCTCATGTGGCCACCCTGATTTTCTTTCTTTTTTCAGTTCTTTCTTCCTCTTCTCCTTTGTTCATCTTTTTCTACTCCCATTTTTTCTCTCCTGCCTGTGTCCTAGTCCTACTAGTGGAACCTCTGGCCATTGCTTAGTCTTATTAATGGCACTAAGAGCTTCAACTAAAAACATGTTCATAGATTGTAGATCTCTACAAAGAGGCTTAACTACCTCCTATCTCCCATCCACCCTGGTGTCAATTTTGAAGCTCATATCAATATGCTCCTTCATTCCACTGTCAGAGAGAGGGAGTGCTGGACTAGCTGTACTGTGGACCTGATCTATGTAACCCAAAACTCTGAGAGGCCTCTTGCAGAGGAATCCTGATCCAAAGAGGGCAGCTCTCAAAACACCTTGAAATGGTTAGATGTGAGCAGTAGTTTAGATTCTCAGCTTGTGATGCTCAATAGGAAAACTCCATCAGCCCCTTCCTCTATTGTGCTTTTACAATTAAACAGACACATTCTCTTTCTTTAAAATGAGATGTCTCTGCTAATGTAGATTACAATTCCATAAAAACAAATGATACAGAAAAGTGTACCATAGTCAACTGGCTCATAAAATAAATGAGCAAAATACATGTCTGTAGCAAATGAGAAAGAATAAAGAGGTAATCACTGTCCTTCCTAAATGTTAAAAAAAAGTACATTCTGTCAAATCAGTAGGAGCTCTGTAGGTGAATAGAATTAGGAAAGGACTTTCACTAACTGCAAAGGGAAATGAAAGCTAAATTTATTTACAAAATGAGGGAACATATAACCTAGTCATCGAAAACAGATATTCCAGGATAATTGCAAATGAGCAATCACAAATTCCTTCCTGCTCAAATCTTTTTAAATGGTGTCTATGAGTGGGAGGGAAGAAAGTGCTGAATATCTGTTTATCTCTTCTTGAAGAGAGTTTTGTAAAAACAAGAAAAATTGAGACCTCACACATTAGTTTATTTCTAACCCTTTTGGTCCTTTAAAAGAATAATTGGTCCTATTGTTAAATTCCAAATCAGGAATTACTATTGAGCAGAAGGCAAACAGAAATAAACATTGGAAAACTCCCCGGTTATATCAGAGACTCCTTTGTTTCATCTTCTTTATATGTGAAATAAGCTTATTGATTAGAGTAAATAATTTTATAGACCCACTTAAACATTTTAATATGGGAATAGTCAATTTAACAGAAAATATTTGAAATTTACCTTTTGACTGTAGTCGATTTTTAATACAAATTTCAAAATTCAATTTAGAGCATAAAGTTAAACCCAAGTACATTTAAGCATGCATCTAGAAGGGGAAGAAAAATAGATGAAAAATTGAACAAATATAAAGATCTGTTGTGCTGTTCCATCTCCTGTGATTTCTCTCACAGTTTGTCTCTCTATCTCTAGCATCACAGGGGCAATCAGAAGTGGCCTCAAATAAAGCAAACAAAGATGGGAAGAGCACCCACCCAAGTGTCAACTAAGACTGTGCCAGAGGGAACCAGGGTTTCAAGGCTCACTTCTCAAGATAGCTAAAAGAGAGAAGGATACCAAGTGCTTAGAAAAAAAATCAGACATTATTACAGTAAAAGTTACTGAGATGATATCAATAACCACCAAGCCATCTGCCTGGCCGATTTTCTCATCTTTACAAAATCTCATGGAGAATAATCTATGCGTACATTTGGAGCAGCCTTGATGAGTTTGGGAAGGGAGCAGGCAGGCTTTCACTAAGGATATTCCCTAACAGATCAAGTCTTTGAAAAATACCTGTTGTGTAGAATATACCATGCCAATGAATGCATGACCCAAAGAGATGGTCCGTCAGTACACATATGTTGGAGAGACACTTTGGCTGGTCTGAGTGCACAATTAAATAGGAGTAGGAAAGAAGGCTAGATTGCCTTTCAAAAATCACACAAGCTTCTCTCTGAAATGAAGTCACTTTTTTATGTCAGTATTCTTCCATTTATATTGTGTGACTATGAGTCATGGAATGCCATGGTTTACAAAGAATGAAATTTGTAGATCACATAAAGAGGCTCATATTGGTCGTAAGGAAACTGTAATGAATGTATTAGCAAAGAAAAATTGTGCAGGTGAACTGGCATATGGTTAAAGATATAGATGACTAGAAAAGCCTATACCAGCATATTGCGGGTTCAGTCCCAGACCACTGCAATGAAGTGAATATCACAATAAAGCAAGTCAGACCATTTCTTTTGGTTTCCCAGTGCATATAAAAGTTATATTCATACTATACCATAGTCTATTAAGTATATAATAGTGTTATATCTAAAAAACAACATGTATAACTTAATTAAAAATATGTTATTGCTAAAAATGGTAGCCCTCATCTGAGCCTTCAGCAAGTCTTAATCTTGTTTCCTCAGTGTTAATGGCTGCTGACTGATCAGGGTGGTAGTTGCTGAAGGTTGGAGTAGCCATGGCAATTTCTTTTTTGCTTTTTAATTTTTATTTTTCAACATTCACTTCCATAAGATTTAGATTTCAAAATTTTCTCCCCCTCCCTCCCTCCCCAAGACAGCATGCAATCTGGTATAGGCTATACATATACATTCATATTAAATATATTTTTACATTAGTCATGTTGTAAAGAAGAATTAGAACCAATGGGAAAAACCATGAGAAAGAAAAAACGACAAAAGAAAAGAAAGTGAATAGTATGCTTTGATCTGCATTCAGACTCCATAGTTCTTCTTCTGGATGTGGAAAGCACTTTCCATCATGAGTCTTTTGGAGTTGGCAATTTCTTAATATAAGACAAATGGAGTTTGCCACATCAAATGACTCTTCCATTCACTTGAATACTTCAATTTTAGGCCATTTTAGGGTTATTAATTGGCCTAATTTTAATATTGTTGAGTCTCAGGGCATAGAAAGGCCCAAGGAGAGGGAAAGAGATGAGGGAATGGCCAGTTGGGGGAGCAGTCAGAACACGTATAACATTTATTAAATTTGCTGTCTTATATGGGCGTCGCTCATAGTTCAACAGAACAATTACAACAGTAGCATCAAAGATCACTTATTACAGATCGCCATAGCAGATATAATAATAATGAAAAAAATTGAAATATTGTAGGAATTATCAAAATGTTACGCAGAGACACAATGTGAGTACACACTCTTAGAAAAAAAAATGGCACTGGTAGACTTGATTGACACAGGGTTGCCAGAAACCTATGATTTTTTTTAAAAATGCCTATCTGGGAAGTAGAATAAAATGAGGTATGCCTGTATTGCATTTTTCTGCATTCACATAATTTCAGGAAATCAAGAGGCAGGAGGCCAGCTCTTTGGGTAGAACCTGGGAGGATGCAGGCAATAATCCCATAGGATGAGAAAGTATGTATGTGCTCCATTCCACATGGCAGAACAAAGTGGCCATGTCGTTGAGGTCACACATCTGTTAAAGTTTGGAAGTACACTAAGTGATCCAGCTCTTGTCCTAAAGGAGCATGCATTGTGCTTGGGGAGATAATGCATGTAAGCTTATCACAAAATAAAAGGTAGTTTGAGGAGGAGAGAGAGTTAACAGCCTTAAGAATCAACCTGATCTAAACCTTAAAGAAAGGTAAGAATGATGAGAGGAATTTCTACAATTATAATATCTGGAAGGAATCATTGTGTTAATTATCTTCAGTAGAATACTAAACCAGGATATATTCCCTTTAGAAAGAAGAATTGCAGATGTTTGTGTGAATTAAGAGCATTTTATTACCTTGATAACATTATGGGTGATATTATGAGTTGGTGTCTGTGATAGCTGTTTCAATATACATATCTCCTAGGAAAACAGACAAAATCCAAAACCTGACTTTTCTTTAATTTATTTGCATATTTTAAAGGAGGGGAAAAGAGGGCTGCTGCTTGTCTCTTTGCATGAGGTAAATCAAGGGATTTTACTGGCAACCAGAAAGTGTCCTTCAGAGTTCCAAGAAGAGATGTCTTTGTGTAGAGAAAACTAGTGGGAGGCCTGAGGGTTATTCTTCCCTCCGGGGTGGGGAGAGCCTTTCAGAAATGACAGAAGCATCATGAGTGGAGGATAGCCATGAACGGAGAAAAAAAAAATTTCTCTAGCAACTACATTGACCCTTTCCAAATTCACAGAGGCATGTATGAAGGTGCTGCAGGAAATTCCAAATGAGAAAAGACTTTGAATGAATGAAAGAAAGAATAAATAAATGCAAGAATGAAAGTGAATAAGTGAATGAATAGGCCTTCTAACTTAAAAGAGGAAGGTATGGAAAGGATAGGCTGAAATTTTGTAAAATCACAAAGGGAAGGAGAGGATGAATGCAAGTATTCACAGAGTCCCAGATTATTAGAATTAGGCCTTCACCTCTACTTGAAACTTGAAATAGAGCTTTATGACTAATAATAATAGCACACATTTTTATAACCTTTTATAAAAATACTTTTTCAAAGCATTCATCTCAAAACCTTGGAAGTGGGTATTGCAAATATCATTAGCCTCATTTTATTGATGGAAAAATTGAGACTTTAAAAAGTAAAGTGCCTTACCTAAGGTCACATAGCTAGTAAGCGTTAGGTCTTCTGATTCCCACACCTACGAGTGTCTCTCGGGCTGGCAATTTACATGGCAGGTAGGCTCCTCTCCCTCACCCTCCAAGGTAGTCTAGGCTGATAGTAGTTTGAAGGAGGCTTTAGGTACATTCACAGGTGATGGATCAAGAAGGCAAGAAGGAAATCTGGCAATGTTGAGAGGACTCCATGAAAAGCAATGAGACTCTTCCACAAAAATATCCTTGATGCTCCTGTCACAGAATCTTGGGCTATGTTGATTATGAGGATGATGGAGGAGGGCATCTATTATGTTCTCATGAAGTGATTTGGCCCAGTCAAATTACCAGAGGAAGGGTTAACTTCCCTCTTTGATCAGTTTTAGTCTCTCATAGAGAGAGGTTCAATTCCTGTGGGTAGAGAGATGAGCCATATGTGTATAGCTGAGGGAAATTAAAGTTAGATATGCATTTAATTGATTTAAAACAGAAAAATCAGTGCTTATTTATGCATCTGCAATTGAATAGGTATAGATTACTATCCATTTTCTACAGAATTTGAAGAAGTACATTAAATTGTTATTATTTAATGCTAATAGATGCCCTCAGTATTATATGACATGAAGGGTTTAAGAAGTGAGGATACATTTTCCCCTTTCATAGATGTTTTTGAAACCCTTACAGGAACATTTGTAATATTCCCATTTACTACCATAGAGCCTCATCAGTCGTGAAGATTTTTTTTTCAATTTCCTTATGTGTCTATTTCCTTTTGGCAATATCTTGCTTTTTCTTTTTAAATTTAAAATTGAATATTAAAACAGATGCAGAGGAGAGCACTACTTACACATAAACTCTTGAACTGCATTTTTGTCATTTGCTCTGTGGGGAAAAAACCAATTGTATAGAATTGATAGCAACATTTTAGTATCTCCTGAAGTCCTTAGGGAAAAGCATTGTGCTCAGACAGATGAGTAGTCATCAGATTTGATGAGAGCGTAGCCGAAGCTTTGCAGTGCTCATTTGTCTCTATGCTCTAAGTTCTTTTAGGTGCTATGAAAATACATTTAGGTTCTAGTCTTACTGCCCAGCAATAGCCTGCAAAGACAATGGTAATTGAGGTGATTTCATTGCCATTCCCTGCCCCCAGTAGCCTAATATTAGCTTGTTAATAAAGTAATAGTGAACTTGTTGTCTAATGGCCCCTCATCGTTGAGGACTGTGCTTTGGCTCCAGCTCCAATTCGCGTGAGTTTCTCAGGAGCTGCTGGTGCATGCATGTGGTGGGCTCTCTATCTAGATGATATTGATCATTAGTTGTAATTGTCAGTTCTTCACCTGCCTCCATCAGTCTTCTGCCTTTTGACAATATGATGAACAAATCAATGTCCTACACACTGAGCCACTTATGTGGTATTTGAAATCCAATTGTTCTTCCCAAATCTACAAAATGTGGAGGTTTTTCTTTCAAAACACTGAATAAGAAAAACCTCATTTTGGTGTCATTTTCCCCCCCTATTCCATAGGGCATGTGGGGGATGGAATACTATAGAAACACTCATTTATAAGAGACATTTTTGTCAGTCAACATCCAACAATTCCATAGAAACTCTACAATGCTACTTTGCCAGATTTCTCATAGGGGGCCAAATAGGAGAATAAAGGGTGCACAGTACAGAGAGATATAGATCTTCCTCACCCAGCAGGCATTAATTGGAGAATGAAACAGCAGTATTGTAAGGAATCATGATTTAATTTAAAGAGCAGAGAATTAGAAGTCCTCTCTGGTTCCAAGTTCAGGCTTTGTCACTAACTAGCTGGGTAATATTAGGAAATTCACTTAACCTCTCCATGCTTCAGTGTCTTCATCTGTAAAATGGGACCATGACCTATTCTCTATAACTCACCTATTCAGTATTAAAAGTAATGTAATTTCATCCTGATAGCATAACACCAGATCTGTGCTAAGGATAAAATGAGATCATGGATGTAAAATGTATGATGCATTAACAGTAACTTCCATTTATATAACACTTTAAAGTCTGTGAAATGCTTAATACACATAAATGTACTGGATCCTTACAACACCTCTGTGAAGAAGGAATTACAAAAATATGAAGCTCCAAGAGATTAAATTGATTAGTCTGTAGTCACATATATCGCCAAGGGCAAAATTTAAAGTCATGTCTCCCATGATTCTAGATTAGAACATGTTCTACTATACCATCCCACCTCTCCCTATGTAACATAAAGTATCTCTTTTTCTTATCATCAACAGTATATTGCAGGCATTCTCCCAGATAACATTGCCTTGGTCAATTGGAAAAGTAGTCTGGTGTGATAGATAGGACATGCACTTAGGAAGACTGGAGTTCAAATCCCACCTCAGCACTTGCTAGTTGTATGACCCTGGACAAGTCACTGAATCCCTTTGTGCCTTGATTTCTTCCTATGTAAAATGAAGGAGTTGGTCTTGTTGGTCTCTGAGGTCCCTTGCCATCCTGACTCTGTGAGCTTCTGAATGTCATTTTACAATATTGTCATCATTATATCCTAACGAAACTCTACCTTACATGTCATTTAAGCTCTCAACCGTTTAGAATTCTCATACCATTATTCCTTTGTAGTATTTTTGTCCTACACTCTTTTAACAGAATCAGTCATTTAGTATATATTAAGGGGGGATGGAGGGCCTGGGCTCACTCTCTGTCTAGCTCAGACCGACTAGGGCAGCGAGGGGCATAGAAACCCTAAATGCCACTGTAGTATTAGAGTATCAGTTGTTGATTCCACCCAGAACACTTCACTTCTGCCCTGCGAGGATATATGATACTGATTGTCTACCCATTTAATCAGAAAAGGGAGAGTGAACAGCCAGAAGAAACCTTCTGCAATACTGAAACTAGTGGTGAATTTGGTAAGTGCCCTGATATGGAGGAGAAGCAGGCCTTTAAAAGGTCTAGAAACACTGACGAGATGGTGGAACTGCACATTTTGCTTCAGAGCAAGAATACTGGAGCAGTGATTGGGAAAGGAGGCCAAAATATTAAAGCACTTTGTACAGACTACAATTGCCAGTGTTTCAGTACCAGACAGCAGGGGCCCTGAGCACATGTTGAGTATCAGTGCAGGTATCAAAACAATTGGAGATATTCTGAAGAAAATCATTCCTATCTTGGTAAAGGGCCTGCAGTTGCCATCACCCACTGCAACCAGCCAGCTCCTGCTCGAATCTGATGCTGTGGAATGCTTAAATTAGCAACACTTTAAAGGAATCAACTTTGACTGTGAGTTAAGACTGTTGATTTACCAGAGACTGTCAAGAAGAATTATTGGGGTCAAAGGTGCTAAACACTCAGACCACTATCAAGCTTTTCCAGGAATGCCATCTTCATTCCACTGATAGAGTTGTTATTATCAGTAGAAAGCCTGTGATAGGGTTATGGAGTGCAGAAAGATCATACTGATTTTATATCTGAGTCTCCCATCAAAGGACGTGTACAATCCTATGATCCCAGTTTCTATGCTGAAACATATGACTGTGGTGGTTTCACAATGATGTGTGATGAGGATGCCCTGTAGAATTTCCCATGTGGGGAAGAGGAGGCTTTGATAGAATGCCCTCAGCTCATGTTGCGTGTCCTATGCCCCCATCTAGAAGAGATTGTGATGACATGAGCCCTTGTGGAGAACCCCCACCACCTCCTCTTTGCTGTGATGGCAGGGTGGCAGCAGAGATGGAAATCTTCCTTTTCCTTTACCATCACTATTTAAGAGGGAACCCCAGTGACCGTTATGGTGGTGTAGTTGATTTTAGTGCTAATGAGACTTGGGACTCTGCAATAGATACATGGAGTCCTTCAGAATGACAGATGGCTTATGAACCACAGGGTGGTTCTGGATATGATTATTCCTATGTAGAGGGCTGTGGCTCATACAGTGATCTTGGGGGACCCATTATTACAACACAAGTAACTATTCTCGAAGATTTGCCTAGGTCTATTTTTGGCAAAGGTGGCAAAGGCAAAAATCAAACAAATATGTCATGAATCTGGAGCATCAGTCAAAATTGATAAGGCTTTGGAAGGATCTGAGGATCAACTTATTACCATTATAGGAACATGGGACCAGATACAGAATGTGCAGTGTTTACTGCAAAATACTGTGAAGTAGAATTCAGATGATGAAGGATTCTAATGCAAGATTTTTTTTCTTTTCTATGGTGTGAAGCAGTATTCTAGAAAGATTTTCTAAGACTAGTGAAGAACTGAAGGAGTCCTGCATCCTTTTTCTCTGCTTGTGTTTAAAAAGCCAATGTTCCTCTGCTTCATAGGCATTCTGTTAGCTTTGTTAAATACAAGACAATGCTATGGAGCCAGAGCTTTGTGGTGGAAAGAGCACTAGACAAATGACCTTGGCACTAATCCTGATACTGAGCTAATGACTTGACTTCTCTAGGCCTCACTTTCCTCTTCCGTAAATTGAGTGGGCTGGAATGAAATTGGATTGATCTTTAAAGCCTCTTCTGTTTCTATCCCTGTACTCACCACTTGACCATGCCCAGAAAAAAAACGCTATGATCCAAAGGCCAGACAGCTGTCTAAGATACATATGCATCACTCACCAGTCACGAGGAAAAGGGAGTATTTGTGTTTCAGTTCAATCTTCATCCCTGTTAATAACAGGGCGATTCAAAGTTTAGTAGCCAGTTGTTGGTGCATTATTCTCGAAGAGGACCATGACATCAGGAAGGTGATGCCATAACTCTTGAGTGAATTGGATTTAAGTGAGGAGGGCTGTGCAAAGTCACCAGCCTCACTCTCTCCTCCAGAACCATCTGGGTCCAGTGGCAAGATATAGATCAAGATGACTGGAGATAGCCCCAGATGTGGTGGCAGACCTTGGCCTTTTTAAGCTAAGGTCTTTCCCAGGTTTTAGTTTGTCTGAGGCAACACCTCATGCAGGAATTAAGGCTATGTAAGAAGAAATGAAGCAAATAATGACCTCGTTTACCTAGTCAAAAAAATCAGTCTGGGAGGGGAAGATCCTCAGAGTTTCTGGCTAAAAGAGAAACAGTTGCTATTTACACTCACTCTGAGCTATCAGAGCCCAAACAATGACCCTATGTGGACAGAGAGAGAAGAGGGAGGGAAGGAAAGAATGAATGAATGAATGAATGAATGAATGAATGAATGAACAAACAAATGAACGAACAAATGAGCTGCATTGCCCAACTGGAACTGACCAGTTAGGTACCCAGTGGGCTAGCTCTTACTACTCCCAGCTAGTTGTTTGTTCTTCATTGACCATGACATCAGGGAGGTGATGCCATGACTTTCAAGTGAATTGGATTTAAGTGCGTGAGGGCTGTGCAAAGTCACCAGCCTCACTCTTTCCTCTGGAGCCATCTGGGTCCAGTTGCAAAATACAGATCTGGATGACTGGAGATGGCCCCCTTAGTAGCTAGTAGGCCACTTTGGAATGTAGAGTGTGTAAAGAGGAGCAATATGAAATAAGACTGGAAAGGTAGGTTGGAATCAGCTTGTGGAGGTCTTCAACTGCCAGCTTGAGGTGTCTGTATTTTGTCACTGAGGTAATATACAGTCATTGAAAATGCTTGAGCAAGGGAATGACGTAGTCAGACCCATGCATTAGGAAAATTATTTTGGCAGTTGTGTATTAAAGATGGATTAGAGGAGGATGACACTGGAGTGAAGAGACCAAGAAGGGAGACATTACTGTAATGTAGGTGAGAGGCAATGAGTATCTGATTGAACTCAAGTGATTTGCCTTGTGATTGGAGCAGAGGTTAAGGATGGGGGGGGTATCTTGGAGATAGAATTGAAAAGACAAATTGACTGGATGTGTTTTTGGAGGGAGAATAGAGATTCAGAGATAATTCCTGTTTTGAACTGGAATGAATCAGAAAGTCATGACTCAGTCAACAGAAAAAAAATATTGTAAAGACAAACAACTTTGAAAGAAGCGTTAACTCTAAGCAAAGCAGTATCTAACCATGATGCCAGAGCACTACTGATCATACAAGCTACCTACCTCCTAACATGTGATTTATTCAGAATGAGGCATACATTTTTGGATGTGGCCATTGTGGGATATTGTTTTGCTTGACTACACATATTTGTTTCAAGGCTTTTCTTTTTCTTTTAAATTAGGGGCTTGGGGGAATTATTAATTGAAAAAATAAATGAAAAGAGAAAGTAGGGGGGAACAAGTAGGTAAGCTAGGCAAAAAGGTGGATTTTGAGGGCAAGATGAGTTCCAAAAGTTGAGCTTGAGGTGTTTGTAGAATGTGACAGAGGTAGAATTTCTACAGGGATTTGGAAATCTGGGAAGGGTTCTTAATGGAGATGGGTGAGTTTGGGATGGAGAGCTTCATTGAAAAGTCTTTTGTATAGAGGCAGTAGAAGCCAAAAGAGGAGTCAGATATATTGAAGGGGAAGAGGGAGAGAAGTTGCCCAGAACAGAGACTTGGAGAAAGATGGACTAGGGAAGGAGGTAGAGGAAGAACAGATAGCTAGGGCTGTATCTGAATCTAGCCTCCCTTCAACCCAAATGAAGTTCCTTGACTAAAGACATGAATTAGTAGAGCTTTCTACAGCTTTTCAGATGGTGACATGCCAGATAAAATAGCTTTTACTGTATTAGAGGCAGAGTTGATGAAAGGGAATGCTAGAGAAGATCTCATATCAAATGCTTAATGGTAGGTAATCTTCCACTTTCCTCTTCACTCCCAGAGACAAAGAAATTAAATCACCTGGGTGATGAGGGGGCTGGAAAACCTTGACCTTCTTCCTTGCTATGCTTGAAAGTTGTAGGAGAGAAAGTCCTGGGACAGCATTAACTAATTCATGACTTGAGCTGGATGTTGTCCTTAACAGGAACACCCTGTTTCCATGGTGTGCCAAATAACCCAGAGTTTCCTATAGCATTCATACACTTGAGAGTAGAGCAGAAAGATAATTAGGCACAGACTGGAGACCTGAGTTCTAATCCTGGCCCTCTTTTTATCCTGGCTGAGACCCTTCTCCTCTCAGAACCTCAATTTCTTCCTCTTCTTAAATGGAGATAATAATAAGCCCATCCTCTTCCTCACTTCTCTCTCTCCCCTCATGTTCTCTTCCCTTCCTCTCACCTCTCCTTTACTCTGTTCTTCTCTCCATTTGTCATTCTGTCCATCTCTGTCTCTGTCTGTCTCTGTCTCTTTCTCTGTGTGTCTCTCACTATGAAGGAAATTCCTTATTCCTCTTTGTACCATGTACTCTTTGATCCAGTAACACTGGCCTCCTTGCTTTTCCACAAACACAACACTCCATCTCCTGACTCTGGGTGTTTTCTCTTGTCATTCCTCCTGTGTGGAACACTTTTCCTTCTCCATCCCACCTACTGACTTCCTTGGCTTCCTGTAAATCCCAACTAAAATTCCATCTTTTACAGGAAGCCTTTCCTGATCCCTCTGAATTCTAGTGCTTTCCCTGAGTTAATTATTCCTATTTATCCTGTATATAACTTGCTTGGTATATATTTGCTTGCATGTTGTCTCCACAATAGATCGCGAGCTCTTGGAGGGCAGGAACTGTCTTTTTGCCTCTTTTTTGTATCACTACTGCTTAGCACGATGCTTGGCACGTAGTGGCTCTTAATAAATGTTGATTGATTGATTGAAATGGAATGACATGAGAGCTACTGTTCTTGAAGCATATATCTTGTGTTTTACAGCACAATTCTTTCTCCCTCTTTTTTTTGGCAGGCATTTCCTATTTAAACATGGATCTGGCTCTTCAGCTATCTTCAGTGCAGCCAGTCAGAATTACCCTTTAACATCCAACACGGTTTACTCTCCACCTCCGCGGCCACTTCCTAGAAGTACATTTTCTAGACCTGCCTTCACTTTTAACAAGCCTTACAGGTGCTGCAACTGGAAGTGCACAGCCTTGAGCGCCACTGCCATCACTGTGACCCTGGCTGTGCTGCTGGCCTATGTGATTGGTAAGTAGAGTCACTCCCTGCCTTTGTCCCCGTCTGCTCTTGCCTTCCTGCCTTTCTTTGTTACCGCTTTTCCACAATTCTGTCAAATTAAGTGGGGCATGGGAGAGGGGGGTCCTCTCCACTCTGGAAACCCCAAATTAGAACCTAAATTGGTAATTGTAAAAAATAAGTGTATTTCCAATTATTTTTGTACTTCTTAACCCCTAGTATAACTGAAGATAGTATGGAATGTTGTTTGAAAAAAAAACTTTGAGCCAGTATTTTAGCCTTGTTGATTGCAAGGACTACTGGAGTTAACCATTTCCTTTTCAATTAAAAGGCTATTATCCTTTCTCCTTAAAAGTTGTAGAAATATGGGTAGCTCTTTTAATGATCTTTAAGCAATAATCCTCTTTAAAAGTCACCTTTCCCCTTCATGATGCATTTTGGGAGAACATTAGAAATTCCACCGCATGAATTCTTCCAAACAATTCTGTATTTCTTTATATTTGAGGTTTATTTTGGGGCAAAAAAGTCCTCCTTTCCACTAGGTATGTGATACAACAGTTTGATGGTGATTTAGTATAAATAACTTAGAAAGGTAAAATGAGAAAGTGCTTAGATATAGACTTTTGTTTTTCAGAAGGGAGGCATTTTGCAGTTGATCTTTGAGTTGCCTGATTAAAGTCACAGTCATTTGACAGCAAATCTTAGTGATCTTCTGGATGGCATTTTATTTTGACTAAACATTAATTTCCTTGCTTGAATGGTACTGAAGTCTCCAATGTAAATTAACTGAAGAAGCATGTATTAGAGGAATTCTAAAATGTGTGAGGATGCATTATTCTTGGATCAAATGGAATTGTTGGGGAAGAAGACTTGGTTTGTTTCATTTTGTCCCAAGGAGCTTTGTTTCTTTCATGTCTAGCCACTTTCCAAATCTAGACAGTAGTATCTAATATAAAAAAACAGTAAGACTGAGATGTACGTAAATAAGGGTGCATAGTTTTTCTTATAAGTAATAAATTAAATTGAGTAAATTACCATTTAGAGAGGCGTCATGGCCTGGAGTGATGGCCTTGCAGTCTTGAAGACCTGGATTCAAATTCTGCCCCTGACATCTCTGACATTTACTAGTTCTTTGAATGAGGAGAAGTCCTTTAACCTTTCTAGGCCTCAGGCAGCTTTCCAAGATTCTTTTACAGACAGTGGGGAAAGTGATTGACAAAAGCACAGGTTTTTCACTTGTTGACATAAGTTCACAATTCTCCAGAAGCCAGATAACCAGTGCAGTTCATCTCATTGGTTTCCATGGTATAAATGAGTAATAATGTGAATCATTCCACTTGATACCTGGAATCCTAGAATGAGATTGGTAAGAACTGCTTTAGGGCCTACTATTTCAGGAAGGCTTCAGTCTTGCTTTGTTTTGCTCTGGTGCATCTTCACAAAATTGCATTGCTGCCAGGACAAAAAAAAAAAAAACAACCCCCCCCCCCAAAAAAAAAAAACATGCTCTGAGGACTTAACCTTTTTGTTTTAGAATTCTCTTGTTCTGAGAGGGAAGCACCTCTTAGGGCCCACTATTTCACACCATACTACTGGCCATTTTCTCCCCACCTTACAACCACATACCTACCCTTCCTCTCTCCTACTACAGTTCGTGAACAAAATTCAAATCAATGCTACTATTACTTCTGGAAAGGGTTTATCAGTCTGCTCTTCTGTGGTTCCAGTCACTTAGCCTGATAACTTTCTAAACCCTAGTACTCCTCTGGGACTACCATTCCCCTCCATGTGTAGTATTACAATGTAAATGTCTTGAAGGCAGGAACTGGTCCTGGCTTTTGCTTTTGTATCACCAGCACTTCGCACAGTGCTCTGTATATAATAAATATTTTTTTCCTTCTTTCATCCGTTCTAACTCTCACTTGTGTGACTAGGAGATCATAAAGTACCTTCTGAATATTCAATGAAAAACTGAATAGTATTCAGGATAGACTTAGTATATTTAGGACATGTTACTATATTCTCATTCTTTGAAAACTGGTCATCCATATATATGCAGAATTTACTTTCTCTGGAAATTCTGCGTAAGTGGGATCATTATATCTCACAATATTTCTAAAATGAGACGTTATCATTACTTCTGTTATTACTATTATCATCAGATGTTTTGGTCATAATCATAAGTTACCAAAACTGACATGTGACCCCAGACTAACTACCCTTTCAGTGCATGGTTAATGTACGTGTTAATTCTCCAATAAAAAATGAAATTTTGGATTTCCCCCCTTGTGCTACATTATCTCTATAGAAACTGCTTGTGTTTTCATAGGTGATGTTACTTTTATGTGAAAGTCATATTTGGTCATGAAAAGGACACACTTTTAATGGTGAAATATGACAAAAATATCTTTAATGAATGGTGATTGAATATCAAAATTAAGTCTGTAATGATCAAAATTATTATAAAATAGATATATATAAATGATTTGAGAAATTATTGCTAAAAGATCTTATTTTTATTTCTTGGCACAGTATTACTTTCCTCAGAAACTATAAACAAAATTGATAAGCATTTTAAATTATACATTTTATAGAAAATATAGCTTATATAGTAAAATTAATTTTATAAATAATTTTAGCTTCTATATGTCTAGGCCTTTCAGAAAAGTTTTTCAAGTGCTTCCTTTACAGCAATCCTGTGAGGTAGGTAGCTTTAATATTAATGTATCTCTATTTTATAGATTAGGAAACAGAGCTCAGGAAAACAAATTCCTTGCCCAAGGTCACATGGTTATAAGTATCTGAGGTAAGAGTCAAATCCCAAAGTCTCCTGAATCCATGTCTAGTGCTCTTCCCACTTCATCCTCTTACTTCTCATTGATTCTTTTACCGTCTGCATGTATCCTGCAGCATCAGAGAGTGAGATCATGTTTGGGGAATGATGTGTATTAAAACTAAATTCCAAAAAGAATAAAATGATAAAAACGTTGTTGAGTCATTTTTTGAGTCATGTCCAACTCTTCACGACCCCATTTGAGGTTTTCTTGGCAAAAATAGTGGAGTGATTTGCCATTTCCTTCTCTAGCTCATTTTACAGATGAGGAAACTGAGGCAAACAGGGCAAACTTATCCAGGGTCACACAGCCAGTAAGGGTCTGAGGCAGAATTTGAACTCATGGAGACAAGTCTTTCTGATGCCAAGCCCAGTGCTCTATCCATTGCAGCACCACCTAGGTGCTCGGTAAAGATATTAGCATGATACAAATAGGGATGTGATATGAAAATTCTGACTGTGATCTTGAGTAGATGTTTTCAAAGCATATTCATTTTCTGGCTACCTTCTCCTCAGAAATTTTTATAATGGAGAGTTACTTTGTGCCTTTTCCTACTTTTTATTAAATTCAATTCAACTAGCATTTGTTAGGCACCCACTCTGTGCCAGGCACCATGCCAGGTGGTAAGGATATGAAGGCAAATAATAAACTGGCACCTAGTCTCGAGGAGCTTCTGTTTTAACTGGGGAATATGTGTAGACAAATGTGTATAGTACAAGAGAACTCAAGGCTGTGGAGGGCACTAACAACTAGGGAAGGCTTTATGAAGGAGCCAGTCCACAAGCTGAGCTTTGAAGGCTGATAGTAATTCTGAAAAGTGGAGGTGAACGAGGAATGTGTTCTAGGGATGAGGGATGGCTTGTGCAAATGCATAGAGGTGGAAAATAGTGTTCAGTTCAGGAAACAGTCAAACATGGCTAGAATGTAGAGTTTTTGAAGCAGCATAGTATAAAATCAGGTCAGAAAAATATGTGGGAGCCAGATCATCCAGGGTCTTCAGTTCCAAGCTAAAAAGTTTGTGGTTTTTGCTATGGGTAAGAAGGAGAAAGATTCTGAGCAGGGTGTGGGGGGGGGCAGGTTATTTGGTTCAAATGGTGCCTTAGTAAGATGATTTTGGCACCTGTCTGGACAGTTGGGTAAAGGAAAAGGGTGGGGCACTTGCAGCAATCCAGGCAAAAAATTAGGATTGAGTGTTGACTGTGTGAGTGCAGATAAAGGAGTAGATACATGAAATGATGTAAAGGTGGAAGCAATAAGATTTTGCAGTGGATAGGACATGAAGGGTGAGGGAAAAGAAAGTGTCACGAATAACTTAGAAGTTTTGAACCTGACTGACTGAGAAAATAGTATTGCTGTCTACAGAAATAGAAAGTTTGGAGGAAAGGCAGGTGTGGTGGGAAGACAATGAGTGTATTGGGGACATAATGACTTTGAGGTGGCTATAAGTCATCCAGTAGTTTACTCCATCAGGTAGTTGAAAATGTATGACTGGTATTCAGGAGAAAGATTAGGACTCTACATGTAGTTTTGAGAGTCATCTCCATAAAGATGATAATTGAATGGTTGGAAGCTGAGGGAGTCTCCAAATCAAAGTGTAGAGATGGAAATAAAGAGGACAGAGCCATGGGTAACACCTATGCAGTATATTGTCTATATATGAAGCATTCTTCTTTTAATTTATTTATTTTTAGTTTTCAATATTCACTTCCATGAGATTCTGAATTCCAAATTTTCTACCCATCCCTCCCCTCCCTCCATTCAAGGATGGCATGCAATTTGATATAGGCTCTTCATGTACATTCATATTAAGCCTATTTTCACATTAGTCATGTTGTAAAGAAGAATTAGAACCAATGGGAGAAACCACGAGAAAGAAACAACAAAAAAAAGACCAAATCATGTGCTTCGATCTGCATTCAGACTTCATAGTTCTTTTTCTGGATGTGGATAACATTTTCCATCATGAGTCTTTTGGAGTTGTCTTAGATCCTTGTATTGCTAAGAAGAGATAAGTCTATCAAAGTCAGTCATTCCACAGTATGGTTGTTACTGTATATAATGTTCTCCTGGTTCTGCTCACTTCACTTAGCATCAGTTCTTATAAGTCTTTCCAGATTTTCCTGAATTCTGCCTCCTCATCATTTCTTATAACACAATAGTATTCCATTACATTCTATATGAAGCATTCTTTTTTATTTTTTTATTTTTTATTAAGCATTCTTAATGGGGGAAAAATTAGCACGATACACTCCAAAGACACTTCACAGAGCACTACTAGTTTTGGAAAATTTAATATTTTGATAATTAGGAATAGGATAGATATGTGGATCTTTTAACATATGGAACAATTATCTTCTCTCAATAGAGTGAAACACACATCATAATGAACTATGCTAAGACTATGACTCTATCACATTTAAAACTGGACCCTTTCTTTTTTTCTACTACTTTCAAGTTTCTTTTTCCTGTACTGACACTTGTTAAATTTGGTTGTTTGATCATTTATCAAATGAAAATGGGCACAGTGAAACGCATCCATGGACCGCCCCTGGGTGATATGTTCTTTAAACTTGTATTTAAAGGCAAAGTTGATGACATATAAATTCCTTTGCACCAATTCAGTATTTGTAAATCTTTTCGTGGCAAAAATTGAAACGTTCAAGTTTTAAACAAAAATAAGTGACCGTCCCCAAAACGTAGTAAACTTTACAGCCAACTTGCTTGTCAGTCTATATATAAAAATAATTCCCTGGTTAAGTTTTCTCTTAGTAGCTGCCATTCAAAATACAGCTCTTGGTGCTTATAATAGATACTTTAAAAATGTTTGCTGAATTTTGTATATTACTAGATTGTTATTTCAGTAATAAAGGCAGCCAGTTGGTTTCATCGATAGAAAGGAATTGTTATAATAATAATAATATTAATAATTTACATTGAAATTGCTGGACATGCCAAAAGCTCAGGCAAAATATCTGTACTCTTGATTCAGCATGGTTAAAATACAATAACAGCAAACATTGTGGCCCAGGAAGAGGCATTATAGGCTTAATTCTCAGATTGGTCAGTAACTGTATAGAATGTAGCTTTGAACGAATCACTTAAACTCTTGCC
Organism: Vombatus ursinus; assembly: GCF_900497805.2. NCBI lineage: Eukaryota > Metazoa > Chordata > Mammalia > Diprotodontia > Vombatidae > Vombatus > Vombatus ursinus. Next base: position 2,677,202 of record NW_020944374.1, on the reverse strand, counting down.
CCAAGTTCCACATCCTACTCCACCTCTCCCTCCTGACCCCCTCCCCCGAAGTGGCTCAAGTATAATGAGAATTAGTAAATAAGCATTGAGATGGTGGATAAGCCACTTTAATAACAATCACATGGTCAGATTTTTCAAATAGCTGTGATTGGAAACAAAACTTCTCATATTTCAGAATTTGAAACCATTTCACTTTTGACTCCTACCAGCTCTGTGAAATTTGTCATTTTTTTTCAGTTCCCTTTTTCCAGCTCTTCTATAAATAGAGCAGCCTCTTTCACTGAACTATTTAGCACTTCTCTAACCTATGTAAATTCCCTTCTGCAGTTCCCTTCTGTTCTATTATTCATTTGACATAACCTTTAGATACTAATAGCTGAGTGTTGTACTACCTTCAGTCCACTAGGGGAAATTGTATTGATAGTAGTAGAATATCAATTCTGTGCATTTGTTCTGTGTATTATGGTTCCATAAATGGCTGTCATTAAGGCAGCAGAAGTCCAGTAGCAGATGGACTGGAGCCAAGATGTTTAGCCAGCCCCATCTCCCCATATATCCATTGTTCCTTTCAGGGTTGGTGAAAATAAAAGTTCCCATGAATAAGTTTTTTAGTTCATGTTATTTGCTGATGTTAGTCACTTTTCAGTCATATCCGACTCTTTATGTGACCCCATTTGGGGTTTTCTTGGCAGAGATACTGGAGTGGTTTGCCACTTCCTTCTCCAGTTCATTTTACAGATGAGGAAACTGAGGCAAACATAGTTCAGTGACTTGCCCAGAGACACAGAGCCAGTAAGTGTCTGAAGTCAAATTTGAACTCAAGAAGATGAGTCTTCTGGCTCCAGGCCCAGCGCTGTATCTACTCTGTCACCTAAAATCAGACGTGGAATACTGATTTTATGAAAAGATCATAGAACATATATTGTCATCATTTCACCATAAATCATTGGTATTTTCCATGGGAATGAACAAAGAAGTACTTAATTTTCATCTTCTCCTACATCTTGGCAACAATGACGTTTCATTGCCAGTCAGAAGCCCATTTGCTTGGATTTACAAATAAACCATATGAAGTAGCAGTCAAGAAGACAGATGAGCACATGTGAAGAGAAGGCAAGGTTATTGTGCTTTATCAAAGCTTGAGAAGAGCATCAGCAATGATGCCCTAGTGAGAGCTGATGTCTTTATTCATGAATTTATCTGGAGTTAGAAGTTTGCCTAAGAGATGATAGTAACTCAGGAGAGTGCTCTTGTCTGCAGTGTCTGTGAGCTGACTGGGTAGAGAAGGATGCTTGCCTCAGACTCAGCATCCTAACTGAATTTTTATGTGGATAAACTTTTTACTTGGCAACTACTCAGGTTTCCCCTTAGATTATAGACTCTTAATACTATTTGGAAGGAATGATGGAAATGGGTGATATATGTCAAAATACTGTACCAGCTCTGCAGGTAGAATAATAGTAATGAGTTTAGGTCAGCCACAACTTTAGCAATGTAAATGACCTGGAAGTACCTAGGAAAAATCTTGCCACTATATGTGATATAGGCTATATGCATAAACTTACTTGTTTGCAGAAAGATGTGCTGAACAAAACCATATGAAATGTTGACTCTGGGCTGGGTTAAGTAGATTAAACAAACTCTTGCCCAAGGGTCAAGCAGTTTTGTTTCCCTTTGAATGAAAGCAGAGTTCTGAAAGCCTAAATGTTTTATGCACGTGTCCAAGTGGATCCATTGCTTTATTCTGCTTAGCTTAAGTCACAGAGAATTTACCATTTGCATTGCAAATAGCCATCTGAAAAATTGTGTTGATGCTATAATTAGTTTCAAATCCCTGCCTACTAAACACACAGGTTTCCATATCTAAACTATAGCATTTGTAGTCTGAAATATTGGGGAAACATTTTTTGGCTGGAAAGTTTTTATTCTGAAAATGAGTCAGAATAAGATGCTAAGGAACTGCAGTTATCATTCCACCCTACATAATTGGCTGTTTTCTATCTAGTTGGTCTCATGCTTCCATAATACTTTTCCCTATTCTCTCTCTCTGACCCGTTGTTGACAATGATGGCTGTTTTTATATTGTACTGGCGTTTGCTAGTACATTTTCCAACCTCCTAATGAATTCACCAACTTCGTAGCAACCACCCTGAGGGCATCTGCCATTTCAGTGGCTGTGTAGCTAGACTGTCATTATAGATCTATGATCCATGAATTTACCTAAATATTTTTGAGCCAGTTTATATGTTCAGACCACATCACTTCTTGAGGCAGGACATTCTCTTCAGTTTACTACCTCTGTAAAGTAGCACTTTATACAAGTTCTAAATTGAAGATAAAACCTACTGTTCTCCATAACTGTGCTGCAAAAATATGGCTGGTACACATTGCTTAGAAAGAAGGCATTTGCACAAAAGGCAAATGCTGTACTTATTTGGTCTGGAAACTCAGACAGCTATGCACTGGATGGAGAGTATTGGATAAGAGAGATAATTTCTCAAGGTAATGAGTGGTAGGAACTAAATATCAGGAGCACTTTTTGTTGGCTCAAGACGAGGCTGGCATCTCCTTGAAGTACTTTCCAGTAGTATCCTAGGCATAGGCAGGAGAAGTTGAGGGAAATTCTGAAAATTTTAAAGTTCCATGTTGAAGGTGCTATAAAGCAGCCCAGGGACTCAGAGACTCGGTTATTTGATGCTTAGGATGCTTAGGAGACTTTTATCCTACAAAAATTTATCTTCTGAATAGGGACAACGTCTCCCCCAGGTCTCTAAGTCCTCCTTCTAAGTAATCTGAATTATTTCACACATGGGAGAAGCTTTACTCATGTTCAAGTCAGTCTCTGTACATGTCTACATGCACACGTGTTGCTGTATTTCTGAATTTACACTGCCTAAGCTGTTAAGCCATACTTACTCTGAAGGCAATTAAGAATGGGCCTTAATAAGATTTCTTTCTTCAGAACATATGGCATGTTGTCCATTTTAAGATGTAAAAATGGGGCCATCTGAGAATGTTCATCTGGCTCTGCCAAAATGGGCAGTGCTCATCTCATTAAGAGAATATCTACCTTGCCTCCCGCGGTCTTCCTCACCATATCTAGAGGATTCCTTCAGTGCCTGGGGGGCCCCCCGGGCATTATCCGTTCTCTTCAGTGCAGCTTGCCAGGGTACATCTTGTGGTGAAGACTTATGAATCAGAAGGTTCGTGGAACAAAAAAAAAAAACAACGTTTAGGACAACAGGAGCAAGCCCCCGCCCCCACCTCTTCAGCGGAAGTGATTGTTGCTTCAAGCAGCCCCAGTAGGAAGCTTGAAAGAGGTCAGTCACTGACTGACTACCCACTGAGCCCATCTCAAAGTACACCAGAGAATGTCTTTACCTTACAGAAATGGCACCACCCTAGACCTCTGTAGTAACACAATGACTATAAAGCCCAGCTTTAGCAAGACCTACATTGGAAGCTTAATTGCAAGGAGTCTCAGACTTGGAGTCAGGAGAAATGGGTTCTCATCCTCACCACACTACGTATTTGCTGTGTAACTGCAGACAAATCACTCCCTGTTTCCAAGCATTAGTTTCTTTAGCTACAATTTAGCTATAAAATAATCAAAATGATACTGGTACTGCCCGCCTCACGGGATTGTTGTCAGAGTCAAATGGATGTAAAGCACTTTTGCAAATGGCAGCATGTTAGAAAAATACTGGTTCTCAGTGGACCTCATCTTTTGGAGGTAGGGGGCGCATCCTCTCAAGACTATCTCCCACAGGGCTTGGGCTGCTTGCTCTGTGATCAAAAAACATATTAAGGTTCAGTCAGAGCTTGTAATTTTGCTGTCAGACTACATTATCATGTGATATTATCTCCTCATGGGCCCAGTCCAAGAGGAATCCATCATCCCAATGTTCTAATCTAGTCAGTTACCTTGAGACGTAGCTAGTGTGGCATTTGACAAATATCTGGTTACCAGGTTGGCTCTGGCAGCAGGAAATTCCAAACCAGATATACAGATGGGAAATAAATGAGACCAGTGCTTTCTAAAGAACTCTTGATCCCAGTTCATTTTCTTTGTATTAAAGAGGCTTTGTGTCCTGAGCAAATGATAAGGACACAAAAGCCTGGTTGCACTAACATAAGCAGAGGTGCACAAAACATGATGAGGAGGCCAAGTGCAGAAATGTTTGTCTAGCAGATAGTGAAATAGCATGGAGGTTGGGCAGTATCTGATTAACCCGCTCAGCCATGTATTGCAGAGGACATAGGTTTTGTTTACCCAGAGGGCCAGTTTACTGGTCTTTACAAAGAGAATATTCCCATTGTTTATCATAGACAAAAATCTGAATTTAATTTTGTCTCTTCTCTTTACTTAAGGAAGAGTATAGATTCCCTGAGATTTTGACCTTTTAATTAGATGTTGATAGAAAATAAGTAAATAACATGATGCCAGATATCATATTTCGTACATATTACATCTAACAATACTTTGTGAAATTAGTGAAATTATAAAACTATAGGAAAATCATATTATAAATATAATATAAAGTGATATTATGCCCTATCCACAGTAGCAGCAAGCAAGGGAGATGCAGTCCGTGAGAAAATTAGGTATGAGTACAAGAGCCCTGGATTTAGAATCTGAAGACCTGCTTCAAGTTCTAACGATGTTACTTTGTGTTTGTCTAGTTCTTCTTGCTCTGGATCTCAGTTTCCTCACCCGTAAAGTGAGAGGGTGGATTAGGTGATCTCTAAGATCTATTCCCCTTCTCAATGCTGTCGTCTTAGAAAATCGAGTAGGAACTTTGGGGTAAGAGTTGGTTTTTCCTTTGAGGTCTAGAGTGATGATAACCTCACCTTCCCTAAAGCCTGGCAATTGTGATATCCTTGGAGCTCGAGAGTCAGACTGGTCTGAGTGCATGTGTAACAGGTCGATGGCTGTAGATTGACCCCAGAGGATCCTTTTAGCTCTGTTGCAGTGAGCTTTACTGCTCAGTCTCACTTCCTGCCAGAATTCCGGGCTCAAACACTACAACTCAGCTCCTGCTGAGTTGGTGCTAGTTGGATTGACCAGCCCAGAAGCTGCATGAGTGTTTTACAGCCAGATGGTCCAAGTCAGTCTTTTTCTTTGTCATGTTCAAAACACAACCTGTTCTGAAACTGAACAAAACCCAAACAAACTATTAATATCTTTAACCTCTTTCTAAGCTGCTGTGTGTTTGTTCGTTTGTTTGGGGCCTCTCTGATCAAGTCCTGGCCCCAGCTAAACTGACCCCCAATTCCCCTGCTGCCAGGCTATATACTCTTCAGCATCATTGGGCAAAGGACATATCTGCAGCAATAAAACACCAGGTCCTTCCAACTTGAAAGTTTAAAGGACTGTCAAGGTTAAGAGTGGTAGAAAAAAAGATGGGCTATATATTCCAATGGCAAAGAAAGAATTGGTTTAAAGAGGTCTTTCGACTAGAAGGAAACAGTGAACTAATAAAATTTCAGAACAGAAACCACCCAGAAAAATCTGAGACTATGACTCCAATCTGTATAAACTCTCAATTGGACAAGTTCTGTCTTCTTTGGCTAAGACAATTTTTTCTTTCTTTATTTTTTTTTGGGGGGGGGGTTAGTGGTGGCAGCAAGTAAGGAACCAGGAAAAGGGGACTATGAAAAGTGGGGATATTAAAATCAGTAAGTTTGCTCCTAGTGTAACATATGGTCTTTTAGAGCAGAATAGCAATGAGACTAAGGTCGCGTGTTCACCACCACCGTGAGGCAGTTAGATTCGTTGTATTACATTGCCAGGGTTATTCATCAGGAAGAAAACAAAGTTTGTTTTTAGTGCCCCTCATCTTCCCTCATGGTGTCCCTTCCTTTTTCCTTGTCAGAGGTCCAATGTCCTAATGTGTTTCCATATACCACTTCCATCCCCCCCCCCATTGCTGCCATCAAAACTTTCTTAAGTTTTTTTAATAGATCAGGCGATCTCATTGTTGTGGTGCTTTCCTTCCACGGTGCAGCTTGTAGCCCATACATGCCTTCTCACCTTGAGTATGTTCTGTCCATGTCCTCCCACAAATCCTCTACAGGCTGGTCCACCCACCATGTTGCGCCTTCCTCTAAGTCTCCTGATGTCAGGTACCAGTTGGTACATATAGGCTGTCCCTCTGTTACCCCTCATTCCTGCTGCATGGCCTGTTTACCTCCTTTTCTTGTCCTAAATTTGTTGTCTTTTATGCCACTTTTTGTAAGCATATCTTTTTTGGCAATATGCTATAACTTATACTCATGCAGCTCTACATTGCTCTTTGAGTGACCTGCAATTTTTATTCTTCACAGACCCTTCTGTTACATGTCACCACACCTTTCTAGAGGCAGACTCCCCTGTCTCTTCATGTGGGCATTGTGTGTCAGCCAAGTATGCTGTGCACACTCACCATCCTCCATGACATTAGTATTTTAAATATTGTTTTTTCCATTTCAGGAAGAAGCCGTAGGGTCATTAAAAGCCTTGCTTGGCTTCCCAAATGCCATCCAAGCTTCTGTTTTTCCGCTATTCACTTATTGGCCCCATTCATTGCTTATCTTCATTGTCAGTCCACAAGAGAAGTACTGATGAGCCAGCTCTGTGAGCTGTCCATCCGACTGAATTTCCTAATCTAGACAATAGGCATTTTTATACACTTGTTTATTTAAGCATGGGTTGTTCATTCAAATTATTTTGAGTGGTTGTAAATCTTACTTTGGAGGCTATGCAGTGTTCCATGGTTTTTGCTGTCAGTACAGGGTCATGTGCAAATGAGCATCTAGAGTAGCTCACTCACCATCAGTAGAGAAGCCCTCTTCTGTTGGGAATGTTCTTTCATGTGGACATCCTCCACAACAGAGGTGAATAGTTTTAATGGGCATATGCATCTGCCTATTTGAGGACACACTTGGTATTAATTAAGATGGTTGATGAACAAATACCTCTTCAACAACAGTTCTTTCAGGGAATCAATCTTCTCGAAGGAGATTTGCTATATTGTTTCACACTGGAGTGTTAATGATTAATAAGACTGTATATGTTACCTATCCCAGTGGGCAACTGCATTTTAACAAGGGACAAAGTCCTGAGCCAAAGAAATGAAGCTACACTAATTATAGAATTACAGGAATCACTGAGCAGGGTCAGGGAGGCATTTTGAGGAGCAAGAGATGCACCTTTTATCATATCATACAAGACTACCATGCCAACTTGTAAAGTTGTACCTGTCCATGGCTACAAACTGCTCCCCTAACCTGGTATGCTTTCTCATAAATTTTGGCCATTAGTAAAAAGAATATGTGGATTGAATTGCTCTTTGTACCTTATGTCCGGTGTTAAAACACAGCTCACAGTGAGTGCTCTTGGCTGGTAGTTCAGGGTAATAGTGTAATCTTGGTATGCAGTGTACCGTGTTTTCACCTTTTCCTCCTCAATCCCATCTCTTCTCTTTTCTACTCTCTGTCTCTCTCTCTCTCCCCCTCCCTCCCTTCTGTCCCCTCTCTCTTCTCTCTCTCTGTCCCTCTCCTCTCTGTCTCTCCCGTTCTCTCATTGGCTGTTTCTTTGCTGTGCCTCTCTAGATAACACTGATAGATGAATGTGAGTGGAGAGAGAGAAAAAAAAATGGTAAAAATGAGTACAAAGTACTCAGTTCAAAGCAAGTTGTGGCTAACAAGACATCGTTTTCAAAGTGCCAAATGGTTGGGGGACATATATAGCAGAATTCCCTGATCAAATCAAGGACGTTTGAAATAAAATGTTGACATCTAGAATCTGAACCAAAAGAAGCATCTTGCTGGGTGTCCTTTGAAAGCTTGAAAGGTGTAGCCGTAGGATATGATGTAAAAACAGAACTTATTGTTTTATGGCCTTGAAGAAGATTTCAACTTGAGAACTGCTATAGTCTTCTTTTTCCATATTTCTTGCCCCCTTGGACCCATTTTCAAGAACTTCAGACATCCTTGGCCTTTCTTTGAAGAAAGACTTGAACCCCTTTCAAAAAAAGGCAGGAGTTTGGATGACAAAGTAACCAGCTTAAAGTTTAAACAGAATTGCTAAGAAGGCTAGGGAAAAGAGCTTGTAAGCTGGTAAGAAACCTTCAGAGACCTGAGGACTCTTCTGTTACATGCAGTCTAAGATTTCATTTAAAGATAAAATGTGTACAGGCGTAGGCCCTCTACAAAGATAGCATATCTTATGTGCTGGTACTTGGAATTGGGTTTGCCGCAGTGGGATTGGGTTTGGGGACGCTCTATCACTTCTTACCCTCCCACTTGGGAGGAGGCTGGCTAGAATTAGCATTGGAGTAGGGGGAGGGGAGGGGAGAGAGAAGGAGTGCCTAGCCCTGGAAGAGCTCTTCATCTCTGGGCAAAGTCATCAGACCTTCATGGAGCTTGAGCCCACGCCCCTTGCTTTGTCAGGGCTACCCTTTAACCAGCCAGGACATTCAGGGAAGAAGAGAGTAAAAATGAGTTGCACATGAAAGGGGCAGTCCAAACATGTTTGTTGAATTGAATTCAATCAATGCATAAGCATTTATTAAGTGCCCACTACTGCATGCTACACTGTGCTAGTCATTGTCAAAATAAAGAGGACAAATAGAAAGCATCCCTGCCCTCAAGGAGCTTACTTTCTGTTTGGAGAAGCAACATATGTCCACCTAGGTATATTCAAAGTCAATGCCAGGTCATCTGAAGGAAGAGGCACAGACAGCAGAGGGGGTCAGGGAAGGGATTGTGTAGGAGGTAACAAGACATTTGGGCTGAGCCTTGGAGGAAACTGGGAGTTAGGAGGCAAGGATTCTAGTCCCTGCTTTGTCACTCATTATGTGCACATAGAGCAAGCCTCTGTTCCCTCCTTGGGTCTCAGTTTCTCCTTTTGTAAAATGAGAGGATCGAATTAAATTACTTCAGAGGTCTCTTTCAGCTCTGACAGTGTATGCTTATATTCCTTCCTCACTTCAGTGGCACAGATAAATTAGATGCAGCAGGATTTGTGACACAGGGATATATTTTTCATCCTGGGGTAAATCAGCTGAGAATTTCCCCAGGGTCTATCTTATGCCACATAGCTCTGTGGGAATTTTCAACCAAATATCATAAAAATAGACTCTCACCCTTCTATGGCACTCTTTGCGAAGAGCATGTTCCATTAAGAAAAGATAATATCTTTGAGAAGCCTGTGCATGCTCTCATTTCCAGAAACCATGAACCAAGGAGGCCTGAATCCCACAACTTCCAAATGGTAGGTGCGATGCTGCTAGGACTAACATAGTGAATATCAGTGGAGATAAAAATCATCTTTAAAACAAATGTCTAAGTTTTGGTTGAATCAGCAAACATGAAGCAATCCAAGTTAATAATGTGTAATTTAGACACAAGGTCAAAGCACAAAGTTAAAGGTCTCCTGAAGATTCTCTCAGGATCCATCAAAAAGAGGACTCAACAAATAAAAATGGAACTAGATTCATAAGTGGCCTCAAGGAAAGACAGAAGAAGAAAGCATCCAAAAAGAGGATGCTCCCTCCTTCATCCCCAAATATCATCCCATTTATGCTTTATTTTGTTTTTTTCCCCAAAGCAGAGGGAAAGACATTTCCAACCTATGTGTAAAATTGGATTTATAGAGGGAGACAAGTCACAGAGCAGCTTCCTTCCCACCACAAGCATGCCTAAATGACACTTTCTAGATCACGGCTCCTTAAACTTTTTCCACTCACAGACCTTTTTCATTTTTTGGCAGTGTTGCTTGGTGCTGCATGGCCTGAGGTCATGCTCAGTGCAAGGTGCACATGCTTTGTGTTCAGAAACAAGGGTACAGTGAAGTTGGGCGATGAAACACGGGCAAGTGCCGCCCCAAACACCTCGGATTCATTACGCGTTTGATTTTGAATTTGTTTTTGGTCCTTGCATGTTCAGAAACCTTTTACTTTTTCCAGATTTTTGCGACCTCATGGGGTCATGACCCACAGTTTAAGAAGTGCTATGAACTGTGCTCTTCATGCTCATGTGACAACCCTGAGGTCATGATGTGAGGGCCAGCTCCTTAATTGCTATCCATTCAGACCTATTTTTACAGTGATGTTTAAATCACCACTAGCCTATGAGCCCAATGACTTGATATATACCTCTGTTGGCAGTCTTCCTCCCTCTTCTTTCTTCCTTCTGCTCTTTTCCTCTCTTCTTTTCTGCCTCCTCTGATCTTTCTTGTTAGCTGAGTGTGAGTGTTCCATGTGAAATCTGACTCCCCAAAGATTTTCTGAAATAGGCTAAGCAGCTATCTGTACTGTATGATGGCTACATTTCCTTGATGTTGACCTGAAAAATTCGATTTTCAGGTATCAGATATGGGACTCAAAGCTGGAATGAATACTAGGGATCATTGATTGTAACCCCTTCACTGATCAGAGGAATAAACCTAGGCACCTGCAGGGTAAGGGAATCCTTGAGCTCACTCATTAAGCTCCCACTCATCTAGGGCTACATGCACAACATAACTAAGTGATAGCACCTTGCATTTTTTGTTTCAGTATTAGGCTTCAAGTAGGTTATGAGATGGGAGCTGGATCTGATCTGCTGTGTCACTAACTCTGCTTAGTGATCACTTAAATGTTTAGGCTCTCCCTTAGAGTTTGTGAGAAATTAATAAGCACCAAACCAGGAGTAGCATTAACAAGAAAATGACTCATTTATCAGTCCCCTTATGGTTTATAAAGTAATTTCCTCAGTAATCATTTTTTTTTGGCTAGGCAAGGGGGTTAAGTGACTTGCCCAGAGTCACACAGCTAGTGAGAGTTATATGTCTGAGGCCAGATTTGAACTCAGGTCCTCCTGACTCCAGGGCCAGTGCTTTATCCACTGTGCCACCTAGCTGCCCCCTCAGTAATCATTTTAAGGTAGATAGTGTACATACCTCCATTTTCCAGATGAGAAAACTGAGGTTCAGAGATTTTACGTGACTTGCTCAGGATTACACGTGTGCCCAACCTGCCTATTTCCTACCCCATTCCACTGTGCCCTTTGGAAACCTCACTCTATGCTCTAACACTGACACCTCCATTGATTAACCGAAACCTGCATTGCCTTTCGAACCCTCTCCATTGACGATTTCACTTTTATATTTCCCCTAAATCACAGGACCAAGAGGGAGAGGTTGACATTCTTTACTCCCCACTGCTGTTTCTGCCATGCTTTTACCTCCTTCCCTCAAGAGATACTCCTTTTTTGAAGTCTGCAATTCTTTTAGAACCTATTCTCCTTTCTCCTGTCATAGTCCACACCCCTGCCATCATCTTCAGTGACTACATTGTTCATGTAAATGTCCCCATCTAACATCCTGACCACACAATTTCTCAAGTGCTTCCACCCCAGTATCTCCTTCCCATTTCAGCCACATATTGGCACAGTTATACTTTAAGCTTCATCATCTCATAGAATTATCCCACCTTCAAGGTCCTGAGCTTGGAAATTCTATAGCCTTTCATCTTTCTACCTCCCCACTCCCCTCTCTTACATCAAACCTGCTTTTAGCCTTGTTCAAAGCCTCTCAACCAGGTGTGTACTGTTAAATGTTTAACAACCAGCTCTCCAGTGATACACAATGGATGTTTCAGTTGAATCTGTATTATTAATATTTTTTCCATCGCTTTCTAAAGTCGAGACAAGCAACAAAATAGCAAGTCAAGCCCTGATTTGTAGCAAATGCCAATTTCTGAGGTGTAAGTGCTCACACTGCAAGCCCTTACAAGCCGGCTCCAGTACACCCCTCCTCCCAGCCCTTGATCGGTCTCTGCTCTCCAGTTCTTTCTCCGCTATTTTGACTTCACTTGTCTATACCTAGCCATTCTAATGGTTTGTTTAGCTGCTTGAATGATTAATAATAACTTGTCACATTTTTCTAGCCCTTTCAAGAATGCAAAGACTTTATATTTTATGATTTCCTTTGGTCCTCACAACCCTTAGAGGTTAGTGAATTCATCTCAGTTTTACAGTTATGAGAACTAAGAATCAGAGAGGTGAAGCCACTTGTCTCTTGTCCCACAGCATCAGTAGTGACATTTGGACCCTACATTCTCCTTCTACCATTTTCACCATGTGAAGCCATCATTCTAGAATCATTCATCCCTTGAATCTGTCATCATTCTTGGTCTCTTCATCCTCAGCCCTAGGTAACTCCCATCAATACATTCCACTCCTCCTACCTCTGGGGCTGCTGAGTAGCCATTGAGAAGTTTACAAATCTCACTGATTTTGTGGATTTCAAATTTAGGGTACATACCCTTAAAGGATAACAGATAGGATTTGAGGCTGGAAAGGATCTTAGAAATCCTTTCATTTAACTGCCTCATTTAACAGAGAAAGAAACTGAGGCCCCAAAGAGCTTAATTGATTTTACCAAAGTCACAGGGAAATAGCAGAATTGGTATTTGAACCCATGCCACCTGACTCCAAATTCCATGTTCTTTCCTCTTTATCCTGCTGCTCCCTATCTGCTTACCAAAGCCTTCTCTTTTTGCCTTTCTCTACTATTCATTGTTAATTCCATTTCTCTTCTTTTCTCACCAAAAGTTCTGGGGCGGGGGTTGTCCCTGCTTAGTACCTGTACTTGTTTCACACTTATCTGGCCACTGCTTGCCACTCCAGTCTGGCTTCTGCCCTTATCACTATTGAAACTGACCTTTATGAAGTCATCACTATATCTAATGGCCTTTTTAAAAAATCTTTTTTGATCCTTCTGCATTTGTTGCTGCCACCTACTCCCTCCTTCTGAATATTCTCTCCTCCTTTGGCTATAAAAATAGCCTGATCTCCTTGTTCTTCAGCCTCTTGGTCTCCCATACTAGCTTCTTGTTTTCTTCCCCACCTCCTTAAATATGGGTGTTCCTTCAGAGTTTTAGCTTTGGCCTTCTTTATTTCTTTCTCTGCACACTTTAGCTTGGCAATCTCATTCAGTCCCATCATTCCTCCACATCACCTCCACACAGATCTCTATTTCTACCCCTAACTTTATTTCTGAGTTCTAAATCCATATCTCCAACTACGTATAGAACATTTCCACCTGGACGTTGCACCAGGATCTCAAAGTCAACCTGTCCCAAATTGAACTTGTTATTTTTTCCCTCATTTTGATGTAACTCTTTCCATCATTTGTATTGCTCCTATTTGCACCCTGCCGTGTTGAAAAAGTTGTCTTTGCCTCATCCTTGTTCTTTACTTCTCAGGTCCACATGAATATAGCCTGGTAATCTACTTCCTCTTGGTCCTCTTCTCTATCCATGAAATGTTCTTGACCAAAGTGCTCTTTGCTGACCCCTACTTCCATATCCATGTCGTCTCTACCTACTAAAATGTAATGTTATTTGTTTTTTCTTTTGTGTCTTCAGTGCTTAGTTTGTGCTAAGCTAAGTGTTTAATAATTGTATTTTCATGGATTCCTGTTGATTTTCCCCTCTGCACCATCTCTCCCATCTGCTCCTGTCTCTCAGTTCCCACTGCTATCACCCCAGAACAAGCCTTTATTACTACCTAGCTGGAACTGGCAGTAGCCACCTAACTCACCCTCCTATCTCTGATTTTACTCTACCTCCCATCTATCTTCTCCCTTTCTACCAGGTGTAGATCTGCTAGTGTCACTCCTCTGCTAGGTAACTGTCGGCTCTTCAAGCAAAGCTCAGACTCCCTGACCTGTCATTCATGGCCCTCTTTTGCCCCACGCTAGCTTTCTAACCTGGTACATAAGCCTGTTGTCCTAAGCTCTTATTTGCATTAAAGGTCCCAGGAACAACTGGGGAACTTTTTGCTTCTCTAGCTTGATGCCCCAATTCAATGTGTTGTAAGCAATGCATTGTATAGTTCAAAATGCTCAAAGAATACAAAAATTTATTTGTAAGTTGAAGAACCAAGAATATCCACCAATGACCAACTCTTACCCAAGAGGCTCAGTCACTTATAGTATTACCCTGTATATGAGTCACCCAGGTTGTTCATTCATGTCAGTATGCCCTGTCACTACCCCCTGACACCAAGCTCACCTGGTCATCTGTGTAGTGTTACTCAACCCACTCATCTTGCAGTTCTCCTCAACTCCTAGATAATGTTATTAGTCAATGCATATCATCTTGAGTCTCTCCACTGTGTTCCCAGATCTTCACTCTTCCTACTATTCTCTGTTAACTCCCAAAAGATAGTGGCAGATGTCATCTTCTGTTCTGCATCTCTTTCCACCTACAGATCTCAGATTCCAGCCAGTGATATCCCTTCCCCGGGAGATTGGCTCTTTAAGCCTATGGTAGCTCTCTTAGACAATGCCCCTTGATGTTGAGCCTCATGAAAATGACTTTGGCCATCAGGAGTTCACCTTCCCTAGTACCGAACAGGAAGATCTCTCTTCCTAATGCCACTTTGGCTAAGGGTGAATCTGCCTGAGGGAGGACATTTCATGAAGGGCAAGGGATCATAGCCTTTCCCCTGCATTGCTGTATACCAGAGAGAGAATATCTTGGACTGGCACACTCGGCACCTTGCCTTGGGTTCTTTTACTCGTATTATTCCCTATATCTGGAATGTCCTTTGTTCTCCCTCACCTAGTCACCTAGTAGATTCCTGCCTGGCTTTTAAGATCCAGTCAAATAGTATTTCCATGAGGAAGGCCTCCATCTCACCCTGCTCAGATCCCACAAAGGACTTTGCCTTCTGTTATTTTGCATTAAAGTTCCTTGTGGCTGTGTCTGTCTCATCCTCCCATTTCACCAGCACCCCTTACAAGGGCAGGGACCGTGTTTTCAAATGTGTAGTTCCCTCATTGCCTGCTAGTATAATGCTTTGCAGCCATTAAATTTGTCAGAAATCTTTGCTGAATAATCTAAAAGGAAATAAAACAAAGTTTGAGTCATGGAGAGTACTTACTGTTACAATTACTTGAGATGAAAACATTAAATAATTGGATCTTTCTGATAAGAAACTCTCAGAAGAGCCTATTAGGCACCTGTAAGTAGGGATCACATATTAAATTCTGATAAATTACACAAATTGAATTTATTATTTATAAATATTACTGCAGCCTTGGAATGGGACATTCAGAATTCACAGTAAATAAAAGTTTTAAGATAATGGAATCCGAAAATGAGATATGAAAGTCATTTATTCCAACAATAAAACCTTTTCAAACCTGTTTATCAGCTGAAGCATTGTGTAATAGGGAGAAGATGGGGCCCAGACAGGCAGGGAGCCACTCGGATGATGTAGCAAGAAAGATGTCTGCCTGGATGCCATTGCACCTTCTTAATCTCTTCTCTAATTGGCGTTTAATTTTACTGTTTCTCCGCAGCAGACCTGCAGAATTTGTTATGTAAAACTGCCCAACCAGAAAAGCTCTTTTTGTTTCTTAAATTAGTAAAGCCCTAGGAGATGTTGAATGAAATTGTGCGCTTATACACACACACACACACACACACACACACACACACACACACTCACTATAGCTGTAGTCTCCCAGAAGTGTTTGAAAGGGATCACATTTATGGGTGGCTTACTGCTTAAATTGCTTTAAAATCAACCATGTCAAATATGCTTCATATATGTTCATGATCTAATATAAATACATGAGCTTTTTTAGTTCTGAAACAAACTTGAATCCAAGTGCTAAGAAAAAAATGGAGGACCATAAATAAACACACTTCACTTCCTTTATTTAGTTCTTGAAAAATACTTCTCTGAGAATGAATGGGTTTCAGGCCTGCATGTAATCTGGTTATTACCAAGATAATGCGGAGATCTGAAGGTAATTTATGAAAGGGCTATAGCTTACTCATAGACCAATTTGATGTTAAATACAATGAAAATTGGATTTATTTTAAGATGGAAAGATAACCTGGCTTCTGTAACGTTAGCAGTCATTCATTTAATTCAAGTAACTCTTTTCTCAAGATGGCCCCTTGTCATAGAAATGACCAGGACTGGATAGCGTTTAGTGTGTTTTGCAAGGAAACTGCCCAGTTTCTAAGTGTCAAACATGTGGCCATGCCAAGCTCTGGAGTGAAACACAAATGCAGTACTGTTGCCTTAGGCTGCAAGAAAATGAAACACCTTGTAAGGAAACTGGGAGAGGGAACAGTCCCCCACCCCTACCCCAGGCTTTCTTGTCTTAGACTTTATTCATAGCATGTGGCAGGAATGACAGTGGCTGTTTCTTCATTTGTAATACAAATGTCAAAGTGTCCAAGTACATGTAATTGTTACATATTAAAGTCTAAAAGTGGTGTAAAAAGTGTGTGTGTGTGTGCACTCACATGCATGGGGCACAACTGGTATAGGCTGAGATTTCTGCTCTGTTGTCAGAATTATACATTTGTTAGTAGGGAAAATAATAAACCAGAACATTGCCTGCTCAATATTTCTCTGTTCTCAGATGCATGTGGAATTCATTTTTAAGAAAAATAAGAAGAGCATAAGAAAAATATAATTCACATTTACAAAATGAACTATTTCAAAGATTGGTAGAGAGAACCCCATTATTAGAGGGCTTGTTACACAGATTGGATATGCTATAGCAAATCATGTGCCTTGAAACATAACAGTACAGTAAACCCTTTGTAGAGCCTTGATAGCTGGTGCATCTCCAGTGATATAAACTTTACAAAGCATTTTCTGTATGTTGTCTTTAGGGCATCTGAGGCACCACGATCTTTGCATTTAGGGCTACCTAGCCAGCTTTATTCAAATTATTGTTTGCATGCATCCGCTCAAACCATAGCTCGTAAGCCACACACACACACACACACACACACACACACACACACACACACTCGTGTTTATTTTTTCTTTAGTCAGTCAGAGGCTATGATCAGTTCATGAACAAGCATTTAATGAAATAACAGAGAAAAAGAAAAAATGTTAATAAAATACTTCCTCCATAGACCTGGAAAATCCACTCTCACAAATATGTATGCCATTAGTGGGAAGAGTTTACAGACCCTAAGAATGTAAGTACAAAGGGCATACATGTGCACTTTTGGAGAGGCAAGTTAACTCATAAACATGTGAAAAAAAATTTTGTCTCCCTTGCAAATGAACAGAAATGAAAACCCCTAGATGGAACCTTGTTGCATTACGTTCCACCTCAGTCCTTTGTTCCAAATCTGTGCATTTCTTGAGAATATGTGGCAAACAAAAAGGCTACATTCCATTTGGTTTTTAAACTCAAAGCCTCTCAGCCTGTGGCCTCCCTCTCTCAATTCGTTATGTTCTTGCTTCTCCTTTCAAACCAACCACCTTCAGGAAAATATCCCTGCAGTGTGGTGCAAAGGAAAGAGTACTGGATTCAGAGAACCAGAATCACAACATTTGAGGATTGGAAGGGAGTTCAGGGACTGCCCAGTCCAACCTCTACCTGAAATGAATTATAATATACTGAGCAAGCATTTGTATAGCCTCTACTTTGTAAAACTTTTAATTCCAAATTCTCTCTCTCCATACCCCCCCATTGAAAAGGCAAGCAGTATGTACCTATTATGCATGTGAATTTATGTAAAACATTAGCCTTGTTGCAAAAAATAAATAAATAAACAAAATGGGGAAAAATATGCCTCAACCTGCACTTAGAGCTCATCAGTTCTCTCTCTGGAGGTGAATAGCACTTTTCATCTTGAGTTCTTTGGAATCTTCGTGGATCATTGTAGTGATCAATTTAGCTAAATCTTTTGATTTTCATTACAATATTTCTGTAACTGTGTACATTGTTCACCTGGTTTTGGTCATTTCACTGTGCATCAACTTACATAAGTCTTCTCAGGATTTTTCTGAAATCATCCTCTCCATCCCTTTTTATAGGACAATAGTTTTCCATAACAATCATATACCACAACTTGTTAAGCCATGCCCCAATTGATGGGCATCCTCTCAGTTTCCAGCTCTTTGTCAACTCAAAAAAGTTCCTGCAAATATTTTTTTATGTTGGGTCATTTTCCTTTTATTTCGATCTCCTTAGGATACTGACCTCATAGTGGTATTACTGGATCAAAAGATATGCACAGTTATATAGCCCTTTGGGCATAGTTTCAAATTGTTCTCCAGAATGATTGGACCGGTTCACAACTCCACCAATAGTGCATTAGTCTCCCAATTTTTCCACATCCCCTCCAACATTTGTCATTTTCCTTTTTTCTCATCATAAGCAATCTGACAGGTGAAAGGGGGTACCTCAGAGTGGTTTTTTATTTGCATATAGCTAGTTATTAGTGATTTAGAGCATTTTTTTTCTTATCACTTGACAGTTTTGATTTCTTCTTCTGAAAACTTCCTGTTCATATCCGTTGACCGTTTATCAATTGGGGGATGGCTCTTAGTTTTATAGATTTGGTTCAGTTCCCTATATATTTGAGAAATGAGGCCTTTGTCAGAGAAACTTGCTGTAAATTTTTCCCAATTTCTTGTTTTCCTTCTAATTTTGGCTGTATTAGTTTTGTTTGTGCACAAGCTTTTCAATTTCATATAATAAAAATTATTCATTTTACCTCCCATGATCCTCTCTAGCTCTTATTTGTTGTTGTTTGTCCTTTGTGCTCAAAGAGGACCAAAAAGTCATCATGATGTTGGGGTTGACGTATGGTGTGTCTGACTGTGGCTGATCAGACCAATACAAGCTCAGAAGGCTCTACCACAGGTCAGGCACAAATAGTCCATATGAACATTTAGAGTGGAGGTGCCTCTAAATTTGTGCATCTTATGTTTCTTTTGAGCTACTGCAATTCTGCTTTGCTCATAGAGCACAGTGCCTTCTTTGATGCCGGCACCCCATGCTGTACGATTCTATGTCAGTGTCTCACATATCTCACAATCTATACAAAAGTTCTTCAGAAAGACCTTGGGAGTGTCCTTATATCACTTCTTCTGACCACCACTTGAGCACCTGCCTCGTGTGAATTCTCTATAAAATAGTCTTTTAGGCAAAGGATTGTTTGGTATTCAAACAATGTGGTGAACCCCTCAGAGTTGCTCTCTTTGCAATAGAATTAAAACTCTACCTCTTAAGAGCATTCAGATTCTTATTTAGTTACAAACTCTTCCCTTATCCAAAGACCTAACATAAATTTTTCTATGTTCCCCCACTTGGCTTGTAATGTTACACATTATATCTAAATTATATATCCATTTTGACTTTATCTTGGTATACAGTGTGACATGTTGGTCTATGCCTAGTTTCTGCCAAACTGCTTTCCAGTTTTCCCAGCAATTTTTTCAAATGTTGAGTTGTTCCTCCAAAAGCTTGTATCTTTGGGTTTGTCAAACACTAGGTTATTGTGGTCATTTACTACTGTATATTATGTACCTGATCTATTCTATTGACCAACCACTCTTTTATTCAGTACTAGATTGTTTTGATGATTACCACTTTGTAGTATAGTTTGAGATCTGATACCAGTAGGTTGCCTTCCTTCACTTTTTTTTTATTAATTCTCTTGCTATTCTTGACCTTTTGTTCTTCCAGATGAATTTTGTTATTATTTTTATAGCTCTATAAAATAATTCTTTGGTAATTTAATTGCCATGGCAATAAATAAGTAAATTAATTTAGGTAATGTCATTTTTATTATATTGATTTGGCCTGCCCATGAGCAATTAATATTTCTCCAATTGTTTAGATCTGTCTTTATTTGTGTGAAGTGTTTTTAATTGTATTCCTGTAAGTCCTGTGTGTGTGTGTGTGTGTGTGTATTTGCAGGTAGACTGCCAAATACTGTATTTTTTTCTTTCTGCAGTTATTTAAATGGAATTTCTTTCACTTCCTGCTGGGATTTGTTGGTAATACATAGAAATTCTGATGATATGTGTGGGTTTTCTTTATAGCCTGCAACTTTACTAAAGTTGTTAATTGTTTCACCTAGTTTTTTTGTTGATTCTCTCAAGTTCTCTAAATATACTATCATATCACCTGCAAAAGGTGATAGTTTTGTTTCCTCATTGACCACACTTGTTCCTTCAGTTTCTTTTTCTTGTCTTACAATAGTTATCATTTCTAATATAATATTGAGTAATAATGGTGATAATGGACATCCTAGCTTCACTTCTGGTCTTACTGGGAGAATTTCTAATTTATCCCTGTTACAGATAATACTTGCACTTGGTAAATTTTGGTAAAGCTCCATTTATTCTTATACTTTCTAGTGTTTTAATAAGAATGGTGGTGATATTTTGTTAAACTTTTTTTTTGCATCTGTTGATATAATTGTATAATTTTGTTGTTTTTGTTATTAATATGGTCAGTTAAGTTTATAGTTTTCCTGATATTGAATCAGCCCTGCATTGCTGGTATAAATCCAAGCTGGTCATCGTATATGATCCTTGTGATATATTGCTATAGTATCCTTGCTAGTATTTTATTTAAAAATTTTGCATCTAAGGAAATTGGACTGTAGTTTTCTTTCTCTGGTTTTGCTCTCCTTGGTTTATGTGTCAAAACATGTTTGTGTCACAGAAGGAATTGGGTAAGACTCCTTCTTTACCTATTTTTTTTTCAAATAGTTTATATAGTATTGGTATTAATTGTTCCTTACATGTTTGGTAGAATTCACTTGTAAATCCATCTGGTCCTGGGGATTTTTTCTTAGGGAATTCATTTATGACTTGTTCAATTTCTTTTTATAAGATAGGGTTATTTAAGTATTCTATTTCCTCTTCTGATAATCTAGGCAGTTTATATTTTTTAAATACTCTTTCATTTCACTTAGATTGTCAGTTTTACTGGCATGTAATTGGGTGAAATAGCACCTAATAATTACTTTAATTTCAACATCATTGGTGGTGAATTCACTCTTTTCATTTTTGAGACTGGTAATTTGATTCGCTTTGGTTTGGAGGGAAGGGAAACAGGGAACTGATTTCACTGGTTCCGGATCTTAGAGTGAGGAAACTCACGCTACCAAAATAGATTAGTTATTAGTTAGTTATAATTATTATTCGTTAGTTAGTACTTGCTCTTCTCTTTATAGTTCTGAAGAAGTTCCTGGGACACTGGGATATTAAGTGACTTGTAGGCTATATGTGATAGGCAGAAATTGAAACCAGGTTATCCTGAATATGAAGCAAGGTTGTTCTCCACACAGAGTTGTTGTGATGAAAGCTCTGAAGTGCTATAAAAAGGTGAGTTTTTTGGATTAGACCAAAAGGGTCTAACCATTGTATCAGCAGCTACTGCCACTAGGTGGCATGCTAGTAGGCTTGGATCAATTGTGATTGAAGAGGAATATAATGCATTGTATAATTAAATTCATGCAGCTTAAGCACATTTGCATTTTTATGATCCATATTTGTACCCCCCCCCACTATTGTAAGTCTTGTAATTGCTAGTATGGGGCAGGGATATTCATATTATTAAAATTTAGAAAACTCTGGACTAGTTTCTCTTTACTGCTATTATCCATAGTTTCCAGTAGTTCAATGTCCTCACTCTACCCATATGTATATACCCATATGTATATACCCATCCTACTTCTCTCTTTTCTTTCTCCTTTCCCACTCCTTTTCTTCATGGGAAAGTTGGGGGGGATTAGAGAACCAGTTGTCCTACATAATTTAGCAGAGGACAAAACATAATATAAATATTCCATGAGTGTGTATAATATAATGTGTATTATATATTATTTAATATATGATATGTAAATTCTGTATTAAATACACACACATATATCTGGAAAAGTATACAAACCAATGGTAGACGAGATAGGATTAGAGTGAGAGTTTGATTATGACCTTCATATGGATTCATAGATGACCATAGACATATATGTTACTCTGGCTGTAGCTCCCAGTTTACGTATTGAGTGAGGTGTCATGAAATCACACAACAGTAAGTCATTATAGCCTCTTTGTTCTGCAAGAAGGTCACATGTCTCTTTTTTCTCTCTTTATTGGATAGAAACATTCCCTTTTGCATGATCAAGGAAGTAAGTCCCTACTTTAAGTTCCTTTGAATCAATTCCCCACACACATATTTTCACTGTCCTTTTTATATGTCCCCCGGGAAAGTGGTTTAACTTAATACAGAGTATCTGAAATAGCCCCCTTGATCTTGAAAATGATAACTACGATGGCTTTTATGCCTTCATGGCTTGTCTAACTTAACAAAAGCAATTGAAGTAAGGGTCTGAAGCACGTTTCTAATATAATCTTTAATAGCCATCATATTCAAATAATTTAGGGGCTGAGTAGACCAAATTTCCCCCTAAAACTTGGAAACCTACCCTTAATTAGAGCAAGGATGAAAATCTGGCCTCACTTGGAGGTATTTGGCAGAAAAATCATTAGGCTGCCACTGATACTGCTTTATTAATATGCTATACGGTACTTTACTCAGAACCACTCTCCTCTGAGTAGCCATTGTTTCCAATAATTGCCAAGGAAATTCATTAGGCAGCACTGGCTCAATTCCAAAGAAAAGGGTAGAAACCAATTAAATGCTTAAAAGTTTTTAAGGATAAATTAGAAGGCGGATGTTAGAAACCCCCTCAGATCCAGCTAGAGGTGGATGACTGACTTTCATATAAGCTCTCTGGCTAAGATTTCTGTTCTTATCCTAAGTCTCTAGGATATATGCTACATCTCTGCATCAGCTACACCAGTTAGCCCTGCCTGTGGGCTAAGAGCAGTCAGAATGATGGCTTATCTGTTCACTTACCCTTAAAGAAGACCTGGTTGGAATATGAAAAACTTGAGGCAAATTCTATATATTGATCACCTTCAGCAAGTTTTGATTCCAAACCTCCAAAGGAAAAAAAAATTCATTTGGAGCCCCTTTGGCCAGCCCCAGGTTAGGGTCAGGTTCCATCTGATGCAGGGAAAGCTTAGAAAGAAAGGAACAAATATGCAACTAATCTCAAAAGTCTTCCTTGTGCAAGTTCCAATTTGCTCACTGTGATATGTTTTCATCTCCCTCATGGAGACCCAGAATTACATGAGCAATTAAGTTTCACCGGGCCATAAGTTGTCCTATACCTTTAAAAGTATTGAGTGGGAGTGGAAATTATACATTAGTACAGTGCTTATGAAGTCTTAGCAGAAAAGTCTATCAGAGTCAGTAAACATTTAAGCTCCAATTATGTGCCAGGAACTATGCTAAGCACTGAGGATGCAAACAAAGGCATAAGATAGTCCTGCCATCAAGGAGCTTACATTCTAATTGGAGGGGGGGAACAACATGTAAAAAGAAGCCAAAAAGATGCAAGGAGTGGGGAGGTTACCTGGGTAGGGGCACGATGAAGTCCTACAGTTGGATTGGCAAATGACATGAGAATGTGAGAGGTTTCAGAGTTGATTTCATCTTGAAGAATGAGTTTCTGGAGATCATGAAGTCCAGGAAAGTATCCAGGTAGCAAATGATAAGGTGAATTCTCTGGGTGCCCTCCTTAAATGGTGGAGAATCTTAGAGGAGTTCCCAGATATCCACACCCCCACCCAAACCCTTGCAGTCAGAGGAAGGGAGGGGCCTCCAGGGACAGAGGTTGCTGAGGAAATATAAGTTTCCAAGTTGATTTTGTTTTGCAGAATGATGAGAAAATCTGTTTTGATGAAGGCATGGGACTCTTAGCTTTGAGGGTGGGAAGCAAAGAGCCAGGTATCCTACTGTATGACAACTAGCTACTGATTATCAGGGATGCCATTAGCCTCTGGATCCGCGAGCCTGCTTGGCAAATAACTGTGGCTATGATTAGAGATGCACATTTAGGTTTTCTTAGTTTAAGAATTGATGATAAGGAGTTATGCCTGGCTGAGAGAAGGCAGAATATAGATGACTTCAGGTGAAAGGAGCAACTGGTTTTGGGGAACCTCTCTGGAATACAGTAAAATAAAATAATTGTATGATTTCTTTCCTTACAGCAGTACATCTGTTTGGCCTGACTTGGCAATTGCAGCCAGTTGAAGGACAGCTCTACGAAAATGGAGTTAGCAAGGGAAACCGAGGGACTGAATCAATGGATGCTACCTACCCACCAATCGGGGGAAAGGTTTCTGATAAAACAGAGAAAAAAGGTACTTGGCTGAAGATGAGTAAATTATTATGAATGGCTTTCCTCACAGTTTGGTTCTTCAGAAGGAGGACTGAATGAGGAAAGGATCAAGATGTTAATGTGTCTTATATAATAGAGCTTTCCTCTGGTGCCTTGGGTAGAAGCAGAATGAATTTTCCGAAAGCATAGGCTCTTTTAAAAACAGAGAAGTCTTGACACAGTGGAGGTTTCAACACACTTAAGATTTCATTTCCCACCTAACAATCCTGAAGCAAAGTTGGGATTGAGATCAATTTATTATGTCTGAGTACAGAAAGTGAGAGTTCTGGTTGGTCTATATAACACTTGACATTTCAGAATATGTAGAAATGCCTTCTGCTCATCAAATGGTTGGGAGGGTGCAGAATTGGTTCTATAATAGTTGGGAAACATGACCTCAAGGCCACCTGAAGAGGAATGACTTTTGAAGGGTAACTAATATCACCTGGGAACTCCCTGACTCATTTTCTACACGTCATGTCATAAGATTAGCAACCATAAGCTTTTCATTCCTTTTGAATAATCTGTTTTCACCTGCAAGCTTTGAAAAAAAGCCGAGAGATTTTTCTTTAGTGTGACTTTTCTTTTAATGAGATTATGGTAATTTTCATTCTCCAGGTTGCATTTGGAGAATTTGTTGCCATTTGACTGAATTTAGTTGAACAAATATTTATCAAGCACATACTTTATGCCCAGCACCATGCTAGATGCCATGAGGAATGTTCAGAAAAGCCAGAAGTCTGGTTCTTGTCCTCAGAAAACTTCCAAGGCAAAGCTAGACCTAATATTCTTGTTTAAAAGTTTTTAGAAACAGACCATTTCAGTTACCAGTTAGACTAGTCAGACTACTTGACTTTCTCTTTTGTGTCATATTTTGATTTGTTCTCATGACTTTGCTTTGGTTCAATGATTCAGTAAAACTGAACACTCAGGATTCAACACGGTAGGTTTGTTGGCCCTGCTTTGGAGTATTACTTACTGCCTCACCTGTTTCATTAGGGTCCAACAAAACTGTGCTGACCTGTCTCAGCAGTGTCATCATCACTCCTGGGACAGCCTGAAGAGACCACTGGTGTCAGAGCAGGCAGGCCAGCAGGTGGAACAGAATTCACCTAACCTTTGTACGGAGGCCTCTTTTCCATCTCACATCCTCTCTTGTTGGTGTTCTGTTTCTGGGAGGGACCCAAATAGAGGGTGTTACGTCAATGTGGAGAAACCTACAGGAGGACCAGCTGCCATTTTGATATTGTTTCTCTCAATCCCATCGGTTTTGTGACTTTTGAAGGCTGTCAGGAGAGGTAGAAGGTCATAAGCTCATAGTTACCAACATACCTTTGTGCCTATTTTCACATACAGATTTTTGGATTCTTTCCAGTGAGCCGAATACAATTGGAAAATTGCAAAAAAGACTGTAAAAGGAAAGCCCTGGAGGCTTTCAATGACAGTGAATTTTTAAGACAAACTTTATCACCCCATATTTTTATATAACATGACAAGTTACACAAATGTGCAAAAAAAATGTTTGTCCAATTACAACAGCAGAAAGACCAAAGCAATTTCAGTTAAATATTTTATGAAGAAAAATCACTGCGGTTTTATATCATACATGCCAAGTTTTAGCTTGAAGTAACCTTTTATGGAAGCATGGACATAGCCTGAACCATAATTATACTTTTGAGGGTCCTACTCTATCACATTTTTACTACATATTACTTGTCAAGTGCAAAAATCTTGTTATAATATGTAGACAGAGCTGAATCTTGGGGAAAATCTTAAGTACTGTCACGACCATTTTCAATGAAATAACAGTGTTTTCATATCTTTTTGTGGTTTCTGGGCACTGTTCACTCCAGTGATATAAGCCAAACCCCCTTTTTTATGTTATCCACTGCATATTATAAATTGGATCAGGGAAATGTACAATGACAGAGCCGCTCAGCTTGGCCTCGTGGATAAAGAATGGGCCTTGGAGCCCAAAAGACGGGTCTAAGATCTGCCTGTGCCATGTGCTGAATGTGTGACCCTGAACAAATCACTTAAACTCTCAGTTCTTTAGGCAGCTTCCTAAGATACTGAATCACAGAGAAGGTATCAAGTCTGAATGGGTAGCCAAACACTCTGCCCCTGGAAATTCCCTATGTTAGCGAAATCACAGGTCCAGCATTTCCCTGTCTCTATCATTGTGTGGGAAAACTGACCAACAATTACTGTATAGTACTTTGTCCATCCTACTACCTTCTCTGTAGAAGATTAAGCCAGAAAGTATAAGAAACTGCTTTGGGATTTATTATTAAGCCTCAAAGTTTCCACATAGGAAATACATAAACTGAGCTATATATTCTTGAAGTCTTCTCAGGCTCTAAGACTCAAAAGATTTTGGTTCTTGAAAACTTAGTTTGAAATTGACACCTTCTCATCAAATTCTTGACTTGTTATACTTTAGAAACTTGCCATCTCCAGCATTTGGGCTCTATTTCATAGCACATTGAGCACCTTAAAATGTTTATCATCGCCTTGCTTGGCAGACTGATGGATAAGAGACTTTTTATAAAAATCTGTCAATCAAATTCTGTTGAGATTGGATTCTAATTAACAGTCATTATCCATATCTTTTTTTCAGTGCAACATAGAAGAATAATTTTCTCTCTACTTAGTTTTCCAAATGAAACAAAAATGGATATTTGATTGCAAACATTCATTTTGTTAAAAAAAAATACAAAACCTTAGCATTGTGGTATAATATAAAAAACAATCCCTGGATTTGAAATTAAAGGATGTTGCTTCAAATCCTGACTCTACCAATTATAACCTTGGAAACCTGGATAAGTCACTTCTCTCTCAGCCTATGCTGAGTTTACTCCTATGCAAAAT
The DNA here is from genome assembly GCF_900497805.2 of Vombatus ursinus. Taxonomy (NCBI): domain Eukaryota; kingdom Metazoa; phylum Chordata; class Mammalia; order Diprotodontia; family Vombatidae; genus Vombatus; species Vombatus ursinus. The sequence continues at coordinate 2,650,281 of NW_020944374.1, read as the reverse complement.
GGATGGTATGGACTAGATGGCAGCTAAGGTCCCTTCCAGCCCTAAATCTATGATTCTGTGTTCCCTTGAATATGAAAAGAAAAGAGTCAGTCCTGCAATCTTCCTCCCCTTCCCTGAAATCTGGCCAGTAGGGCATGTGACCAACTCTGAACTCTGACTTATGGCCGCAATTTCATTGTGGGTGCTCCTCACTTTATACTGTGGGTTGGTCCATTTTCTCTAAATGTAATCATATGTTCAGTGCAGTATTCAGAGGAACACTGGAGTGAATCCTATTGTGATGTAAATATAGTTAACTTATACCAGTTTTTAAAATTTTGGATTTTTGCATGTTAGAGGTTCTTGATCCAAATGATAGTCTATATTTGTTTATTTTTTAACTTGTCATGTTTTCCCATCTATCATCATTTATATCAAGTCTCAGAGGTCAAAAGGGCCAATAGGAGGTGTAAATATCCCATTTTGGCAGATTAAGAAATAGAGCTACAGAGAGGGTAAAGGATTTTCCAAAGGTCACACAGCTGGTTGTTGGCAGAAGTGAGCCAAAAGCATAGTTTCCTGACTAACCTCTACATTTTTAATAACAACTCAGATGGCCTTCCTTGTGTGTGTGTGTGTGTGTGTGTGTGTGTGTGTGTGTGTGTGTGTGTCGGGGGGCAGTTCTTAAGCTTTCTGTTTTTGAGGCTTGTTTTCAAGTATAGGATTCTGCTTTGGATAAGGGATTTAGTACACAGGAAAGTACATACCAAAGAGATAATAATAACAACAATAACAACACATGTGGCACTTTAAGCTTTGTATAGCACTGCATGTATGTTGTCTCATTTGATAGTCACAAGAACCCTGTGAAGCAGGCAATGTTACTGGCATTTTCCAGATGAGGAAACTGAAGCTGAGAAAGGTTGAGTGATTTTCCCTGGGTTCGAGGCAAGATTTGAACTTGAGTATTCCTGACTCTAAGTCCAGCAACTCTGTCTACTCTCCCATCTACCAACTTTGTTACCCTTTTTTCACCCGTCTTCTAGTAAGCTTGATTTTCACAGTTGGGAGCCAGGCCATGAAAGTGCCCCTTCTAAACAACACAGGGGCCCTTGTGTGAGCAGCCAAGCAAGAGTCTTGGCATTGGGTGCTAGCCCTGGTTGGCAGAGGTGAATACTGACACCAGTTTCCTTCTTAAGTGCTTTCTTAGTTATTATCCTCATAACAAAGGTTAAGCCAAAGCAGAATATGTCTGATTTATGCTTCCTGCCTGCGCAGTTTGAGTACATTCTAGAGCTGTGTTGTAGACAATGAAGCAGCTTAGAGCACCTGTGCTCTAAGCCTGGTAGGAGATGAATACCAACACTGCTAACTCTAATGCCCACCATGCCATGATGAGTAAGCTAGAGAAGCATAGGCCAAGTGCTATGTGAGGTCTTGGGGGGGGAAGGCCCCCGGGAGGGGACAGTCAAGGCAATGAAACACTTATCTTGATAGAGTCTAAACTACAAATAGTGGCTGGAGAGTATCAGTTTTAATCTGGGGTATACTACAGCCAATTAGTAGCAGCTCATAAGAGCCAACTGTCAAATTGTCACTGAGCATTTACACCTCAGAAATCTGCAAATGCTACAAATCAGGATTTGATATGTTATTTATTATTGTTGGGACTTAAGAAAATGATGGAGAAAATGTTGATAATACAGATTAAACTTGAAAGTGTGCAATCCAGATATTTTTTCCAGGACAGCTGATTGTTGAACATTTACTAGCACTTTCCTGCTTTTAATGCTCGATTTGCTTCAAATAGCACATACATTTGCTTTCCCTGCCCAGTCCAGTGGACAAAGGTTGGTTTCTTTGGCCCAACCTAAAGTGAAAGAATCCAGGTTGGCTGGTCAGGGGAAAGCTAGAACACAAGAGCCCAAAAGGGAAACCAGCTGGATAGTTGAACCCACTCAGCAGGCAGAATCAAACCAGTCCTAAGTTTTAGTAACTTTTTCTTAAAGACTACTTGAGCCTAATACATTGTGGGAAAGTTGGGAATAATTCATATGAGCACAGCAAACTATGTAAATAAAATAGTGAAATATACTAACAGACAGTGATGGTGGAAGTTAACATGATTATTTTTAAAGATTGATGGCAAATGGCAGGAAATGTTTCCTCCAATGCTGTGTGTGTGTGTGTGTGTGTGTGTGTGTGTGTGTGTGTATGTATGTATGTTTTCCTAACACAAGATTAGAGCAGGTCCAGTTAGAGTGTAGCAGCTTGTTTCTGGCTATATTAAATCACTTTATCAATATACTTCAGTTTTAACAAAAGCTTTTCTAAAGCACGTTATAGATATGCCTTCTAAAATAGATTTATGGAAAGAGCTCACGATGCTGAAAGATAAACTTGGTTATAGCATAAAAAATTGATGTGAAACGTTCCTGATCATATATGTTTAATGTTTCACTAGTTTCGTTTTCTTCCTCTTCTTTTATTTTTCCAAATGAACACACACAGTCAGTGGACTGATAGGAAACATCATAGTGGGTTAGATTTAGGGTGTAATATCTTGAGCAGACTGCCAAGGGAGAACCTGGCCATGTTAGGTGACACCATTATTAAATGTTAGACATCTAAATTTCTCTTAAGACACCATTTTAATCCTGAAATGCATTACTATAGCCCAATAAGTTACTAGTTAGTAGAATATAAGCTCCTTGAGGAGAGGAATTGTTTTTACCTTTCTTGGCATCCCCAGCCCCTAGTACAGTGACTGGCACAGAATAAGTGCTTATTAAATGCTTTTTGGTTGAACTTTTTTTGCGCATGTTTTCAGCCTTCATCACCTCTTGGTGCAATAACTTTCAGGAGTTGACTCCATTGTGAAATGACATTTCCTTTTATTTATCATAACATTAGAACTCTCTGGCTTCATGTGATTCCCTCTATCATTTGTTTAGCAAGTTAGTGCTTACGCAAGTGTTGATGTTGATGCTATTCTAGATTGTAGTTATATCCCCCCTCTGCCTCCGTGTTTTCATCCTTGTACAACTACTGCCTTTCCCTTGACCACAACTTCATCATGGTATGAGGACCAGACCTGCTCACTATAGCATAGATGCAAATACTATCCTTCCAGCTCCAGAGATTCAAGTCTTTGGGAGCCACTGCCTTGGTCAATTTCACAGTGAGGGTTGAACCCAGGTGAAGCTGTCAAGAATGTCATTCCAGGGCTTTACCAAAGCCCTGGAATTTAGTGCAATGCTTCTGAAGGTGGAGGATAATCCAAGCCAAGATGGCAAAATAAATGTGGATGAATCACTGGTACCAGAGGGAGGATTTCTACCTGAGGGTTTTGAAAGGACTCAAGTATGAATTGGCTAAAATGGCTAATATGATATTACGAATGACCATTATGGTAGAGGACTGGCAGATTACATATGTGAACCATCACAAATGTAAAGGTTACTCAGAGGTCACAGGAAATTATAGACAGAATAGGCTAACTTCAATACCAGGCAAACATAGTAGAGTTTGCAATAAAGGATGAGATCACATAATACTAAAAACAACCTACTAGAGGGAAAGCAGCATAGTCTGTGTGAGGGAAAATCATCAGAGGATATAAGCATTCTAATGGAGCTCAAGGATCATCTGGCTCAACTTTTGCCTAAACTAAGATTTGCACCAGGGATTCCTCCAGCCTTTCCTGAAAGATAGTGAAAGGGAACTCATCTCAAAAATATCCCATTTTGCTATGGAATAGATGATCTATTAGGAAGTTTTCCCCCCATATTTCAAATCTAAATAAGCGTCTTTGTAATTTCTACCCATTTCTCCTAATTCTTTTCTCTATGTCTAAATATAATCTTCTTTCATGTGACAGACTTTAAAATACATGGAGTATTTATCATACCTTCTTTACTTCCTCCCAAATTTTCTCTTCTCTAGGCTAGACATCTACAATTCCTTCAACTAATTTTCATTTTTCTTGATCCCAAGGTTCTTTACTATCCTGATTACCCTACTCTGAATATCTGCTAGATTATCAGTGTTCTTCCAAAAGCATATAGCCCAAAACTGAATACAGTGCTGCAAAAGTGGTCTTGCCAGAGCAGAGGACAGCAAGATTGTCAACCTCCCTAGGCCTGAACAACAGGCTTCTCACTGTCACTTAAGACTGTACCTAAACCAGAATCCCTCTACATTATACCCAGAAAGTAGTTCTAGGCTCTTTACTCAAAGTTCTACTTTGGAATAATTTTATTATTTGCCTTTACATCAAATCCAAATTGATAAATTCTAGAATTTTTCTGGTAATCTAAGTCAAACTTACTGGCTAAATATTTTCTTATTCCATTCTTGTCCCTTTTGAAAAGCTGTGTTCTTCTGTTGATCAGTATTTCTCTAATTTTCCACAATCTTTCAAAGATCACTGCCAGTGCTTTAGTTATCACTTTTTTCAGTACCCTAGATGACCTGGACTCATCAAGGGCTACTCAATGCTCTTTTTCAGTCTTATTACTTATCTTTGATATCACCTCCCTATCAGCCATATTTGATCTATCTGGAGCAAAATGAGAGTTGAGCAGCCCTGCCTTCTCTCTGTCCCCTACTCGCTGAGTAGTGCTCTTATCCTTTCTTTGGAACTTTTGAATAGGCTGTGTTAAAGCTAAGCTGGTTGTAGAATTCCCTGCACTATCCACATTCATCTCAATAGACAACTCTCCTTTTCAGAGGAATTATTTCACTTTGTGTCTTTAGAATCCGAGTTTTTCCTGTGGAAATTTATAGTCCATGAGATCCTGCCTGTCTTTCTGAGACCGTTGAAATAACTGTTTTCTCAAAATATAGGGAGATTATTTCTCTTTCTTTTTCCAGGGTGACTCTATCAGACTATTCCCAGCTTTCTTCTCTTTTTCTATCATGAATTTTAAGCTCACTTGGTTTTCAAGTTCTCAAACAGTTCCTTTTTCTTGGTGTCAATCCCCAGATGCCCCTCATTAGTTCCTCCATCTTTTGAAGGATAGAATTATCATTGAGGCAAGTATAGAAATTCAATTACTAGATTTTAAAGAGGGGGAGGGAGGGAAGGAGAGAGAAAGATCTAGTAGATACCTGAATAATTCAAGTCAGTTATCTGGCCTCTGGGCCAGACTTAGGTTCTCTTTCCTGAGCTCCTCCTCATCTTTTTCTTCTTTCTGTCCAGGTGGTCTTTAATATGTTCCAGTGACAATTGTACTACTTTTTTCTACTTCTCATTGTCACCAAAATTCTATCCACTATCAAACCCTTCCATCTACTTCCTAGATTTTATCATATGTGTATATTTTATCAGTATACAATGGTGCTCCTCCATCATCATTCCTTTTACATATCCCATTTCATTTGAATAAAGTATCTCCTCCATGAGTTACATTCTAGTCCTGAGTGTCATCCAATCAAGTATGTCCCTTACATCTGAGGTCAAATTTTCCCTTTTACTTTTCTCATTAGGAAACTAGCTTATACATTGACCCTGTATTTGTTTTAATATATTTAATATTTAATATATTAATTTTAATATAATATTTGTTTTAATATATTTAATATATTATTTATTATATATTATTAAAAGGCTCAGCTTTCTAGGATGATGCTATTTAACAGTAGAGTTTGACAGGATTGATTGTTTCAAGGAAATCTAATAATCAACATATAGAAATTTTTCTACAAAGATAATTGGCATCTTATTGTGTAAGTCCTTAGACTTCCAATCATGAGATACTTAAGATTAGGGCCTTTAATTTTAATGTTACTAAATGTTTTATACCAAAAGAACTATGAAATCCAAAAACTTATTAGTGAACAGGGCAGTTATCACAATGAGACTTAAAGAAACCCTTAACATAAGGAGACAGATATACTTTCAGAGAATAAAAATGCTTTGAATACAAAATGCTATTGAGAATAAACTCCTTAACTAGGACTGAGGTTTGTGAGAGGCCTTGTACAATGGTAGCTGAGCTACTACACTGAAATTAGAAAACAGTGGACATTGTTCATAAGATCTAGTATGAAAATCACTCTTCAAGATTTCTGTGTAGCCACCTGTTATCTGTACCAGTAAGGGACAGATCCACAAATAAGGAAATCCACAGATACACAGGTAATCTCTCCCAATTTGTATCAGTTGGTAGATGCCAACACGTAGTAACATTGTCTGATTTTCTGTTTCTTTCATTCGAATTTTCATCAAGTCCCAACAACTATCTGCATGGCAACTGGCATGCACTTTAATATTTTCATCTACTCTTAGATGGAATGAGTAGAAGGTAAAAATCTAAATAATCCACAGAGTATATTGTTTATCCCTGAATCATTGAGAATTGAGTTTATATCATACTTGCACATTTAGGAAAATGACATACAATTAAAGACATTACCTAGGGCTACGTCAATAGTAAAGTAGGCTTTTGCTGCCTTCTTTTGATCTCTGTGAACACCGAGGGGATACTTGTTTTGACCTAGCATCCTTGTTTGGACACCAATCATTTGATAGGAAAATAGCAAAGATGTACTTTAAAAATGATGCTTAAACCTTTAAACAACAAACTAGGTTAGCTTCCACTAAAATAAACCACTGAGTCAAATAGGATGTGTCTTTTAAAGTCCGTTGTCACTAGAATAGCCTACAGTGAAACTTGAATTATGTTCAGAGAATGCAATGCCTTGAAAATGCATGTTTGTATATCTTCACTTAATCTTTCCCTAAAGTAAGTAAGTACCTCCTCAGCTTGGGTTAATTTTATGGAATTTCAAATGTGTTTAAAGACCATCCAAAATGCTTAGATGCAAGACTGTGTCCTTGACCTTATAGTTATTGCAATAAAACCTTATAATTAAAGCTTTAATTACCATGTGCCACTATCTTCAGGCCCGCCTCCCCTCCCAACTCCTAAGTTCTATTGTGCTTTACTTAGCCTAAGGTAATCACTGGAAAGAATCATTAAGCTTCCAGACATTTAGAGAACTTGACATCGAGTCAGGCAATTTCAAAGAACATTTTAAGTTGGAAAAAAGCAGGTGTGTAAACATGCAACCACAACCTACTCAACATCAACAGTTATTTGCTCTGTGTGGGACACTTTGGGACACTTTGCTTGGCACAGAGAGGGTTTGAAAATTCAGATAAGATATAGTCTTCACCTTCATGAAGCTTTTATTGTAGTAGGGCAGGTCGACACAAACACACATACACACCTAGCAATCAATAAGTACTTATTAAGCACTTACTATGTGCCAGGCACTATCATGCAAAACAGTGTATTTCAAGTGTCTAAGAAAGAAGCAAGCTGAGCACTGTCCAAGGTCTGAGAGGGGAAAGATAAGTCCTTGAGTTTGGGGAAGGAAAAACAGAGAGTAGCAGAGAACTTCAAGAGAAAAAACTGGACCTTAAAATATAGATAGAATTGCAAAAAATGGAATGGGGGGCAGGAACCCCCTAGTAATAAGGAATGGTCAGAGCAAAAGCAGAGACAAGAGAGTCCAAGATACATATGGGATGTAATGAGCAGCCTATTTGACTAGGACATGGGGTACATGGAGAGAACTGATGTGAAAAAAGGCTGGAAACATCATGTGGTGCCAGACTGCAGAAGGGCTTGAATGCTTGATTAAGAAGTTTGAGCTTTTATTTACAATGCAGCACTTTTTTCACCTATTACTACAACTAAAAAAGTCAATCTCAGGTACATCAATTTGTCAAACCATTTTCGTGCTTTCTCATCTTTATAAAATGTTCATGAGAATAATCCATGCATATCAAGACACCCTTGATGAAAATATGAGAAATGAATAGGCAAGTTTTTTGAAAGAGATCTTCTACAGCTAATCATGTCTCTGCAGTTACGTAGCTGACTGAAAAGTACAGAAACTGTAAGATCCTCCTGTTTATATTGTTTGTTGATTATTTTTTAAAGCATTTGATTTGTTACAGCAGAATTCAGCCATAAAAGCTTTCCTATAACTAGTGTATACTTTGTATATGTTAAGGTATTCTAAAATTCCCTGATAGGTAGTTCTGTTTTCACTGACTACATATGAATGTCAGGCAAGGCATAAATCGGGCAATGTGTGCTTGCCAGAAGTATTTGCCATTTTCATGGAGAAAATTGAAGAGAGCTTGCTTAATGCTAAAGAGGCTCTCCAGATGCTCCTCTGGTGCACTTCAGTTACCAATGGCTTTGCCCCCATGGAGCTTTCAGTCTAGTTGAGGGGAGGGGAGATGTATGCAATACTTAAAAAATGACTGTCATACAAAACAGTGTTCTAGAGTCCCCGGAAGGGACCTTTGAGGCTATCTAGCCCACTCCCTTCATTTTGCATTTGTGGAAACTGAGGCCCAAAGATGTTAAGTGATTTGCTCAGTCACATAGGTAATAAATGGTAGAACCAGGACTTGAATTCAATTACTTCCACACTAAATACAATTGGGCCTGGAGTTAAATCTAGACTCAAACACTTAGTAACTGTGTGACCCAGAGCAAGTCCATTAACTGCTGTTTGAAGTTTAAAATGGTGGTAATAACATCACCTACCTGACAGCATTTTGTAGGGAGTCAAATGAGATATTTGTAAAGTGCTTAGCACAGTGCCTGGCATGTAGCAGGCACTATACAAACACTTATTTTCCTCTCCCCTACTGTATGATGCTGTTTTCTAGTTGATCATCACTCAAGAGAATTTAACCTAACAACCTACATAAGGAAAACCAAGTGGATGAATAATGTGTCTCTTTCCTGGAATATGATATGAGCTTATCCATCAGTATATGTAGCTTAGACAAGCACTGAAGATGTACACTGAATGGGGCCTAGAGTTAAATTAGGGAGATGACTTGGATTTGGAAAATTGTACAATTCTGTCAATATCCCCAAGCTTCTGACTGCAATAAACAAATAAAAGTTCTTCTTAGCACCAGTATTCTTCCTTATGTTGACACTATGTTACTGTCAACCTTGAAATATCATGGTCTCTATAGAATCAAAATTACAGGCTGTTCATAGTGAAATGGAGAGCATATTGCCAATGATGATTTGTGTTCAGGAAGCTGCAGAAATAATTGAGAGATGTATGAAGGGAAAAGGATGTGGGCTATAGCAACACTGAGGGATAACACGTTAACAGCCTGAGTGCTGCGCTTTTAACTGCAAAATGGCAAAAAATTAGACGAAGGATAGGTCTTCTTTTGAAGCCATTGATAAAAGTTGTCTAGGATGAGAAGTTATGAATGAGTTGGGATCTGTTCTGTTGGAGAGATGCTACCCTCCATCTCGATGATTAAAGTGTTTCAATAAAGGAGAGATATTGAATAAATAATGGTTTAAATTGAACATAATCACTTTTGTGTATTTAATACGCAATAATAATTACATATACACAGTATATATAAAATAATAATAAGCACTTTCAACAGTATTAGTAATTGCACTCCAGAAAACACTCAGACCTTGCTGTTGAGAAGCTTTTGTTTTGTATATGGAGCTTCTGAAGGCGAGGACCATCAACAAGTCAAGACATCAAATATTTTTTGAGTTTCTACTAAGTGCCGGGCATTGTTCTAAGTGCAGGGAATAGAAAGAAAAACAAAAGATGGTCTGACCAGCTTACAGCCTAACGGTGAGAGACAACATGCAAACAACAACACATGTATATACAAGATGTGGACAGGATCGGCACTCTAGCTTTGACTACAGAGTAGTAATTGAGCCACTTCCTCTTCACTTTCCACCCTCCAACTTTGTCTACTTGCTGGGGCTTTCCTTGGCCTGTGTGGTGGTTGTTATCCGTCCTTCATTCTCTAAGAATGCCAATGACATCAGAAGGGTGATGTCTTGACTTGCAAGTGAATTGGATTTAAGTGAGGCAGGGTTCTGTGAAGTCATCAACCTCACTCTCTCCTCCAGAGTCATCAGAGTCCAATGGCAAGACATAGGTCAGGACAACTGGCGATGATCCCTGGCCTGTGTTATGACATATGAGAAAAGTTGGTGTAGACCTCTGTGAAACCATGACCAGAGGCTCTCAATGCTTTGGTATCTACTTACCCAGGAGAAAAAAAAGACTCCTTCTGAGGAGCAACAAAAGCACTGATGAAAAGACAATAGAAATTTGAATATTCTATAACTACATCCTCGTTAGTTTACAAAGAAAAGATCAGATGCCAGGTTAAAGGGAAGTAAAATGTTTCCACTTGTCTGAATTTTTTTCATAAAATTACCTTTTTAGAGGATTTGTTTTGTACATAATTTCTTTCCATTTCAATTTTTCCCCCATTGAGTAACACTGTGGAAAAAAATGAAATAAGAAATGCATTCAAACTCACAACCGTCCAATTTATAAGCTAATTGAGAAAATGATAGAAAAAGGCCTTTGGAAGATGATTTAATAGCATAGCTTCTTAGGAGGCTGTCTCCATTCTGATGCGTGCAGTGCTGAAGTGAAAAGGGCCCAGGAGGCATGCCCCCTCCCAGTGCTGCTGTACAAATGTCTCTGCTCTCATATAGTCCAGAGAATTCTTCAGAGAACTGTCACTAGTAACATCTCATTTTAATTTCTTTCTTTAGTTGACATGAATAGAATGCATTGTCTGTCCATATCTTGACACACCTGCCTTGTCCATAAATAGATAATTTATTGGTAAAGGGCAAGTACTGACTTCTAAAACATTTTTGGTGACATGGATCCCTTTGGCAACCTGGTGAATCCACTCCCCTCAGAATAGTACTCTGTTATCTGTATTCATAATTGAATAAAACAATGAATTTCAGCTAGAGGTTAGTGAAAATAAAGATGGCATTTTTTCCCATCTGAGTCCACAGGCTCCCTGAAATCTATCTGCAGACTCATTAGAGGTCTATAGGGCCCAAGTTAAGAACATGGGACTGAAATTTGTTTCTGTAGAATGACTTGGGGTCAATGGACCCTTACTGATGATGGTGAACAGGTTCTCCCGTACCCACTCCTCTTGGAGAGTTTCTTTGGGCATCTTTTAACTTGGTGAACTTTATTTTTCAGTTGACAAATTAGACAGTACATGAGAATAGAAAGCATTAATGCCAGAGACAAGAGTCCCTCAAATAAGCTGTTATGCTGATTTGCTTATTTACTTGATAGTGACTGTCTTTATTAAAAAAAACTCTAAACACCTCAAAGCAATGTTTGTGGTACCTAGATTTATAAATTGTATTTATCTTCACGATTTTGTTCCTCATTTTCTAAAGCCCTGAGTATATTGAGAATAGAAAGTAATGCTCTCAGGTCACAACTGCTATTTCTGTCCCACATGGAAAAAGTAGCTTCTAGTGAAAAATAACAGCCTTATCTTATAGGTTTAAACATATTCAACTGAACATTTCTTTACCTCAAAGGGCGGGTGTTATTCTAAATGCCAATTCCACAAAGTTATGAGTCCTGTCATACATAATTATGTTCAAAATTGCATTTGAAATCTATTATTAACATTGTTAACAGGGGACATTGTTAAAATAGTTATTACTTTTGGCCTTAACACGGAAAGCAATAATGTCAGTATTTCAGTGAGTTAAAAGCTACAGGGCAGCAGCCTCTGCATAAAGCCACTGCAGGTATGGTTCTTAATGGGTTGTTAATTTTATAGTGAGTGAACATAAAGGAAAGAGATTTTTTAAAACTACCATAGGTGTAGAAATTGCAGAAACGCAAAATCTCACCATTGGGAGGGGCCTTTGTGGCCAACTAGTCCCCATTTGTGCCTGACCAAGAACCACGTTTACAGCGAATGGTCATCCAGATTTTGCTTGAGGGCTGCTAGGGAAGAGCAGCCCATTTCCTTAGCCCATTTCACCTTGAAATAACTCTAATTGGTAGGAAGCTTTTGCTTACCTTGACTCTAAGCCAGCCTCTCTGAGATTCCCACCCACGGCTTCTAGTTCTGCCCTTTGGACCCAGTAAAGCAAATCTAATCCTTCTTGAACATGACAGCCTACTTGGAGAGAACTACAGTATCACCTCTTCCTCCCCCCACCCCCAAGTCTCATCTTCTTCAAGCTCAACATACCCAATTCTTTAAATAATTCCTCATGTGCCTTTCAGTATCCTGGGTGCTCTCCTCTTAATAGTCTATGATTTATCAATGTCAACCCTACAATGTGGCTCCCAGAACTAACCACACTGTTGCTAGATCTGAGCTGACCAAAGTCAGAATAAAATAGGACTTTGGCTTCCCTTATGTGATCATTTGTTTTGCATGACTTCATATTTGTATTTTTTTTATTTCTTGACTTGTCAATGGGTGAGGGAGTAGAGGGGAAAGGAGAGAATCAGAACTGAAAATAAAATAAAATTGAATTTAAAAAAAGATACATGCCCTTTTTTGGTAACAAACTACAAATTACAAATATAAAGCCTTCTGCACCACTGGTAGCAATCACTCATTTGTTTTACTCAGTCATTCTTTGCAAATGTACTTTTTGCTAATTTATATGTTCGTTTAGATATTTCTGCTGTGTCAAAACAAAATTCATCAATTTCCTATTAGTCACTTTTGTTCTAGCCTTTCTAATGCAAATATTATTCTCCTCCATGGAGAAAAGAAGGAAAACAAACTGAGTGTCTGTCTTCTCTGAGTTCTGTTATCAGCATTTCATCTCCAGCAATGATCCTATCATTTCTTTGGACTTTTTCCCAAATTTCACTTAAACAAAAACCCTTTTTTTATGGTTGTCCTCAGTATTCTTCGACAGCCTTTGGTTATGCTGATCTTTAGCACTCCTAATATTATTCTTTGAGCAACATGTCATACTTTTGGGTGTTCATTTGCACTTTCCTGCCTTTGTTTCCATGTTCTGTCCGGATCTTTTGTAATTGGGGTTGGTTGGTTAATTCTGTATGTATCTGCATTAGCCTCTTGAGAGTTTAGAGATTTTTTTCCCTTCTAGTACCATTATTAATGAGTACCCATTGGTGTGCTTTTCACATTGATTATCCAGGTGATATCAGTTAGACAGCCAGATTTAATGAGCTTTTGGAAAGAAATATTAACTAAGGGGGTATAGGAAGTATGGTTCATATAAATATCCCCTAAAACATTCCCACAAATGCATACAGAATTGAGAGTAAGAGAGAAGTCTCCCAAGCTTAGAGAACTCACATAACAAAGAGAGAACTCAAAGTACTTGTTGTTCTAAGTCCTTTCCTCCCTGCCTGGGGTTTCTCATGAAGTTCACCTAGGTGTGGTGCAGTTTTCTACTGGCCTCCTAGTGGAGTCCTCAAGCTGCCTTTCTTAATGTGTCTGGTTTGTCCTCAGCCCCCAGTGTAGCCACACTGTCACCTGTTCCTGGGAGACTTCTAGGTCACTCATGGGAAGTCCAAAATCTTCTGACCTTCCAAAGTTCATAGTGTCATCCACTCATCAAGAAAGTAGAGTGGGGAAAGAAATAGAGGCTCTTTTATCCTCCCTCCATCTTCCATAAGCAATTTCCTCTCAGGAACTTGGTTGGGCTACTCCTTCCTTTGGGCTCCCCGAATCTAGAATATTTGGATTGTAAATTGGTTTATTATTTTGTAAAAGAACCCAAAGGATATGACTAAGTCCCCTCAACCAATCCTAATACACTTCCTCTGTAGTAGTATTTCATTTCATCCAATGTCTTTAACTCTACCCATATTGATTGAGGACTTTTCACACCTAATTTAATGCTTTTCATTGATCAGTTTAATAGAGGTGCTCCCACTGATTGAAGTAGTTACTTTAAGTGAGATGGAAGTATTGATTCAGTGGACACCCTACCCCCAACTCTTACATAGAGATTCCAAGAGGCAAATGGTATATCCCTTCCAGGCACTGAGGACAACCTGAAAAAGGCACAGAGGCTCATGATGTATTATTGCATATGAGAAACATCAAGTAGACTTTTTTTTTCCTAGAACATGGGATTGGAAAGAGGAATGATACACAGTAAATCTACTTTAAATGTCTAAGAAAGGACTTTTTGTTTTTAATGTTTGAGGCAATGTGCTTTGTGACCCTGGGAGTGACCTAATCAGACGTGGACTTTTGCAATATTATTAGGTATATTAATAAGCTAGATTACTGGCCTAATTCTAATAAAAAGAAATTGAATAGGGAACCAGAAAAGGTGATCTGCATCTATAAGTCTACATTTCTAAATGTAATAGGTTCCATAGAATTAGCTTTGTAAGTGCAAGGTGGGAGAAATATGAAATTTCCTGTGGGGAACAAAAGATTCTGTGAATCTATTGTAATTTTACTTTGTAACTCTTTATTTTCTTGTTGTTTCTTTAAACTAGTGTTTCAGAAGGGACGAGCTATAGACACAGGAGAAGTTGACATTGGAGCACAAGTCATGCAGACCATCCCACCTGGCTTATTCTGGCGTTTTCAGATCATGATTCATCATCCAATCTATCTGAAATTTAACATTTCTTTAGCCAAGGACTCTTTGTTGGGAATTTATGGAAGAAGAAACATTCCACCTACCCATACCCAGGTAATTTGATAGTATTGATGGTTTCTTTGATGCATTATATGAGGCCAGGCTGAACAGTTCATGGCAGGTGACTTATAAAGTAACTGAGAGTCAAGAATGAAATAGATGACAAAAAAGTAGACATGAACAAACTTTCTGAATGCTCACCTAACACACTAATGAAAAATAAATTCACGAACAATATTCTCCAAGCAGATTCAGAAGAAGCAGCATGGGGAACTATCCTAGGAACTCCAGTCCTGATTCAAAAGGTTTAGCAGTTGGAGCTGTGGCCCTGAGCCCAATGTGGAAATGCCTAATGTGACTCCCATTCCAAAAGCCATCCCATGTCAGGACACCATCTTTGTCTGATTAACTCTCCTAGTTTAGAAAGCCATAGAGAGATGGGCTTCTTATTGTTGATGATTTTGTATATGGAGGGGTCAGAAATTGGTGGGCTGTTGGTTTTGCCCAAGGTGTAAAAATTCCTTTTTACACAATTATCTACTTCCTTATTTTTTAACGTTCTTAGTTCCTTATATCTCTCGTTTTCCTTCATCCCTCACAGACCCTCTTTAGGACCCTACTAAGAAGAGCAGGGAGAATGAGGAAGCTGGGACTTAGAGCGATCACCAGGCTGGATGTTTTTTCTTCACAGTAGATCTGCCAGAAATCTGCCAGGGACTAAGGCTCTGTTCCTCAACTCAGACCAGAAAGGGCCTGGGAAATGTAGCTCAAGTGAAACATTTGTATTCTGAAAGAAAGAAGCATGTGTCATGTGGTTGCCTTATTTGCTTTAAATAACTGCAAGACCTGCCACTAACTCATTGTGCAGCCTCAAGCTAATCATTTCTTCTCTCTGATCCTCAGTTGCTTCATCTGTCAAATGAGGGGGTTGGACTAAAAGTCTCATAGTCTAAGCTCTCCTCCTAAAGCCAGATTTGTGATTCCATTGGTATAGGCAACATCTGCTGGGGCCCTCGCTTCTCCCAATGCAAGTTGGTGCCTCTCCTGCAAAGGTCTAGACCAGGGTTGAGGAACCTGTGGCCTTGAGGCCACATGGTCCTCTAGGTCCTCAAGTGCATCCCTTTGACTGAATCTAAACTTTATGAAACAAATCTCCTTAATAAAAGAATTTGTTTGTAAAACTTGCACTCAGTCAAAAGGTCATACCCAAGGACCTAGAAGACCATGTGTCCTCAAGACCACAGGTTCCCCACTTGTGGCCTAGAAAGTGGCCTGGGGTGCTGCTGCAAAGAGGAGGGACTGCCCGAGTTGGAGGCGGGGCTTAATCCTGACTGCCTGGCTCCCAGGCAAAGCTCATCCCACTGCTCCATTCACCTTCTCTGGAGCAAATGAGTACAAAATAGGAAATCTGGGTATCCTTGTTTATTGAAATCTGTTGTTTTTTATTATGAAACATTTTTAGTGACTCATTTATGTTTTCCATTGTCTCTGCAGTTTGATTTTGTAAAACTGATGGATGGAAAACAGCTCCAGAAACAGGATCCCAAGAACTCTGAGGATTCACAGCATAGTCCAAGGAACCTGATCTTAACCTCCCTGCAGGAGACAGGTTTCATCGAGTACATGGATCAAGGAGCTTGGTACCTGGCATTCTACAATGATGGAAAAAAGATGGAGCAAGTGTTTGTATTAACTACAGCAATTGGTAAGATAAATACACACAAGTATAGATATAGATATAGATATGCACATAAAGTCTCTAGAAAGGCATTATTTTAGTAGCATATTAATATCATTTATATACAGTAGTCATTCTACCTTGAAATCAGAATGGATCGATTTTGAGAGATCGTTGTATTTACTGTTGTTTAGAAACACTCATCATGCATCTTTTCTTTGGAGACTCTCAGTAGGAGTGACTAACTAGAAAATATTGATTCTGGAGCTGTACTAATAACAAGGTCATTAAATTTAAATGTGACCTTGTTACTACCTTGCTCAAGAAGCTACAGTGGCTCCCTACTGCCTCTTGGATAAATATACTCTCATCTGTCATTTAAATCCCTTTATAATCTGGCTACAAAATGTCTTCATAGAATAATATCATATTATTCCCCATCACACTCTGCATTCTAAATAAACTGGCCAATATATTATTCCCCACATACGACATTATATCCCCATGCCTGGAATGCTCCTCCCATCTTCTACCTCTTAACATTCCTACTTCCACTCAAAAGCCACCTCCTACATGAGGCCTTTCCTGATCTTCTCCCCCCCCGCCCCATGCTCCCACCCCAGTTATTAATGATTGCCCCCTTTTCAAGATTCCTTTGTTTCATTCATATATGTGTGAGTGTATTTCACATTTCCTTTTCTGTGCCTATGTCATATCCCGCTTCCCCCCGCCCCCAGTAGAATATAAACTCCCTGAAAGTAAGGACTTTTTTCTTTGTATCCAAAGTGCTTGGCACAGTGCCTACCATGTGCTTTACCAAATGCTTGAATTACATTGGAATGTGTTTTTAAATAATTGGTTCAAATATCATTTTAAATTAATATAAGTGTAGTTTTGCAGATTTTTTTAAGAAGAATTTAGTCTAGACCCATTTAAGCCCCAACAGAGTTTAATACAAGGAATTAGGATAGTACTTTTAAGGATGTTGTGAGCTATTCAAGGTTCTGTTGTTGTTGAAAAATAAAAACAGGAAGATTTTTTCATGACTTGAAAAGAATCTAAATTGTTCTTTTTTACTGTGTTTAAAACTTTTAAATTCAATCTACAACTCCATATACTCAGGTGTGTCACCTGACTTAGTGATGCCACAATAGGTTTTTTTTTTTTAATGAATTCATTTACCATGACCCTTTATAAGACTATACCAGAGCTCTTTAGGAACTTAAGGCAAAGGAATCACAGACACTATGTTTTATTATATGAATTGTCTTGAAACACCAGTCTTAAAATGATACATTACAGGGGTCTTCTTTACTCTGTGACTCTGATCACTTTATCCTTTCCTTAGCTCATTCAACCAAATGTTTAGCAAACTGGGCTGACTGTGAATGGCTAGACCATCTGCTTTTCCTAATGATTCTGTTCTATTTTTTCCATAATATTGAAGAACTTAAACCAGGAAAAAATGACATTTTAGCCATCACATTATCAGAGTTGCTCATAAAGCAATAAGAAAGGCAATAAAAATGTACTAATGAACTTTTTTCCTAGAGGAAAACTCCACTGACTTCACATCTTTGAAAGACAAATACATATTTGCTAAATTAGAAGACAAGAAAAAAGAATATTTCATGTTTTTCCTCTGCTCTGCCATCTTCCTGGATTCAATAGAGAAGTTCCCAGTGGAAGAGGCTCTAATTCTCTTCCTGTCTGATCATGCAAACACATGATGAGAGACCAGAGTTTCTCCTAGGAAATCCGAGAAATGGGAAAACTTTCAAGTATTGGTGAAGTTATAGTGCTCTCCTTTGTCACCTCCCTCCCCCATATTCCCACCTCTTTCCCATACTTGACTTGTTGTATATCACTGCAACGTGACCACAGTTTAGGCTCAATACATGCTTCCGTCTGCCATCTTGAAATTAAATGGTATCTGGTGAAAGTTTTCAAATAGCTATTTCTTTTACCATTTTGGATGGATTTCAGAAGTCAGAGACAGGTTACGGAACTAGGTGTTCTCTATAAACTTTAAGTTTACAGCATCAATACTTAGGTAGTTTGAGGGGGGAGGTAATAATTGGATACAAAATAGAGCTTTCAGAACGTTTTAATTAACTGCGCTAATTCCAAAAGATGTAATAAGATAAAAAGATGTAACGCTTACTAACTGCTCTTCACCCCAGCCTCCCACTAATAACTAACTGTCTTCTATAAATAGCATCTTAGTCAAAGTAAGCTAGGACTAATGATAGCAAGTCTTGAAGGTATCCAAGACAGATTAGGCCTAGTTTATTTGTCCTTTGAAATATGTCTATACTAACAGAAGTGAGAGGCAAATCAGAAATATCATTGGACAAAGTTTGTTGACTATACCTCCTCTTATTGCTTAGCACTCTTCCGTCCACTGCCCCCAAGTCTACCTAGTGCCCTCACACTGTGTACATCTCTCTCTCTCTCTCTCTCTCTCTCTCTCTCTCTCTCTCT
>NW_020944374.1:2537088-2631569 GCF_900497805.2 Vombatus ursinus | reverse complement strand
CTCTCTCTCTCTCTCTCTCTCTCTCTCTCTCCCTCTCTCCCTTTTCTCTCTCCCTCTCCCCCTCTTCCCTCCTTCCCACCCTCTCTTCCCCTCTTTCTCTGTCTCTCCCTTCCTCCCTCTCTATCTCTTCTTTTCTCTCTCTCCTCTCTCTTTCTCTTCTCTCTTTTCTTCTCCATCCCCTCTTTCTTTCTTCTCTCTCTCCTTCTTTCTCTCCTTTCTTCCCCTATCATTCACATTTCTATAGCCAGAAAGTCTACTGCCAGGAGGAAATCCTATCAATGTATATGGTGATACCAGTAAACATTATTTTCCCATGCCTGACCCAGATGTTATTTAAACCTTAAAAGTCAGATTTCTTGATTTTAGGAAATAATCCTGAATTAAAATGAGAAAAGCTGGAAGCAGAAGGCTGCTCTAGGATAAGAGAAAAAGGAAACAACAGCATTTTTAATCAGCCACTCTGTGTGGATTCCCCGGAGCATCCAGACACTACCAGTGCTTCTTTGATGCCTAGTGCAAGTGGCAGCTTCCAGTGCATTTCATATTGGTTTCTCTTCTTGTTTGCATTGCTAGTGCTCTGTTCACCATTGAGAGTCCAGAGACAACTCTGAAATAAGTCAATAAAATGTAGAGATTTTTATTAATTTTGAAAGCAAAATTTATTAACATTTTCCCCCAGAATAACCACATCCATATAAGGCCACTCCCATAAAATTGTCAGTAAGGGCTCAGGTGAAATTAAACTATATTTACTCTTGAAACTGTCCTTTCTGTACTCCTATTAAACATCCATATTAGCAAAATTTAAATGTGGATATGAGAACTGTCACTACCACTTGGTATAAGACACAGTTTTATAGCTCAGAGATGTGAGGAGGAATTATAGCAAGAAATTGCTATTCCATCTGTGACAGAAAAAAATTCAGTATCCCTTTGCCAAAAGACAGTTTTTCTGCCTTTTTGTGACTACCTCTTAAGAAAAATAATGGTCTTCCCAAAATAACTAATTTTAATGACTTTTACAGTTGTTGGCTCTTTGCCATGAATTGCATTCCTGCCAATGCAGATGTACTTCACTGAGTGTCATGTGACTGTTATCCAAGCCAATTATCCGATGCCTGGGTCAGAAAGCACAATCATAAACATGCAAAGGAAAATCTGTGTGCATGCATTCCTGTAGGGGTTGGGAGGATAAGTACTTTGTCTCCACCTCACAGTTTAGTTATTCCTTTCCATTCTTACTGACTGCTGTGGTCACCAAGAAAGCCATCTACTTCTTTTTCTTGCCCTCCCCCAGCCCAAGGCCAGAGCCCCAGCTTCCAGCCCCTCATTGTCCCTTCTTGACTACCCTATCCTAGACAGAGAGTAAAGTCTCCGGCTTTGACTGGATTGACTTTGAAAGTGCTCAGGACCAGTGTCTTAGATGGTAAGATTAGGGTTGTTAGAGAAATTGAAAGTGCCACCTTAGAAACATTAAAACAGTAGCTCAAATTAGACAAGAACTTAAGCGAACTTTCAGATGAGCCAGAGACCTAAAACTTTCCATAAGTGGTGTTTTAAATTGGCCAGTCATTACTCAAAATCTTTTGACTGGGCTGAAGGTGGAGAAAGTTTCTAGGAAAGTGGAAAGAAAAGAATATGACCTGCAAAAAAACGAATAATAATAGCTAACTTTTATATAGTACTTAAGGTTTACAGAGGATTTTTACATGTTTTCTCTTATTGGATTCTCTCAACAACCTTGTGATGGCAGTGCTGTTGTTGTCCCTATTTTATGGATGAGGAAACTAAGGCTGAGAGAAGTTAAGTGACTTACCAACCAATAAGTATCAGAATCAGGATTTGAACTCAGATCTTACTGATTGTAAGTCTAGTGTTCTAACAGTATTAGCCAATTCTGATGTTGTTACATAAAAGTTCAACTGTCAACCATAGACTTCATTGGAGCCATTTCCAGAAACAAAATATGAGATGGGATGACTGCTGAGACACAGAGAACTTCTCTCTCACTCGTCCTTGTATCGTAGTTACTTGTGTACATGCCTTATGTCTCTGTTTGACTGTAAACTCCTTGAGGGCAAGTTTTGTGCCTTATTTTATCTTTGTGTGGGTGGCAGTGTGCCATCGTGAAGAGTATTGGGCTGAAAAGTCAGACCTGAATTCATATCCCACCTCTCGAATACCAGATATGTGACCCTGAGCAACTTCCTTAACCCTCTCTGCCTCATGTACTTTCTTGGGACCTACATACTAAATTATAGTTGAGGAGTTCCGTACCCTGATGAAATCACAGGCCCTTTCTAGAATTTCTATCCCTGGTCATGTGTTCAGTGTTCTGAACATAGTAGGCATTTAATAAATGTAGAATTGAACTGAATTTTTTTGTGCTTTTAAATGGAACTTTGTCCATCAACATTCAGATTACTTACATGATACAATGGAATTTCCTGCACTGTGCATCTTGTGTCTGACAGAACTCAACTCCACAAAAACCTGTTTCTCAATGAACTGATTTAAAAGAAATTAGTGGCATAGCATGAATGAGCATTTACAGTAATGAGGACATTTCCCAACAAAATACTTCAGTTCTAATGGTTTTAGCGGTGGTGAATTTAACATGAACACTTACTTTAAAAGCCTTCACTTTTAAAAGTCACTTATTCACGACGTTGGAATACTAGCTGTGATATTTAAAGTCAGAATAAAATAACCTATTCTAACTTACTTGAAAAGCAACTTTATTTTCCTTTACCTGAAAGTGAAAATAGACAAAAGAATCCATGTTTTTAGGATCCATCTTTGAACCTATTTTGTTTTGGGGAGATGTCTTGTCTTTCCTGAAGAGGGCATGGAGTAGTGGTAGGAATGCTGGATTTGGAGTCAGAGGACCTACAACATAAATTGGCCACTTCCTGCCTGGGTGACCTTGAGCTGATGCCTTTCCCTTCCTTGGGCATCAGGTTCCTCCACTGTATGATGAGGGGGTTGCACTAGATGGCCTCTGAAGTCCCTCCCAGCTCTAGTGTCCTATGAGAGATCAAATCACAGAAGGCCTGGGGGGGGGGGAGGGGCAAGCCTGTATTCATGCATACTATACGCTGGACATGAATTGAAAAATATGCAATTGGGGCAGCTAGTTGGCGCAGTGGATAGAGCACTGGCCCTGAAGTCAGGAGGACCTGAGTTCAAATCCAGCCTCAGACCAAACACTTGACACTTACTAGCTGTGTGACCCTGGGCGAGTCACTTAACCCCAATTGCCTAAAAAACAAAAAAGAAAAAGAAAAGAAAAATATGCAATTACTGAACACATCATAGAAGGGTCCTCAGGTTTGTTGTTCTGTCTCTATACAGAAATAATGGATGACTGCTCTACAAACTGCAATGGAAATGGGGAGTGTATCTCTGGCCATTGTCACTGTTTCCCAGGATTCCTTGGCCCTGACTGTGCAAAAGGTAAGGAATGCTACACTGTGTTCTGTTGGACTGTGAAGAAATAAACATTATTGGAGAATGCAAACATAACTAATTTATACAATAAATATGCTCAGGGCTGGCCTTACAAGGAGGCTTTATAAGGAGCTGGCTGCTTATAGATAGACTGCCCCCTTTCACCACCCAGCCTGCTGACACCTGAAATTTCACAGTTGGAGCTTAATGACCTTTGTAGTAAACCAGGGATCTCCAACCCTTTGAGTAGGGGCTGATGAAGGGAAACTCCTCAGCTCCTCTCCTGATTCCTTGAAACAGAACACAAGAAGGAAAGGGGAAAGGAAGAGAATAAGCCTTTATTAAGCACCTACTATGTGCGAGGCACTGTGCTAAGTGCTTTACAGACAGTATCTCTTTTGCTCCTCCCAACAATCCTGAAAGGTAGCTGTTGAGGTGGAAGCATAATGGCTACCGCCACCACACCCCTTCTCTCATATTTTGCTGGCATTCTCCTTAAGATTAGAGCAACACACTCACAGCAGTTAGCCCTCATTCAACCTTGGCAGTCTGTCATGATTGTCCTATTGGGGAGCCCTTGGTTGGGGACCTACTGGTTTAAGTGAGACAAGGGCTTCATTTCCACCAAAAGGCCAATGTCCCTGAAAGTGACAACCTGTCATTCATTTTCCCAGAAGGCAGTATGGAATAGTGGATAAAATGCTGCACTCCAGTCCTTGCACAGCCATTTCCTAATTGTGTAACTGTGGACAAGTCACTTAATGGTTCTGTGCCTCAGTTTGTTTATCAATAAAATAAAGGGGGGAAGAGTAGATGACCTCCGGGGTCCCTTCCAAATTCAGATCTGGAATCTTACATATAAGGCTCTATACCTTAGTATCAATGAATTAATGAGCTATTTTCTGCAGAGCAGATTTTGATAGAGGAGGAGAAGATGGGAGCAGGGTTGGGGAAGTTGTCAAATGAATCAGGATGCTTGGGAGGGAGGCAGTGGAAGGGCTCAGAAAGGGGATGCTGAAGACAATGAAGACAAATTTCACCTACTTTGTATTTTGGCCTAAGGCTAGTTGTAAATGTACTTTTGAAAAATTGTACGTAAATCAGAAACAGGTTTTTTTTCGGGCATACTGCATTATTTTCAGGATTCTTTCTCTTGACATTTAGGGTATCCTAATTAAGTCACGTATGGCATCTAACCCTTCAGCTTTGGATTTCTACCTCTTCTTCCCTCTCCCCCATCTATGCCCAACTCAGTACTTTTTGGTCAACTAATTAATAATCTATAAATATACTTAGCTTGTTACAGGAGTAGGTGGAGGCATAATCAATAACAATAATAGCTACCATTTACATAATACTTTAAGGTATGCAAAGTACTTTTCATATGTTATTTCTTTTGATCTCCACAACAACTCTATGAAGTTGGTGCTGTTATTATTCCCATTTTACAGATGAGGAAATCACACCTGACTAAGTTTAGTTGGATTTGAAATTAGGAAGAGCTAGGTTCAAATTCTGCCTTAGACACTTAGTAGCTTAGTGACCCAGGGCAAGTTACCTGACATTCTTGAGCCTCAGTATCCTTATTTGTAAAAAATGGAGATAATGGCTCCTACCTGACAGGAAAGATTGTTTAGAATAGTTCAAATGCCTAATATATGTATAGCACTTGGTAGACTTTAAAGTGCTATAAAAATGTAAACTAGTAGTAGTATATTGCGGAGATAATATAGAAGAGCATTTTGTAAACTGAAAGATATTATGGATCAACCATCTAAATAACTTATGATGTAAACTTTTTATGTTGTGAATTTAAGTTTTTGTATTATCAAGTTGTTTGAAAGCAAGACTCACTTGTAGTGGAAGCAGGGAGAAAGATTAGAATTTATGTAATAAACTAATCCAGGAAAAAAGAAAATTGTTTCAAAATTATTAATATATAGGAGAGAGCTAAAAGTTAAGATTAGGGAGATTTCTTTGCAACCTAAATGCCCAATGCAATTCCTCCTAAAAGGAAATGACTACAGTATTTGTAATCATCAACATGCTTCTATTTAAGGAAATGTAAGCCATAAATAGGACCAATTTTTTTGCCTGAAATATTATACTAGAATCAATATTAATTTGCTCTTTGGAGAACTTGAAAGCCTTACAAGAACATCACAAGTCCATTTGCTAACCTTCAGATTCATGCCCTGTGCTATGTGGTGGAAATGGAGAGTATGAGAAAGGACACTGTGTCTGTCAGAATGGATGGAAAGGGCCAGAGTGTGACGTTCCTGAGGAGCAATGCATTGACCCAACCTGCTTTGGTCATGGCACCTGCATCATGGGAGTTTGCATCTGCATGCCAGGATACAAAGGCGAAGTCTGCGAAGAAGGTCAGGGCCCTCTCTTGTTCTCTTGCTTCAATTTCATACCTTTCCTGAAGGCCTTAGTTAGTTTTGTGAGCCATAAATGGACAAATGTCTCTGAGGATTATTGGGGGGAGGGGGAGGAGGAAAACCTTATTCTCCTTTCTGACTTCCATTCTTTAATCTGACTTATAAAGCAGAGCACATATTGTATATAGCTCCTTAGCAATTTATACTGACCTCCCCCTTCCCATTTTCAATATTCTTCTTACTTTAAATGATGTTTTACTGTCACAGACCACATTATCACACATATTTCTATAGAGTAAAGCAAAGCCTAGTGTAGGGGCTCTGCCATATCACCCACTACTTACATGTATGACCCTAGACGAGTCATTTCAGTTTGGAGGCCTCTTATGGGCAGTGCTGTAATTCACCAGATTACACAGTAGTAGCTAGTCTACATGAGTGAAGGGAGTTTCCTAAAATGGTGAAATCGAAGGTCTGTATGCACCCCTCAAAAAAAGATATTGGGATCTAAATCAGAGCATGGCCGATTCTGGATCTGTGCACAGAGTGTTTTTAAGGAGGAACGCAGGATGATTTTTACATACCTTGTGCTACAGATTGACCTCCACGTCTGTAGACTCAAGTTTACCTCTTTGGAAACATCAAGGCAAAACCTCTAGGCTATAGTTTGCCCAATAGGATCTTTCTTTTAAAAAGACATTTTGAAATTTCAGTTATTTTGTCATTTAAGGAAAACACACTAGAAAATAATGTGTTTACAAGTAATTGGACCTTTTTCCATGCCATGTTTCTCAGAAATGACCAATTTCAGAAATAATATTAAATCATGGCCATGGGAGATTGTCTCATCACAACTGTAGTTCAGAAAAAAGGCCGCCTAAAATGTGCTATAATTGCTTTTTGAAGAGATCTCATTAAGACTATAACACAGCAGAAAGGTGTTTAATCACATTCCCCTCCAGGAGCAAGGAAGACTTAGCCACTCACTGGCCATTAACAGTGGTAGAATTGGGACATGGAGATAGTATCTGCCCTATAGCAATGGACTTAGGAAAGGAAGCAGTGTGGCTGAGGAAGAGCCTGAAAAGAGCCCTGTATTTGGGCTCAGAAGCCCCCAGGTCACATCCCTGCCCGAGCTGAAATCCTGGCCCTGGCACTTGTTACCTGTGTGACTCTGGGCAGGCTACTCATTTTCCTCATCTACAGAATCAGAGTGTTGGACTAGAAGACCTCTGAAGGGACTCCTCCAGCATTTAATTGAGGATCCTGTAAAATTTGCTTGTGATACAGACAGATTCATTCATTTAAAAGTCTGATTCAGGTACTACATGCACACGGATGCACATCCATCCATGTGTATGTCCCAAAATGGAGTTGGGATTTCTATGATGACACCATGAGAGGATATATTTAAGTATATATTTCAGTAAAGCCTCATCAATTTGGAACTTCGTATCATCTGAACCAGGGGCTAGGCTCCAGTCTACTGTTTCAACATCTACACAAAATAAGAGTTTGGTAAGAAAATAAATGGTATAGGCAAGATTACAGGAGGAGCATTTCACAGAGTCAAGGTTACAAAATTTTGAAACACAATACAAACACGTGTAAGTATCGTTCATGCTAGCTTTCACACCAACTATATCAATCACATCTATTGATTAAAGCAGGTCCCGTAAGGATCTCTGCTAGGCAAAACAATATATTAGCTAAGTTCAAGTTCTTGTGTGTACTTGAAAGCAATAAAATTGTTTTTCTCTTTTAGAATATCCTCTAGGTCAGACTTGTCACTAATTCAAAGTTTCTTTCATACAATTTTGCATCTTGTGAGTACAGAATTGCCCAGATGAGACGAGAGTTCATAGCCATATTATATGTTGCAGATTAATGGGCCAAATGATTCCTGTTGAGTAATAGTCATGGCCACCTCTAATAGAGCTGAGCTTTCAGCCCCTAAGTTGTTGTGACTGTTAAATTACAGAATACAAATCAGGTGTGGCCCCTGGAAGTTATTTCCTGATTAGCTCAGTGAGAGAGAGAGAGAGAGAGGAGAGAGAGAGAGCATGATGTTTATGAAGCTAACTAGGGCCAGGGTTTGAGTACCTAAGTAGGCCAGTTAGATTTGTTGTACTCCATAACCACAGATAGCACCCAACTGCACTGACCTTGACCAGGTGCCATGCACATCCCTTCCACTAGTCATAAGGAGAATTGAGCAGCAAATGTTCAAATTCATTGTCGTCTGGAAAAACGATCCCTCCAGATATAGGCTATCTAGATAGTGGGTTAGATTAGCAATATTAAATGAGAAAGGTGGAAAGCACCCTTTCCTTTCTATATGTAATGGTAACCCATAATCAAAGCACAAAGCAATTTATATCCCCAAGGCAAGCATGGGAACTTCCCAGCTAAAAGAGATGCACGTATGTAGTAGAAGGTGCCACAAAATCCCAAAGGCTTGGAGGACCTGGAGCAAATGGAATTTGTGCCTGTGATGTGCGCTGAGACGACGAAAACACTGTGCCCTCATACAGGTAACACTACCATGAAATGGAAGAGGTTTGAGTTTGGGAATGCAGGAGTGGGCGAGAGTTTCCTAAAGAGGAAATGAGTTTTTAACGGAACCACTGCAGTTGTGCACATTCGTGTAAGAACAAAGCTATCTCAGCCACTACTGAGTAGTCATAATTTTTTTTTTTATACACATCTACACATGTCAAACAGACGCCTTTTTCACTTCCTTCTGGGAGCTATGATTCTAGTTTAAGAAAGGTTAAGGCAATGATTTCTCAGACGCCCTTAGGCTCTACGTGTAAAACTGGGGAATTCACATTGAAAAGTGACACTGTTACACCCACCCGTTTGTGCACGGGTAACAGATGTTCCACAACTCTTCACAATTTCTCACAGCATATGTGTGGTTTCCTCCTCTTCTCCATTTAGGTTGTAACCTTTATGATACTCTAACATATTTTTATAAGTGCTAATAATGTGACTGATTTGAACACAGTGTTTGCATGAATCATTGTATTGCCTAATTAAAACAACATTCTTGTTATAATATTAGCAAATCAATGTGGGTGTGTCGATTTAATTTTCCTTAGCTATACTGGCCACAGCTGCTCTTCTTTTCCCTTTCTCTTGTGTCCTTCAGAGGACTGCCTGGATCCAATGTGTTCCAGCCATGGCATCTGTGTCAAAGGAGAATGTCACTGCTCCACCGGCTGGGGAGGAGTCAACTGTGAAACTCCTCTTCCTGTATGTCAAGAGCAGTGTTCAGGACATGGAACTTTCCTTTTGGATGCTGGAGTCTGCAGCTGTGAACCCAAGTGGACAGGGTCTGACTGTTCCACAGGTACATTTTCATTCTTTTCCCATACCCCACAACTTCCAGGTCTAATTGTTCTGTAAGGCAGGGATTTCTCCAAATGAAGGTGGTAGGAGGACTGGCGTCTTATTACATTAGGTTTTATGATATTGCTAGTGACTGTATTTTATGTGAGAGCTTACATTAATGAGATTCTGTACTCTCTTCTCTGCTGGATTCTCTCTGAGAGATCTTAGTCATTTCCCATGGCTTCAGCTAACACCTCTGAGCAGGTACTAATAATCAAGGGGTCACCAAATAGGTCTCTACTCTTGTTATTTCCTTCAAGGAATCTTGCAAGATTCTTACATATGCAGAGGAGGGACCTTGTTAATAGCTAACATATAACGGAGTGGGATCTTGTATTTTCTGCAGCATCTTTCAATGACTTGTCTCCTGGAGAGTATTTATCAGAGCCTTCTTGTCCCTTTCTCCTGCCTTCATGAAGGATACCCTCAAAAGGCATATAGTTTATTCTCAGAAAGATTTCTTAGAGATGGGAAAACAGACATATGAGTATATATTTAGATTTTCAAGAACCTCTGGTTTTGTTAATAACAAGATCTGTGAAGTTTTTTTTTTCTCCCTCAAGCAATTGGGAAACCCTCCCCTCTTTTCAGATACTGCAAGAATTCCAAATTGTGTGAACTCCAGCGTGTTCTTCCTCTGAGTTTACTTTGTATAGTTCAAATGTTCTTCTCAACTGTTTTCTTTGGGACCATTTCTACTTGGTCATGCGACACACTGGGAACTTGATGTTAGAGTTCAAATATTGTGGCTACTTTCTGATTGATAAAGAAAAGAGTTTATCGAGATCTTTAAAACCCTTTTTCATTTTGGTTTGTTTATTCTCTTTATAATTCCATCTTTAAATATCCATAGGATGACCAAGTTTAGTTGGATGTCTTCCCAAGCTTTCCATAAACTTGATTTTCCCTCTACTATTTTTTGTAGTTTTATGAGGGGATACTTTTTATAACCTTCTATCGTCTTCTGTTGTAAGATGCTGTAAATAATTTTATACTTGAAACCAATATTGGCCTTAGTTGTCATATCTCAGAAGCACTGGATCTTCTGTTTGGCGAGGAGGTGGAGTAGGTGATGGATGAATTGATATATAGGCTCTTTTGGTCTCCACATTGTGGCAGTTGGTTTTTATGCATTAAAATTCTGTAGGAAATGGTCATAGTCAGTGTAGATATCCCCTCTTTTATCCCTTTCTCATCTAATTTAAATGAGTAAAGATCATGTTGGCACAATTGTACATCCTGTGTCCTCCCACACTGATTCTTTTATATTGCTGTTGATTTTGATCTTTACTCTAACAAGTCAATGATTTGGCTGTACCTTGACAACAGATTTGAATGTGACTCCCTTAATTGCCATTAATTTCCTGCCTTTTAAAATGTAATCCATTTCTCTTTTTGTTATTCCTTGTTCACGTGTCTTCACAATTTCTTGAAGAAAGTACTCCTGGTATATAAGCATGGCTCTTCTGTATAGTCTACAAGCTTTTGGCCTTGCTTATTTCATAGTCCTATGCTGTAATTTCTAATTTTTTTCATCATATTTTCCTATGGCCACCTTTCCATTGAAATCACCATGTATTCAAAGCAAACATAAATTGATTGATTTTGGAGGGCCTTTTTAAGAATTTTCCACCTCCTTTTCCTGTGCAACAGATATTGACAATTATCTTCCAGGTAGACTTTTTTGCAAATTCTTATCACAAACGTACATATGTGAGATAACCAACTTAGAAATGGTGCTTTTGGATACATTATAGAACCAACTCAAGAACCTCTATAACATGCATTTCCTTCCAACTTTTTATCGAGAGCAGTGGTGATGTGATTGGCCACTTACTCTTCTCCTAGATTAGGTGTATGTTACTTAAATCTCTGAAGAAGAAGGAAGAATCATTGCATTTTAGAAATGGAAGGAAGCAAAAAGATCACCTTTCTTATCTAGAAAAATAGGGATAGAATACTTGTACTGCCAATTTCACTGAATTCTGATAAATCATTTTCATAACCTCTGAAGTATCATATCAGTCTAAAGTATTTTTAAAAATCTTGAATTAGTATTATTATCATGATCAAAGCTAACCCTCATTCAGAAGCTGAGGAAACTGAGACATGGAGAGGTTAATATAATAGACTTGCCCAAGGTCTCTTACCATCTATAGTTTCTGAACCCTTATCCTCTTAAAACTTTTTTTGGATCAATTCATCTTATTGATATGTACAAATAACTGTCTTTGTTATTAATAGAAGTTAAATAGTCATATGGATTGGAAAAAAAACCTCTCTCCTCTCCCCAGTTCTATGACACTTTGTGCATATTAATGAGTTAAGGAGATCTACAAAACCCCATTGGCCTAATAACTATACCAAGCCTTGTGTAAATGTCATTTTCTTTAGAGTTGAGTTTTGCAAAGGTACCACCAACATGGAGCTTATCTCCATGCCAAAAAGAACTCATTGTAAGACTGTCATACCTTTAAGACATTCCACTGAGGCTCCAATATATTGCTTCACAGTACAGTGACTTTGAGTAAATCACTAAGCCTTACTGGGAGTCACATATCTCTCTGTAACTTGGCTAGACATAGGGAGCACATGATCTCTTGGAGTCTTTTGCAGCTCCAAGATCTCTGATTAAATATATTGCTCCACTGACAGTGATTTGGAATTGCCTGTAGGCTCTATAACTTTAACTCCATATCATTTCTGGTGAAATAGTATTAATATTCAGTATTTGTGTTCTCATTCTACAGGCATCCTTTGTGACATTCAGTGATATCAGACCTTTTTGTTTTGTCTTTACCAGCTTTGAAATCTCGTTTTATAGATATATCTTTATTATGACAATGTCTCATTAAGTTTTGCAAGTGTTCCCTAATGGAAGATGATATGCATCCACTAATAAAGCAGATAATTAGAAGAGGAGGTTCTATTATTGCCATGGAAACTATTTCCTTGATAGGGCCACATGAGGGGGGAAACCATCATTAGTTTTCCTATTATTGAGTGTGCCAACAATCTAAAAGTTTTCATTTGGCTCTCCATGTCTATCATACACAGCTCTCTTTCCTGGAGTTTTCAGAAATTGATTAGGCCATTTACAATGGTCAGTGCTTGCACTTTATTGTTTTTCCTTCACACAAAGCAATAACAGCAGGGTCACCCATTGCAATTTGATAAAGAAGCCTAGTACTAAGTGTAATTCAGATGCTATGTGGACAAGTATTTCAGTATCCCTCAAGTCATTCAAAGAAACATTCCTCTGACATGTACACAACTGCTAGAATTGAGCATATTGAAGAAAAGAGTGGTAACTGATATAACTAGATTGAGAACCTGAAATTGGAAGTTATAGATTATTTTCCAGAATATGCTTTGGACATGCTGTTCAAATGATTCTGGCCTGTGCATGTCTAGATTTAAACTGAAGAAAAGAAGACTTGGGGAACACACTGTAACTGTCTTCAAACATTAGAAGGGCTGCCATGTGAAAGAGGAATTTAGATCCATTCTGCTTGGTTCCAGAGGCCAGAACTAGGAGCAATATGTGTTGTAAAGAGGCAACTTTTGGCACAGGGAATCTGCCCAATTGAATTCAGAAAATATTTATTAACTAATTGCTCTGTGTAAGACACTGAGAATACAAATAAATAAAACCTGCTCTGCCTTCAGGAATTTCACATTTGAACAGATCTCTCCAAGAGTAGAATAGACTGCTTTCAAAGGTAGCTAGTTCCCCATCATTGGACACCTTCAAGCTTAGATGTTCTAGAAGAGATTCCTGTACAGGGAAAGGTTGGGCAAGATGGCCTCTGAAATCCCTTTCAACTTAGAGATTCTAGAATTCTATGATTCTCTGAGATAGCATCTCAATTTTTTAAAAAAGCATTGATATCTTTTGTTTTTGTACCACCTTCAATTCTAATTATATCCTTTACCCTTTTCCTACCTGGAGAACTATCCCTTGTAACAAAGAATAAAAAAGAAAAAGGGAAAGAGCTGTTTACCAAAAGGAACCAATGCATCTACCATGTCTGATAATAAATGCAATATTACACGTTCATCAAGCCCTATGTCTCCAAAGAAGGAAGGTGCATTTGTTCATCTCTTTTCCAAGGCTAACCTTGGTCATTATACTTGTAAGTTGGGGGGGCAGGGAAAGAATGGAAGAGGATAATTTGGAACTGAAAATTTGAAAAGTGATATTAAAAATTTAGTTAGAAAAAAACATTAAAGAGGAGGGGGTAAAAGATTAATTGACACTGAGTGGATACCAATGGATCATCTAGGTTGTTCATAAGTTATCCATTGTTCTTGCTACAGGACAGGTATGCTCTTATTCATAAATCTCTTTGGTATCTTTTGCATGACTTGCACACAAACCATGCATGTATCCATTGCCTTTTGGGTGACTTCTAATTTGAATTCTTTGGAGATTGTGCTATTCCATGACTTACAGTCATATATTATCATCGATAGAATACTGGTATTAAAACATGGAGATTTGTTCTAGGGTTATTAAAAGCACTGAACAAATGCACATATAATACTAAAAAAAAGTCTTGAAACTTTAGCAGAAAGTTTCATGTATCAACCAATAGGCATACAGTATATGGCACATGCTAAGATTTTGCATCATTTACTTTTTTCATACATAGAGGCAAGCCGTACCTTTAAAGTACACTTATGGTGGCTTCAGCTTCTTTGCCTCAGTGCCCAAATTATGTCAGCATGTAATCACATCCCTTAGGAGGGAATTGCTCTTTCACTACTTGCACCTTAAAGGATGAGCCATGGGTCATTTCTGATTTGCTTGATTTAATACGTCCAAATCCTACATGGAAAATGATTGCTACAACTATAGTGTGGTTAAAGCTTTTAACTCAGGTGATGAAGCTGATTACAGAAAGTTAGAATATAGCAAAAAAAAGCAAACTTTAGAAAGTTTTGCCAAACCAAATTTGCAAAAGTAATTACCAAAATTGGCAATGAAGGTGAAGTGGACTATCACTCTATTTTAATTGGTTATTTGCAGTATATTCTCCTCTCAGATAGTTTGTCGCCATCAGATTTCTCTTGGGTCTTGAGTGAGAACAGAACCTCAGACAAATGAAAAAAAATCCCCCCTTTTTTTTTGGTGAGGCAATTGGGGTTAAGTGACTTGCCTAGAGTCACACAGCTGATGAGTGTTATGTGTCTGAGGCCAAATTTGAACTCGGGTCCTCCTGACATCAGAGCTGGTGCTCTATCGCAGCTAGGTGCGCCACCTAGCTGCCGCCAAAAATCCCCTTTTGCAAAAAACTTCTCTCAGCATGAGGGGATGTATCATCTGTTGGCCATGGGGCTATATGCATGGTAACGACAGTCAGGTAGTATATTGCACATCAAATACTAGTTGGTTTTAAAGCTGAACTTTTGTTTTTCTTTCCCACACAGTTCAAATCATGGGGCTTATCCTATCATTCGCAGTGAGAGCAAAAATGTGTTCCACTTGGTGACAATTTGATAAGTTGGAATTAAGAGGTTACTGCTTTTCAGCTGCCACTCCAGCTGCCTGGCTTTTGTAATACATGAAAGCTTTTCAGGTGTTTTCCAAATGGGGAGAAAGATTGCAATCAATAGGGTGCCGTTTGCATGGCAAGAAAAATATCTATGGTTGAGCATGGAAGAGTATGATAAAAGTGCACAACCTGTTACTGAGAACTCTTTTAGGCATCATGATTTAAACAGTGAACCAAAATGTCTTTGGATATTTGTGGGGTAGAGAAAAATAAAATGTTCCTGTACTTAGTATTGGACTGGGATTTGAGTGCTGGTGCTGAATTTGCTAGTACGTGGTCTCAAACATGTCACTTCCCTTTTCTGAAACTCAGATTCCCTATCTGTACGATAAAGGGCTTAGAGACTAAATGACCTCTGAGTTTTGAATTGTCCAGTTTTGAATTTTACAGTTCCCTTCTTTAGTGACTGGTGATCTTCCAGGTTCAGAATCCTACTGTTTTAAAGCTGCATTTAATTTTAAAGATAATCAAATTCAACTACCCTCATTTGACAGATGGGAAAACTCAGGTTCATTTTTCTCATAATTAGTCGCTCACGATCCCACTCTTGCTACTCTAAGGACACCTCTATTTTGGGCTCTGGTTTATGGATTCTCCCCATCAAGTGACTGGGGGAGGCAGGATATAAAAAAAGGTACTCAGAGTATAAACATGAATCAGCTCTGGAACACGTTTTATTCTCACACACAAAAAGGGAATGTCTTTGAATGATTAGAGCAGCATTTGGTAATTTATCACTAATACAATTGGTTGAAACAGTAACTAATGTTCCAGCTTCAATGGTATATCTATAAGCAGTTCCTTTGCTAGAGCTGCTAATTGGGCACTTTACATTTCACCTCCACTTAACACAGACTGATTAAAACCAAGTAGACCCTCTTTTGGGGCAACTCTTTCTTCTTTGGTCCATCAGCTTCTGCTGCTCTTGCCTCTGAAATTGTTTATCTAGCTGCTACCCTGCTGCTATAGCACCCCAGAAAAGTACAGAACCAGCTGCTTTTGAACGAGACCCTATACTAAAGGAAAGAAGTTACAAAAGGGAGGAAGCCCCAGGAATGAGTTCATGACTTGTTGCCAGGTAGGGAAGTATACCCCCACCAAACCATCTGTATAGCTCAGAGAGTTGGACTTGCCCTTTGAAACTTGCGGAAAGAGGAACCCAAGGGATGAAGATTTCCCCCTTAGTATATCCATGGAGTTCCAGTTCAGTAGCCAATTAAAAGACTTATTGTCACTATAAACCATGAATTCCCCAGTTATCATGGCCAACAGTAAGTGGTCAGAGGATATATGCTCATGTTCTGGGGTGGGGAGGCATAGGATAACCCTTCCATTACATATGCCCAGAAGTAGGTTCAGCCAAGCTTCCATGCATGTGCTTACCTGGAATGGCATGCTCTAAAGCAGTGGTGTCCCTGAAATCCTGGAGTAACCCAGCAATCTATACCCCAAGAAAGCCTCAATGAGACCAGCCCAGACTTTCCCTCCAGAAGTGCACAGAGCTTATCCCTAACATCAAGTCCAAAGCCATGAAGTATGCTAGAGGAATAAGTAAACAAATAAAGG
The DNA here is from genome assembly GCF_900497805.2 of Vombatus ursinus. Taxonomy (NCBI): domain Eukaryota; kingdom Metazoa; phylum Chordata; class Mammalia; order Diprotodontia; family Vombatidae; genus Vombatus; species Vombatus ursinus. The sequence goes on along the minus strand of NW_020944374.1, from coordinate 2,615,215 downwards.
AATTAAAAAGCTATTATAATAACAAGGATGCTCAAGACACAAAACTAGAATAAATGACTCCAAAACATCTACAAGACAAACCTCAAAAAAAAAAAAAAACAATAGCTTGGGCACAAACTCAGCTAGAATTCCTGGAAGAGATGAAGCAAGAGGTTTTTTTTTTTTAAGTTAAAATATTTTATAAATTAAATGAGAACACTTAAAGAAAAAATTAGAAAAGAAAAGAGTTATAGAGGAAATAATTGGAAATGGAATTAATAACTTGGCACAAGATGTGTAAAACCTTACCCAAGCAACAAACTTCCTGAACATTCGAATGGACCAAATAGAAGCCACTGACTCTAAGAGACAACAAGAAATATTTAAACAAAGTCAGAAAGACTAAAAAAAATAGTAGACAATGTAAGATATCTCAAAGAAATAACAACTGGCCTAGAAAACAGATCAAGGAGAAAAAATTTAGCAACCATTGGACTACCAGAATGCTATGACCAAGAAAAAAAAAAAGACCCTAGACATTATATTTCAAGAAATCACAAAAAAAAAACCTGCCCAGATCTCTTAGAATCAAAAGGCAAAGTGAAAATAGAAAAAAAAATTATCAGTTACCTCCTAAAAGAAATCCCAAACTGAAAATCTCAAGGAATGTCATAGCCAAAATCCAGAGCTGCCAGGTTAAAGAAAAATGTCACAAGCAGCCAGAAAGAAAGAATTCAAGTACCAAGGAGCCAGTCAGGATCATACATGATTTAAAGCCACAACTATAAAGGAGCAGAAAACTTAGAATACCATATTCTAGAAGGCAAAGGATGTGGGCCTGCATCCAAGAATTACTTACCCAGAAGCCCAGCAAAACTGAGTATAATTCTACAGGGGGAAAATAGACTTTAATGAAATAAAGGACTTCCAAGCATTCCTTTTTTTTTTTTTTTTTGGTGAGGCCATCAGGGTTAAGTGACTTGCCCAAGGTCACACAGCTAGTAAGTGTCAAATGTCTAAGGCCGGATTTGAACTCAGGTCCTCCTGACTCCAAGACCAGAGCTTTATACACTGTGCCACCTAGCTGCCCCCAGGCATTCCTGATTAAAAAAAAACAGAGCTGCAGAGAAACTTTCAAGTTCAAATACAGGATCCAAGAGAAATATTTAAAGGTAAACAAGAATGAACAATCATAAGAAACTAAACAAAGATAAACTCATATATCTTATATCTTCTGCATCACAGGGGTTAGGGGTGCCCCCGCAATCTAGAAAAATCCACATAAAATTTTTTTGGCCTTCCCATCATACCATAGAAGAAATCTGAATTATTATGGTATTAAAAGGTAAAATAGGTTGGTATTATATAAAACTATGCATATATTTTATGAACTGAGTTTCTAAACTTTTTTTGTGTCATCTGCTAGCCTTCACATGTCATCTGTGACTTCTGCCAAACCTCCAAAAAATTCCCATTTAATTTCTTATGTGTACCCATGGTATATCAAAACCATGATGGAGAAAGTCATGATGTGGGAGGGATAACTGTATTCAAATGTAGGGACATGTTTCTTCTCTGAACCCTATCATCAGCAGGGGTCATAGAGGAAGTCTAATTAGACAAGTCATGGGAGTGGTTCTATTATGTCTTGATGATCTTTAGAAAAAGAGGGGACAAGAAATAAGAGGGAGGTAGAAAGTGAAAAGATTAGGGAAAGTTATCTCACATAAACAGGGTGTGCAGGCAGAAGTCTGAATAGAGAAGTAGCGAAGGGGTGGAAGGGAGTAGCTGACACTTGAACCTCACTCTCACCTGAACTGGTCAGGTGAGGGAAAGAATACACGTACATTTTGGTATAGAAATATATTTCACTGAAGAGGAAAATATGAGGGAAAGAGTAAAAGGGAAAATTGCAGGGACAGTAGGTTGAGGAAGGGATTTGTCTTAAGCAAATCAAATTCTGAGGAATTATAAAAATATTTATAGTTCTTTTTGACAGTTTGCAAAGAATAAGAATAGCTGTCTCTAAAGTGGGTAAGGGCTGAGCAAATTATGCTATATTAATGTGATAGAATACTATTGTGTTGTAAGAAATAATGAAGGGTGATGGTTTCAGAGAAACTTGGGAAGATATGTATGAACTGATATGTAGGGAAATAAACAGAACCAGGAAAACAATTTATACAGTGATAACAATATGGTAAAGACAAACTTTAAAAGAATTAGGAACATTGATCAATTTAATGACCAACCATAATTCTAGAGGACTAATGATGAAACATGCTACCCATCTCCTGATAGAGAGGTAAAGGACTCAGGGGGCAGAATGAGATAAGTATTTTTTTGGATGTGGCTGATGTGGAAATGTGTTTTACTTATCTGTACATGTTTGTAACAGGGACTTTGTTTTTCTTTCATTCTCAATTAGGGGAGAGAGAGGAGAGAAGGCAGATTTTTGCCAATTGAAACATATATATATATATATTTTTTTTTTTTTTTTCAAACTGACATGCCCTTTCCAGGAACAATAAAGGTATGGGGTTGATTATTCAGAGCAAGAAGTAGAAGTGTTTGTGTAGAAGAAGGGGAGAGGCACTAGTAACAGCAGGGCACATCAGAAGATTGCTGAAGCAGCCAACTAAATGGAATATGAAATAAGATCTGATTGTCAAAGGCATTTTTGTACATTAGGCGTCTATGATACTATGAGTTTGTATCTCTTTACCACATATAACACTCCCTCTGGGCTCTCTCCCAACTGCCCTTGACACTGGTAGATTGGGTCCCGGAGGGCAATAACTACTTCTTCTTTCAAAGTTCAAGGTAAAGTTACTACTGAGTGCCTAGGGGTCTCCTTGTACTGTCACTCATGACCCCTGACCAGTGTAATCCCTGTTGTTTATAGAGTTGATATCAATTAGCCGGACTAAGTTAATTAGCTCTTTGAAAGGGATATTTATTAATGTGGTACAATAAAAAGTTGGTCAAAAAAATCCCTTCACGTGTCTGGGACACACTGTCCCAACACAAGTCCATATAAAGTCCAGGGTAAAGTGAGATTGAGCTTAGACAACACACGTGACAAAAAGGTGCCTCCCAGCTTCTGGTTTCCTAAAAATCTTGGGTCTCCCTTTGTGTAGACCTCATGAAGTTCCATTTAGGTAGGTGTAGCCGTCCCTTAGTCTTGAGGTCCCAAGAGTCTTGAAGCTGTCTTTCCTCTCCATGTGTCTAGTTTGTCCTTGGGTCAAACTCCTCCTAGGATACTGCAGAGCCAGCTCCACCGGGAGGTGGACAAAGAGGGAGAGAGGAAGACAAAAGGAGCCACTCTCCCCATCTCTACAAGCAGTTCCTTCTCAGAGCCTAGGTTGGAGGCTAGGTTCCTCTACCAGTCTGGCTTCCTGTTGGAATACCAGATTCTAAACTGGATTTGAGGTTTTTTCCAAGACCCACAGGGTGTAACTGGTTCTCTTTAACCAACCATAAGGCATTTCTTATATAGCCTAAACTGCCTTCCTTCATTTTGTGCCTAGTTTACACCTTTGACTGGTTGATTCAGTAGAGGTATCTAGGAATTGTTCGTGCCTAGTTTATGTCTTTGATTGGTTCTGTAATTCAAGCAAATGAATGTTCTCACTTGATAAAGGTATCAGGGCAGTAGAGCATCTTGTTATTTACATTAATTGGGATTGAGAGGTGTGGAACAGAAGAGGTATCGTTACTAGAGATGGTAATAAAGTACATCATAAGGTGATTCCTTTGTACATTGAAGAGAGGACAAAATGAATTTCTAAATTGCACAAAAATGTATTTGTCCCCTTTTAAAAGTTAACTCTCTATTGTCAAATACAGGATATCTTTAAAACTGGAGTGCTTTGGGGGTAAAAATTGTAAAATTTTGTAATAGTTGTAAATTGGTCTGTGCATTGTAAAGTGATTTGAAATCATTAGAGTGGCACTTTTTTAAAGTAAGTGCTTCAAGGGAAAATGAGTGAAGGAACATTATAGTGTATTAATGGAGCTCAAGACATCTTAAATTGATTTTGAAATTAAGCATCAAAAACTGCAACTTGGAAAAAATTAGGTAAACCATTATATAGCAATCAAAAAAATCTTGAAATTTAGGAAATTGCACATTAAGGGTGTCAGTCATTCTGATTTGGCAAGAGCAAAGATGTTCAGTGACAAGAAAGCAGACTGTTTAAAATGTCCTTAAAAACTGAACTGTGCATAAACTACCACATTTTATCTTTCATTTTGGACTTATTTCCAAGTGAGATCATGTATGTAAAAATGCTTTTTGTAACCTTAAAGCACTCTATATATGTCACTGTTCTTTTTCTTATTTTGTATCAGTTTTGTGTCCAGCAATGATAATGGGGATTATAAGGAAAAATTAGCTAGTAAATATGAAAATGCTTTGAAATAACTCACATTTCTCTCTGTGAATGTCAGAACTGAGACTGAATCCAATCTACCCTGAAGGTCTGGTGTTTTTCCCAGCATACCGCAACCTCTTTATAAAGAGTCCCAAGTACTAGGGAAGTAATCCGTTTTCTCTAGTCTTTACCTAGTTGGATCTCCCATTTCTTCTGACCATTTTTATGTGCGAGGTTAGCTTGCATAGAGGACACATCCATTTCTTTCGTCAGGCCAAAAAGCTAATCATCTTGCATTTTCTGAGTGTGAAAGTGCTGTTCTCCAACTCTGTACTAAGGAAAAGTGTGAGTTTTCCATGTGTTACCTGAATTTCCCTAGGTAGGAGAGTATTCCTGGTTCTGTTCCATCCAGAGATTAGTACTTAGGTTGGACTTTTGTCTTCAATCTATTTCTGGCTCTTCCAACTTGTCAAATGGAATGCCAAGAGGGCCAGAAACCAATGCCATGGCAGCGATTTCCTTCTTTCCAATTACTCTGCTTCCTCTCTAGTTCCTCAGTAACATGAGCTCCTGGGAGCTCTAATCCAATGCAAGATTCTGTTGTGATAACCAACATCATGAGCTCAGCACTACTCTGTGGGCTGTGTTTATGCCTCAACAAGAAACCGAAGATATGCTCCTTATCTTCAAGAATTCTCAATGCTTAAAAGGGCTTGGGAGGTAGACAGGAATACCAGTGAAGTGCAGGGGGTTGGGCTTACAAGAGGCAGCAGCATGGTGAAGAGGAAAAAAGTATTACCTTCAGAGGAGTCTTGATTGGCTATAAGAGTGAATGAGTGCTATTCAACTCCAGGATAGGTGTGGACCATTGCAGATTGGGTGCTACAGTGAAGACAGAACTGGATCGAGATTTGTGTTAGAATCTCAGCTTTAATCTACTACCTATGTGAGTTCCCCTCCCCTTTCTGGGCCTCAGTTCCCTCATGGGCTCTAAGGTCTCTTCCAGTTCAAACTCTATGATCCTGTGATCCTTTTCTGGAGATCTTAAAGTAAAGGATGGGTTCCTCCATGCCTGATATGGTTAAGAATGTCAGGCATAAACCTGAAGGCAGCAGGGGAGATTCCTTTCTGTGGATGCATAATTTAATGAAGGTCCCCACTCTGCCTAAGTGGTACTTTTTAATCCACTGAGCACACTGTTCTCTGCCCTATATCATATTCAGTGTTGTTCGTCTTCATGCGGTATTCTTTTCACTAAAGCCAACATGCACGTAGAAATAACTCAGTAAATGTCATCCCTATCAAAAATTCTTCCCTTCACAACAACAAGGACATCTGACCCACTCTCTTTGCTTAACTATAAAAATGATGAGCAAGTTGGAATCGTCATAATGTCCTTGGAAACGGGGGTCACTGGGTGAAAAAAATTGAGAGCCTGTGGCTTAAACTGACTAAGATCTCATCTGTCTTAAATTTTGTGTATTTTTCAAAAGATGTTACCTTTTTTATAACTGGTGTAGGGAAGAGGTTTTGTGTTTGTTTGTTTTGATCTTCTCTAATAATATAGTTCCTTTGCCGTGTCCTTTTCATCCCTTGCTTCTGTAAGTTGGGAAGAACAGAACAGCTCTTTGGGTCAGTCAGTGTTTCTTGTAGTCTTTGAAGAATCCAGAGCGGAAATCTAACTGGGCAAACTAGTTTCTTTTCTGGGAAAAACATCATCATCATAACCGGAAGGAAAGCTTAATTCAAGGCCCTCGGGAATTTAAAGTGAAAATCTTTGGGCAGCAAAATGGGCCTAATGCAGTCATTCATTGATTTGAGTGAGAGGATATGTCAAAGGTATTAGAGTTACAGTGAGGCAAACCGACGAGGCAGAGGATGGCCTGCCAACCTTTACTTGATCCTTTGCTGCAGTAGAGATTACTGGCAAGAGGGTCAGAAATATTCCCTCTTCCCAGTCCCTTTCTTCTCCATTTACCAAGTCAATTCCCCTCCAGCTATACTCAAAAACAATTCCTATTCAAGAAATTCACCATTTCCTTTTGCCTTGCCACAGTTAAATCTGATCAGGTATGAATAAGGGGAGGGAGGAACTGACTTAGCCTCATTTAGTGAGCCTTGGTGGGGAGCTTAGACACAGCAAAGCATGGTGAATTTGTGTCTCAAATAACAAACTGACCCTAGCCAAAGCACATAGAAACTGGCACAAGGCTGGATGATCATAGTGGTGGGGCCCCTATGAAATGGGATTGAGGCAGCTGGCTCCATCAGGAAGCCCAAGTACCTTAGACTGATGTTCTTATTCAGTCATATCAGTGTTGGATCCTGGAGAATTACTGAAGAAACAGCCCTCATCCTTAGCCTGATACTTTGTTGCTTTTAATAATAATCTCTGATATTTGTATAGAGTTGTAAGGTGTCCCAAGCACTTTACAGATCCATGTGAGCCTCATAACAAGCTTGTGAGGGTAGATACCATCAGCATTATTCTCCCCATTTTACAGATAAGAAACCTGAGGCTCAGAGGTTAAGTGATTTGCCTATGGTCACTCAACCAATAAGTATCCTGGATAGGACTCAAGCCATGGTCACTAACTTTGGAGTCAGAGGACCTGGGTTCATATCCCAGCTCTGCTACTCACTTATATGTGTGTCTTTGGGAAGGCAAACCACTCTCTGTGGGCCTCTCTTGCCGCATCTACAAAATGATCAGGTTGGACCAGATGACATACAAAGTTTTTTCCAGGTCTAAATCTATGACCAAGTCAAGCAGTCTGTCTTCTACAGTATGTTGCCTCTCATCAAGTTGCTTGATTTTTTGTTTTTTTTTTTGGTTTTTGGTTTGTTTTTTTTTGGTTAGGCAATGGAGTTAAGTGCCCAAGGTCACGCAGCTAGTAAGTGTTATGTGTCTGAGGCCAGATTTGAACTCAGGTCCTCCTGAATCCAGGGCCACTGCTGTGCCACCTAGCTGCCCCTCATCAAGTTTTTTAGAACTCAAAATCACCTAGTTTAGGCCCCCTGACTTTAGGTTGGTGAATATAAAAACCACCTAGGGAACATGGTTTTCTATTTTCTTTCTCCCTTCTGACTCATTTTAGCAGATAGATAGACAGATAGACAGACAGACAGACAGACAGACAGACAGACAGACAGACAGACAGACAGATAGATAGATAGATAGATAGATAGATAGATAGAAAACTGCCATATCTAGATGATATGAACCTCCAAGGAGAACTTCCCATCACTCTGATGGCAGCAAGGAGAGGGCCTGGAAATGGTAGTGGGGGAGGTTGGTGCTACTGGTGTCTCCATTTTACAGTTGATATCGAGACAATCAAACATAAAGTGACTTACCTAGGGTCACACAGCTAGTAAGTGTCTGAGAGCAGATTTGAAATCAGTTCTACCTAACTTCAGAACTAATGCTTTATTCACTAGGCCACCTAGCTGCCTGGGACTATGTAGGAAGCAATTTTCCTCCTTCTCTGATGCGTGCTGTGCCTAGTCTTATCTCCTGTTTTAAAACTTCAAGTGTTGAACTCTTAATAGAGTATCCTTTTTCAGAAATGAATTCAGTATTTGGGTTTTTTGAAAGTAGAATAGGGGCCGGGGATAGGGCAATACATGTAAAGAAAATTTATTCTTCCCATGTCCATGTTGGTTTTTTGTCCTTGTCTTTCTCATGCTTGAGACAGTCAGAGCCCATACCAGAGGGAAATAAAGTCCTTTGTTGTTAGCGAGGAGGCAGTGGGTTGAAGCTCAGTAATATGTAAATAAAGGCTCTTAGAAAGTTTTTAGTTCTTTTAAGTGGAAGCCCACCCAGTGTAGCAGAGGAAACAAGGAATTTAAAATATTTTCCAAAGTCCATAGATGATTACAGTCAAAGTGATGTCCCACAGTGGAGGGTGAGATGGCAATGTCTAAAGGTGGGAGAAAGAGTTGAAGGAAAAAGTCTCTTGCAATTGACCCCCATTAGGCATGGATCTCCTCTGTGTTCCCCATTATTGATTGCATCCTCTCTTCTTTCTGCAGTTTCTCAAGAGTCTGGGGATTTTTTTCATTTAATTTTCTCTTACAAACAGACCTTTTTCCATCTCTCCTTTTTCTGGGACACCAACCTGGGTCTGCAAGGTCATTAAAACAGGGTCTGTACTGAAACAAGACCATGAGGTAGCAGCCCAAGTTCTGTGTTGGCTCTGCTCCTCAGCAGAGCATGAGGCTTTGCTCTATCTGTGAGCATCAGGCCGTGAGCTCCTTAAGCCATAATCCAATAAAAGTATTTTTGTTTTATGAACAAAACATGCTAAAATTCTACCTGCCTGGAAAACTGTAGATAGCTACAGTTTTTAAAATTGACTCTCAAATGCACAGGAAGTTGTTTCATAAGAAGAGGTAGATGTACAGTTCAAAATGAAGCTAAAGATATATAAGTCCTAGAGAAATGAGTTGCTAAACCCTGCTGTGCACTTGAGCCTTAACATTCATTATGTGTGCCGTGATGTATACCTGACACATGGGTTATGAAAAGCCAAAATATTTTTGAGTATTTGTTGAGGCCCATTGTTGGGGGAACCATAGTCTAGTACAGGGCATCTTAAATTTTTTCCACTCATGACCTCTTTTTGGCAGTGTTTGTTGGTGTTGAGTGGCCTGAGGGCATCCACAGTGCAAAGTGCACATGCTTTGTGTTCAGAACCAAGGCTGTAGTGAAATTATGATATACAGCACAGGCAAGTGCTGCCAGAAACACCTTGTATTTATTACGCATTTGAGTTTTAATTCGTTTTTAGTCGTTGTGCATTCGGAAACCTTTTACTGTTGCCAAATTTTTCACAACCCCATATGGGGTCGTGACCCATAGTTTAAGAAGTGCTGGGTAGAGCAGAAGGGAGAAAATGGAATCTCTTCTTATCCATTCCTACTTGAACCCTCAGTTGATCTTGTGACCTTGAATCAGATGTTCACCCTTTTTGATGGGCAGACTGGAGGGCAGCAGCACCTGGTGGGGAGAGCCTGAGGATGAGAAGGAGCAACTAGACCCGAGTTCATACCCCAGCTCTGCCACTGACTTACTCCATGACCTGAAGCAAGTTCCAGTCCTTTGCACTTAGCGTCCTCCAACAATGGGGATCATAAACTCCATCTCACCTCTTCACAGTATTATGATAAAAATACTATTAGACGTTTAATGAGGAAGTAGTTCGGAAGTAGTAAGAGTGCTATGCTGCATTGTAAAATAGAGAATGACTAAAGTACAGGCTCATGAGAAACTGCGACCTTTTCTCAAAACTCTCAGGAAAAAAAAAGAAGAAAAGGGTCAAATTAGTCAGCTCTTTCTTCCCAGCCCTTGAGTTCCATTAGGATGTCAGCTCATTGTAAGCAGAGATTGGTTCCTTCTTTGTACTTATATCCCCAGCACCTAGCCTAGGACCTGGCACATAGTAGGTGTTTAATAAATACTCTTTGATTTCTTGATTACTAGTAAGTAAGACAACTCAGAGAAATGAGTAAGACAAATGGCATGCATCAAGCTGGCCCATTAAGGAACTTACTTAGGAAATACCAAGAAAGGTGGCTTCCTGTAGAGATTTGACCTCAACACTTGACAAGCAGAAATGAGATCTTACTTTGAATCACAGGTAAGAGTTCGGGTGACACTGCAAACCACCTCCTTTGCCAAATTTGCTGATGGCTAAAAAGCCAAGGAAAGGCTGTTGGCTCTTCTGAACAACACAGTGGGCCTTCTGGGAACCAAACAGATCAATAGATGGATGGATGCAAAGGTGTAGTGTAAAGTCAACTTCTGAGTATATCTTCAATAATGTATCTGGGCAGGCCCAAACTTCCCTATTTTGGCCTGGCCCCTAAAGTAAATAACTCTTAATAGATTTAGTAGTTCATCCCCTGGGTCATAGACATAATGTTTGAGGCCAAGCTTCTCAGAGGTCTTTCTTCTGAAGAGGTTCCAGCCTTCAGGCTAAATTTATCTATTCCACTTGTCTAGGCTTGCAACCCTGGTCAGCCTGGGAGTTTTGCCATGATTATTGCAAGTATCACATGGGAGCAGGCTTGCTTACTTCATATTCTTCTTCATATATTCTCTGTCCAGCTAACGTAGACTCATTGTTGCCTGACTCTATGCTTTTCCACAGACTGAACTCTGGATCTTCAGTGTACTCCATCCTTACCTTTCCCTCCTTTAGGAAACGTTTCCCAGTCTCCCCCCCCCAACCCCTGGTTGTTAGTGCTCTCTCTCTCCTGAAATTACTTTGTATTTCTTTTCCTATGTTCATATTATGCTCCCTCAAGTAGAATGTTAGCTCCTTGAGTTAAGCGCCTTTGTTTCTGTTCCCAGTACCAAGCACAGTGCTTTGCCCATTGACATTTGATAAATGCTTATTAAATCTTATTGAAATCGGAGGGCAGGAGGTACCAGTGGACTAGTCCTGGTATCCTACTGGTTTGCTGTGTAGTCTGGGACTAGTTATTTAACCTATGTAGGCCTTGTTTTCCCAGTGAGCAAAATGGAGATGCTTTATGCCTATGTTAAAATATGTAGAGAAGTTACTCAGTAAATTGGCTGTTAGAATACTATCAGTTAAAACTCACTGAGCCCCTATAATGTTTATGGTTGAAATATTTCTTGGCGATTGTCTTCACTTATATTTACTGCTCTTGACTGACTCCAAGCTACACGTTAATCTTGAGTACCTACTTCCCATGGTGACCATATACTTCCGATGGTACGTTCATGCTCTCTTAACTTCAGTCTTACATTGGAGGGGCGTGGTCCTCAGGGGACAATGGTGCTTTTTCCCCTCTTATCTTGTCTATCATCAGCCCTTCTCATGCTGCTGCATTGTTAATTTCCATTTTCCTTTCTGTTCTGATGGGTGAGGCCATGGGTCAGGAGCCCTTTGGGGGAGAGGAGAGTTTTACAGATATTCTTTCTTCTCCCACCCCATAGCTATTCCGTCTGGATCTCCAAATTTTAATTATGCCTGTTCAAGAATTCATGAGCTATAGTTTGAACTCCCAGAAACCACCATTTTGTGGTCTCACTTAAAATGTAATGGCTTCAAAATCCAATGATTTTGATGCATGGTAAAGAGGAAAAGAAAATCCAGCATTCATCCATAGACTGTCTCATACATCTCTGAAAGCATAATTTTTTTTATGTTGAACTTGTCTTGGGGGCTGTAGTCTCTCCAGTGACTGTCAGCATCATTTTCTACCCTCTCAGATTAAGTTTCTTTTCATTTATTCTAAGCAAGTTCTTACAATAGCCTCATTTGACCTGCCAACTTGTACAATCTATGCATCTGGGGGAGTAGGGAGTAGAAAGAGGAAAAGGAAGGCAAGTTCTCCTGTTTCAAACCCCTTGTGTGTTAGCTACAGCATAATTGTATTTTTGCTTTACACCTATATCATGGTTGGGTAAACAGTTATCCCCAATGGTAAATGAGTAATCCTTTTCAGTAGTATCAATTTCCAGAGCTTTGGCCCCATGAAATGAAATATCTGCTAGTATGTTTACCATTACCAGTCCAACTCATAAAGTTGTATTGATTAGATTTTTGCAGTGCAAAAATACCATGTTATACCAGGGTGAAATCAATATGGGTGTGTATTTTTTATATACAAATTGCATTTGGCTCCAAAAGAATCGTCTTCGTTGGATCAGAAATAAATCTAGAATGAAAATCTAGTAAAGCATCCAAAGATGAAAAAAAAAAAAAGCTTCACCTTCCTGGATCTCCAGTCCTATGCCCTGATTTTTCATTTCTTTGTGGACTTAGTTGTCAGGGGATTTCTTTTCTCCTCAAAGCCGATCAGTGGGCTACACAAATGAGGCTTTTTGATAGCATCATCACTGTGAAATGCCTTCTTTCAAATGAGATGATGCCTTGAACCAAGCTCGTTCTAATATCTGGGAAACAGCAGAAACTGAAGTAACCACCAGCCAGCGAGAGTTCTGATGACAATGTCACAGGCTTCCTATAAAGCATACAAGTTCTTTCTCTTGGAGCACTTAACGCTTCAGAAACATCCAACCAGATGGGCTAGGATTATTTCCAGAAAGCAATTAAGGCAGTTACTGAAGCGATGGGAAGGCATTAATGTGGATAAGCAAATAGCAAAGTGGCAAACCCCGCAAGTTGGACTAGTTTGCATTGTATTTGGTTAAAGCTGAGCTTCAGAGATAATGAATACGGCTTTAGAAAGTTTGAAAGTAGTATGTAAGAAGTTGTGAATATGAACTTTGCATGCATGTGGAAAACCACTGTTGATCAGGACAATAATTTTTTGGCTACTTAAGTAAAACTAAAGGTGCTTTCCCCTGGCTTGATTATCCTGCGATGGTGATAGTCAGGAGCACCTTGGGTAGATAGGGTTCTACATACATTAGGTGCCGTGTTGTTTGTATAGCCTTGCCACTGGAGCTTCCCCAGATTTCCATTGTGCTCTCTGTCTTCCCAAGTATAGCTGTAAAAATCTCCTTACCCATCCTCATTTCACTTATTATAATATTAGGGACATCCCTAGAATCCTAGCTTTGAGAGCTAGAAAGGACCTTAGAGATTAGAGATTACCTAGTCTAGCTCCTTCCTTTATCATAAAAGGAACTGGGCTTCTGAGGGAAGGGGAGCCCACTGATCGGAGAGGATGTTGAAAGAAGACCAGAACTTTTCAGGGAGGCTGATTTAGTATAAAAAAAAAGCGGGGGGGGATGTTGTTGTTCAGTTGTGTCTAACTCTTTGTTAGACCATACTGTTGATGGGGTTTTCTTGGCAAAGATACTGGAGTGGTTTGCCATTTCCTTCTCCAGTGGATTAAGACAAGCAGAGGTTAAGTGACTTGCCCAGAGTCACACAGCTAGTGAATGTCTGAGGCTCTATTTGAATTCAGGTCTTCCTGACTCCAGGCCCAGCACTCTTTCCACTGAGTCCCCAGTTACTTCCTAGGCAAATAGAAGTTAAGTGATTTGCCCAAGGTCACGTAGCTAGTAAATGTCTGAAGCCAGATTTGAACTCAGGTCTTTCTGACTGCAGGCCCAGCATTCTGTCCACTGAGCCATCTAGCTGCCTCTGAAGAGGGGCTACACAGGCAAAATTGGCCACCTTTGCTCTTTGACCTGGGGCTGGCCCCAGGGTCCCAAATAGGTGTTTAGTCCCTTAGAATATGCAGTAGAAACACTTCCTGGCTACTTTCTTATCATTTCACTTGGGTTGTCTGTCTTTGCAAATTCTGGCAAGTGGTAATGTGACTTTCCTGTGTCATAATCCTAATAGGTAGAAATAAGCTATCCCCCCCAAATGCTCCTAATGCACCAGTGAATGGGCGATCAGTATATACCCTTGCCACAAAGGTGCTATGGAGAGGCTTTTTAAAAGAAGTGAAAAGAAGCCTCACAGTGATATATTTGAGTGGCTTGGAAAATAACGAATGGTAATTTCAGTGGTGAAAGTAACTTGGAATGATGTACAAAGTCAGAGCATCCCTGTAAACTGCTCCTGTACTCAGGCAGCTTTTAAAGTCTGTAAAACTGACACAGTGTGAGAAGGAAATCTGTCTGATTTGTTCTCTGATGGATGGCAAGAGATATATATCCATGCTAATTGAAAGCCTAGCACTTCATGGGAAGTATGCATTTATTAATGATGCATTCCCTTGGGAAGCTTGTGGAATAGTAGATTGTGCCTTGTATTATCTGAGCAATGTGGTGGATCAAGGCAAGGTCCCTGGGGATTAATCCTCATTATGGGAAAGTCATCATTAGGTCACTGGACAGGTAATACCAGCACTCATAGGCAAAAAAAAAAATCTGACAGCTACAAGAAAAGCAAATATTGCTGAAGACTAAATGGAAAAGGTGAAATCACAAGTGTATTTGTAAATGTTAAGAAACTCAGCTTTCACTATCAGGCAAAAAGCCCACGGATTGGGAAATGGGATTTGTTCCTGACCACTCCTGCCTCTTCATTTAACTGCCAAAAGTTGAATGGCTCCATGCTTGCCACCAATGTCACTTTGAGATTAGATGAAGTGCTTTTGTAAGCATCTGGGTTTTTCATCAATTTCTGTTGTGGTATTTGCTTTTTTATATCACCTGTATTGCCCCTTTCTCACCAAGAAAGTCGTCCTTTATGACAAAGAATTAAAACAAGAAAAAATAAAACAGAGCAGCAAAACTAACCAATGTTATAAAGCTGTCTGGCGTTATATGCAGTATTAGCCATAGTTCCTCCCTTCTGAAGAGAAGAGAGAGAAGTGCCTTTTCATGTCTCTTCTTTGAGACCAAACTTGGTCTTTATGATTTCATAGCATTAAGTTACTACTTTTTCTGTTCTTCTATTCTTTACATTGCTGAAATCATTTTGTGTATTGTTTGGCTGGATCTCTGTACTTTGCATCAATTCATAAAGGCCTTTGCATGCTTCTCTGTATTCCTCATAGTCATCATTTCTTACAGCACAGTAATGGTTCATTATGTTCTCTTATTTAGGCTTTCCTCAACTGATGGCATCTACTTGGATCCCAGTTCTTTGTTACTACAAAAAGTGCTGCTGTAAATATTTTGTGTATATGGAGCCCAGCAGTTTAATCTCTAGGTCAAAGGGTAGGGGCATTTCAGTCACTTTCTTCACATAATTAAAAATTGCTTTCCAGTGTGATTGAACCAATTCAAAACTCTACCAGCAGTGCATTAATGTTCTTATATTTCTATGTTCCCTCCCACATTGAGTCTTCCCATCTCCTGTTGTCTTTGCCAGTTTGCTGGGTATAAGGTATAATACCATAGAGTTACTTTGCATTTCTCTTATTATTAGTGATTTGGAGCACTCTATCTTAGGGTTCTTAGAAGTTTATAATTCTTCTTTTGAGAAATGTTTGTTCATAGTTTTAAATCGCTTCCCTATTGGGAAAAAATGACTTTGGATCTTATCGTTTTTGTTAGTTGTCTGTGTGTCTTGAATGCATAAACATCATTGAATGCACATTGTCACAGATATTTAATATAAATATTTTTCCCAGTCAACCACTTTCCTACTTGTCCTGGTTATATTCATTTTATTCATACAAAAGCTTTTCCATTTCACACAATTGAAATTATCTATTTTATCTTTTGCAAATATGCCATCCCTTCTCTGATTAAGAACTCACTCCTTAGCCACTGAGATATGAAAGGAGTCTGATCTGCCTCTCATGTCATTTTCTATTGTATGATCTGTGGTATTCAGGTTACATTTCCATTCTGAGTTTATTGTGATATATAATAGTCTAAATCTATTTTCTGTCAGATTACCTATCAATTATTGTCAAATAGGGAGTTTTTTTCCCAGGTAATTTCTGTTTTCAGGTTTGTTATCTACTGAGTTCTCCATTCCACATGTTTGAGCTGTACTCTCTCCTTACTTCTACCTCAGCCTCTCTCTTCCCTTAAGATGATGCTCAAGCACCGTGTTCTTCATGAAGACTTTCCTGATCCTCCCAAATGCTGACCGGCCTTTGATCCCAAGCTGCCGTGTATTTGATGAACTGTGTACACTTTTTCACTTTATGTTTTGCTTTATGTATTTCACATTTGCTCATTGTCTCCTCCATTAGAATGCAAGTTCCCTGAGAGTAGAGATTCTTGTGTTGTTTTTACTTGTATCCCCTGTGCTGAGTGCATAGCAGGCACTCAATAAATATTTGTTTATTGATTGAGTTCAATGACATATGATTTTTACATGTCTAGTCCAGTCCATTAATCTGTTTTTCTATTTTTAGCCAGTAACAAATAATTGTGATGTTTACTGCTTTACAATGTAGTTTGAGGTGGGAAAGTGCTATTCCACCATCATTCCTATTTTAAAAAAAAAAAATTTCTCTTGACATTTATAGGTTTTTTTTGTTCTTCAAAACACATTTTGTTATAATTTTTTTTCCTAGCTCTCTAAAGTATCCCCTTGGTAGCTTGATTGGTCTAGCAACCCATCTATACATAAGGTTCAGTAGCTTTGTAAAGTTTTTTATATTGGTACAGACAAGAGCACTGATTGTCCCTCCAATTCTTTAAGTTGTCCTTCTTTTAAGATATTTGGTAATTTTATTACCAAATTTGTATTTGTATTTAGTATTTTTATATGTGTGTTTGGTGTGAGTATTTGGTAATTTTATATGTTTATATATACCTATGTATATACATGTTTTAATTATATATCTAGTAGATTGGCTCTAGATATTTTATGCATTTTGTTGTTATTTTGAATGAGGCTTTCCATTCTATTATTCCTTCCTTAATATTTTTCTATATAGAAATGCAAAAAATGTGAGGTTTTGTGTGTTTACATGGTAATCTGTTAATTTACTGTAGCTATTGTCTCAGTTAGTTTATTTGATGATTCTAAGCCATCATGTCTTCCACATATAGGGCTGATTTTTATCTCCTCTTTGCCAGTCTTTATGGCTTTTATTTTTGGTGTATTGCTCTTGTTGGCATTTCTTGAGAGAAAGAAGACAATCTTGCTTATTGGGGAAGCTTATTTTAAGTTTGTTTTTTTTTAATCACATATACTACTAGCTTTGGATTTATACAGATACGTTTTTCATTTAAAAAACGATCTTTCTATGACTGTGTCCTGTGACTGTGCTTTAGCATGAGTATTGTCCCTACTTTGTCAGAACGCTTTTTCTATGTCCGTTGATGTCATGTGGTTTGGGATGTTATTGTTTTGTATATGATTCCTCATGCTAATTGTTTTTGTTTTTCTTTTTAGGAGAAAACTTTGGTTTTGGTGCAGAAAAGTTGAGAACCATTCTTTTATCCTTTTGGCCACCAGGTCAAACATCATATTGTTCATTTCTTTCATCCTTCTCCCTAAAAGTAAACTTGTTGAGGGAGGTAATGGCAAGTGTTAGACATTAAAGAAAATCTGTGAATTTCAGCCTCTGGATACTAAAGGCCAGTTGACAAAGGGCACACTCCTTTGCATTTGCTTCCCATCTGACCATGTGTTTGTGTTCTGGAGTTCTTCCTAGAGATAGAAATGTGAGAAGACCCTTCACAGACAGCTGCCTAAAACATCTCTTCCTTCTCATTATGTCATGAAGCACTCCTTGCTGTTTTGTGGATTGCTCTCATTTCAATAGTAATAATAGTTTACATTTCTGTAGTGCTTTAGGGTTACAAAGTGCTTTCCTCACACTAACCCTTTGAGGTAGGTAGGATAAGGATTATTATATCCGTTTTACAAATGAGGGAACTGAGGCTCAGAGAGGGCAAATGACTTGCCCAAAGTCACCCAGATAAGAAGTGACAATGCTCAGACTCAAAGACAGGTCTTCTGGCTCCAAGTTCAGTATTCTTTCCCTATGTCTGTATCTCAGGCATTATTATTATGTTTAAATATGCTTTTCTGATACACATTTCTGGTCATTTTTATTTGGGTAGGGGGAAGGGGGCCTCACCCAGAGGCATGTTACACAAGAAAAAGGGAAGGAATTTTGTCAGGCAAAGGCAAGAGCTCTTTCCCCAAAAAGAGCAAAGTGGCTACAGGTCAGTAGCAAGTTCACCAATTTATGGTATTTAAAACATTCCTTAATACTTTAGGAAGTGTGTTAAAAAAAAATCAAGGAAAAGAGAATCTAGGCAACCATATTCACTCCTTTCTTCTCTTGTTATGTCAAAGATACAATACCGTTTGGAGATAATGCAAGTGCAATCAAAGACTGTCAGTGTAGAAAGTGATGGGAATCTATTACCATGTCGTTTCTGTTGTGGCAAATCTTTTATGAAGATTGAATAAATTTAACTGCTTGAGATTTGGGTAAAAGGCTTAAGATAAGAGGGAAAATACAGTGAAATTCACAGAATCTTAAGAGTTGGAGGGGACCAAAGAGGTCATCTAATACAACCCATATCTGAACAAGTATTCCTGACAAGTGGCCATCTGTTTCTGCTTAAGGTCTTCCAAAGAAGGGGGCACCCTGGACCTCCTGGAGTAGCCCATTCCACAGTTTGGGCCGCTGTCCATATTAGGAAGTTTTTTCTAACAAAGCTAAATTTGGCTCTTTTTAATTTCCACCCGTTGTTGTTAGCTCTTCCAAAAGAAAAAGTTTAATCCTCTTTCATATTATAGCACTTCAAAGTAAAATCCTTTCTTTGTCAGGATCAATATCCCCTCTTCCCTTAATTGATCCTTATTCGAATTGATCTCTAGGCCCTTCACCATCCTGATCACTAACCTCTCAGTTCTCAGTACTTAATCTATGTCTTTCCTAAAATATGGTGCCCAGAATTGAATACAATACTCCAGGTGTAATGTGAACAGGCCTTAGTTCAGCAGGACTCTTCTCCTCTTATCTTTAGATGCTATCCCTCTCTTATAATGCAGCTTCAGGTCATATTAGCTTTTATGCCTCCTTCTATGTCACGCTATTGATACATATTGAACTTGTAGTGCACTGGAATCTTTTTCAAACATCTACATAGCCACACTTCTCCCATCTTGTACTTGGAAGGTGTTTTTTTTAACTGACACATAAGATTTTACGTTTTTGCTTTTATGCAGTTTGGCCTAACGTTCTGTTGTTGTTCAGTTGTTTTTCAGTCATGTCTGATTCTTCATGACCCCATTCGAGGTTTTCTTGGCAAAGATACTAAGTGGTTTCAGATGAGGAAACTGAGGCAAATAGGGTGGAGTGACTTGCCCAGGGTCACACAGCTAGTAAGTGTCTGAGGCCAATTTTGAACTCAGAAAAATGAGTCTTCCTCACTCCAAGCCTGAAACTCGGTCCACTGCAGCACCACCCAGCTGCCTGGTAAATCATTTTGGATCTTGACCATCACCCTGTGGGTTGGCTAGCTCATCTTCCACCTTTATGTCCTCTGCACTTTTGATAAATAGGTTGTCTGTGCCTTTGTCCAAGTCATTATTTAAAATGTTAAATAGCACAAGACTAAGCATGGATCCTTGGGGCACTTCACTGAAGACCTCCTTTCCAGTTGCAGTGGAACCATTAACGATGCCTTTTTGGGTCTGACCATTCAGCCAGTTCTGAATCCACTTAATTATACTATCATCTAATGCACCCCTTTCTACCTTTTCCACAAGAGTGGCATAGGAGACTGTCAAAAGCTTTGCTAAAAATGTTTTAAAGAGAAAAATGCGATTGTGATAAAAGTTAGTAACAAAAAAGGTAAGGTATAATAATTTGATGAAAATTTCCTTTGGATGATGCTATATTCAAGATGCATTTTTATTAGAAAAATTCCATTTCATAGTGATGAATAGTTGATTTTGCTGTACAGTGATGAATTTAGTAAATTTTGAGTGAATTTAAAAACAAAACATTTTCATAGATACCAACAATTTAAAGATTAACTTGGTCATAATTTGTTTTTCCAAGCTACCTAGTGCTAGAGTATCTTAAAGGTTAAAACTTGCCTCTGATGTCTCCCATATAATTGATAATTAGTAGAGACTAGTTACTTAAGCTTTATACTGCTTAAAATGTTGATATTTCCTTTTAGCTGGTTTTCATTGGATTGTAATCAATGGCTTCAGTTTCTTCATACAATGGCATCTAACTCACAGGGTTATTATACAAATTCAAAGAGGCAATACTAACAAAGTAGTTGTAAACCTTAAAGCATTCTACTCATACCAACTCTTAGTTTTACTAATGAGCATTTATTAGGTACATAGTCTATGTGCTAGGTGCTGGGAATACAAAGACAAGAATAAAACAATCCCTAACCTAAAGGAATTTATGGGAGAGACCACAGCGTTTACCAAATCAATTCAGGCTTATTGGTAGATCATGGAGGTACTTGCAACTAGGAAGATCAGGATAAGTTTCATGTAGGAGATAGTGTTTGAGCTGAGTTTTAAAGAAAACAAGGGATTCTGGGAAGCAAGGGTTGTATCTTTACAGTGCTAATTTCAATTTACCATTTCTTCTTGCCATATTCCCTAATGATTCATCTAGTGGCCTCATAACTCCCCACTAATTGGCTTTGATGGGCCAACCTCCCAAACCTCCACCAGTGCCCCACCGAGATGTGCTGTCTATAGACTTCTCATCCTTTTCCCTAGCACAAGGGATCTACTAACCTTTTTAATCTTAGGCAATCTAGTGAAGCCTTTGGACCCCTTCTCAAACTCATGTTTTTAAATGCATAAAATAAAATATATGGGATTATAATTGAAACCAATTATATTGAAATTTAGTTATCAAAATATTAAAAAATCAAATTCACAGAATCCCTCCCAAAATCTGGACCCTAAGATTTAAGAGCTCCTGCCCTGGAATGACCCTAACCCTTTACATTTGAAAGTTATTCCTGTCTTAGACAGTATTTCATATGATCCGCACAGTGGCCAAGTGGAATAGGTCAGGCAAGAATTTTCACGATTATTTGACAAATGGGAAAACTGTTATCAAGAGATGTGACGTCTCGTGAGAGACTACAAAACAAAACCAGAACTAGAAACTGGGCCACCTGATGGCCTGCTGCCATTTTGTACATTCCATTGGCCCTAATCCCTGCCTTTACCTGCCTGCTGAGAGAGGGAAGATTGAGTGCAAGTTAAGGTCTGAAGGATTGGCATACTTCTAATGTTCCAAGAACATTTGCATTGTACTGTAACCACTCCTTAACCTCTACTGCCACAGGGGCAGTGTCTTTGGACAGGCAAGTTTTCTCCAGTATTACTTTCCACAACCACCACCACCGTCACCAACCCCCGACAGACCTTTATAGTTGTAGTTCTTGGTAAATGCTGTTTATTGGTGAGACTGAGAAAGGGCAATAAGAGAGCATCATTGGGATACAATGGAACAGTGAAGACTTGGAGTTTGGTGAATATTTTACTTTTGGACTATTTGATAATACCAGTTACTCATGAACCAGAATTATACTTCACATTACTCTTTTAATAGGCAAAAAATTACAGAATTTCTAGCCATAGGATTGACTGTGAGGGAGAATAAGAGCAGTGTAGACTAGAGGGCTACAGTTCCTCCAGTCATAGACTGTGTCTGCAAAATGTCTAATATCCAGATGAAAAGTCAAAAATGCCCTCAGACTTTGGAAAGTGTCCAGGTGGCCAGATTTTGAGTGTTGTACAAATCCAGCTATTTATTTATCTTTCTTTGTATTGGTTGAAACTGGAATGTATCCACAATCTAGCTGCTATACTGTTATTCATCCTGTGTTATTCAAAAATAGTTTTAAGGTTTTGGAACTTTTTAAAGCTTGAATTAAAAAAATAAATTAACTCACTTGCTCAAAAATTAAATTGGATTGTATGCTGGACACAGCAGGAAGGTAATTTAAAGAGCCCATGAACATTGTTGAAATTATCCTGCAAGCTTATTAAATGCAATGTATATTTAAATTGAAAAAACTTTCTTTATTAGACCTAGATAGGTGAATTTTTACAGCCTCCAGCACTAAAATATATTGGGTTTGAAAGTCAGGTTAGATTAATTTCTAATCTTTATGGAAATCATTTTTATTAAAAAGTAGAAAGTTAAGAATGTGACTGTTAAGGGGTTTCATTTCCTCTAAAAGACTCATCTTTGGAATATGCAGAGAGACTCAAATCGAAGTGCTATCTGAAGAAAATTATTGATATATTTTTGTTTATACATTACCAAAATGTGTTTTGATATTTGGTTTCATTAAGAAAAATATGACATGGCGTTGAATCATAGATTATAGCTCTTGAACTGGAAAGGATTTCAGAGGCATTAAGTCCAAGTCCCCCATTTTAAAGGCAGACAAACTGAGGTCCAAGCAAGCACATTGACATGCCCAAGGTCACACATCATAAGTTGCAGCTGCCATGTGGAAGACTTGAGATGCTGGATAAAAGTGCTCCTCACACATTTATATCAAAAAGCAGAACAAAGTTTGCTTTTTTTCTATATTCACATCAGAAATTACGAGAGATTTCACTTTGTTTTTTCTAAATGTTACATTAATGAACATTTTACAGAAATCAATTTTTAAAAACTCAGTTTTGACATCATAATTAAAATTAAGATAAATTAGTCTTTAAAATGTTTTTAATATGTGTGATTAAGGCATTTGTTTCTTCACAATGATTTTAATTAAAACGCATCAAGATACAATAAAACAAAATAAAAAAGTAAAAAAAAAATAGAAGAAAATGTGAAATTTCTCATTGGAAAAACAGCTGGCCTAGAAAATAGATCCAGGAGAGATAATATAAGAATTATTGGATTACCAGAAAGCCAAGATCAAAAAAAAAAAGCATGGGCACTATTTTTCAAGAAATTATCAAACAAAATGGCCCTCATATATTAGAACCACAGAGCAAAATGGAAATTGAAAGAATCCACTGATTACCACTTGAAAGAGATGAAAACTCCCAGGAACATCATGGCAAAATTCCAGAGCTGACATTTTAAGGAGAAAGTATTACAAGAAGCCCAAAAGAAGCAATTCAAATATCATGGAGCCCCATTCAGGATTACATAGGATTTGGCAACTTTCACATCAGAAAACCAGAGAGCTTGGAATATGATATACCAGAAGGCAAAGGAGTCAGGATTACAATCAATAATCACCTACCCAACAAAATTGAATATAATATTTCAGGAGGAAAAATGGATATTTAACAAAGTAGAGGACTTCCAAGCCTTTTTAATTAAAAGACCAGAGCCGAATAAAAGATTTTACCTCCAAATACAAGACTCAAGGGAAACATAAAAAGGTAAAAAAAAGAAAACATAATAAATTCAAGAAGGTTAAATTATTTTTATTTCTATATGGCAAGATGATATTTGTAACTCTTAACAACTGTATTATTATAAGATCAACTAGAAGGAGTATTTGGAGACAGAGCGTGTGGATATAAGATGACTTTGATGGGATGATACCCCAAAAGACAAAATAAAGGGTTCAGAAAGAAAATTGTGCCTGGAAGAGGAAGGAAGGGGGGAGATTGAATGGGGTAAATTATTCCACATAAAAGAGGCATGAGAGAGCTATTATAATGGAGGGGAAGATGAGGGGGGAAGCACATAATGGACAAAACTTAAATCTTACTCTCATCAAAATTGACTCAAAGAGGAAATGACGTATACACTCAGTTGAATATAGAAATCTATTTTACTCTATAAGGAAGTAAAAAGGAATGGGGATAATAGAAGGGGGAGAGGGGATTGATAAAAAGGAAGGGTATATTGGGGAAGGCAATGGTCAGAAGTAAAACACTTGTGAGGAGGGAAAGAGGGGAGGGTGAGAGAGGGGGGCATAAACAAGCAAAAATAGCGTGGAGGGAAATACCAAATTATCGTAACTATAAATGTGAATGGGATGAACTCACTCATAGAATGGAAGTGGATAGCAGAATGGATTAAAAGCCAGAATCCTACAATATGTTGTTTACAAGAAACACATTTGAAGCAGAGAGATACACACAAGGTAAAGGTCAGTGGCTGGATCAGAATCTATTATGCTGCAGCTGAAGCAAGGAAAGCAGTTGTAGCAATCATGATCTCAGACAAAGCAAAAGGAAAAAATCAATATAATTAAAAGAGATAAAGAAGGAAACTATATCTTGCTGAAAGGTATCATAGATAATGAAGTCATATCAATACTAAACATATATTCACCAAATGGTAGAGCATCTAAATTTGTGAAAAGTTGAATGAGTTACAAAAGGAAATAGATAATAAAACTGTACTAGTAGGGGACCTCACCTTTCCCCTTTCAGAACAAGATAAATCTAACCAAAAAATAATCAAGAAAGAAGTTAAGGAAGTGAATAAAATTCTGGAAAAGTTCGATATGATAGATCTCTGGGGAAAATTGAATGGGAATAGAAATGGAATATACCTCTTTCTCAGCATTGCATGGTACCTACAGAAAATCTGATCATGATTAGGACACAAAAACCATACAACCAAATGCAGAAAAGCAGAAATAGTAAACACATCTTTTTCAGATTATGATACAATAAAGATTATATTCAGTCATGGATAATGGAAAGAGAGATTTGAAATTAATTTGAAATTAAATAATCTAATCCTAAAAAACAAGTGGGTCAAAGAACAAATCATAGAAACAATTGCTAATTTTATTAAAGAAAATGACAACAATGAGACATCATA
Source organism: Vombatus ursinus (assembly GCF_900497805.2). Lineage (NCBI taxonomy): Eukaryota > Metazoa > Chordata > Mammalia > Diprotodontia > Vombatidae > Vombatus > Vombatus ursinus. The sequence continues at coordinate 2,590,721 of NW_020944374.1, read as the reverse complement.
CCAAAATTTATGGGATGCAGCCAAAGTAGTTTTTAGGGGAAAATTTATATCTTTAATTGCTTACATCAATAAAATAGAGAAAAAGCAGATCAAGGAATTGGGCATGCAACTAAAAAACAAACTAGAAAAAGAACAAATTAAAAATCCCCAATTAAACACCAAATTGGAGATCCTGAAAATCAAAGGAGAGATTAATGAAATTGAAAGTAAGAAAACCATTAAACTAATAAATAAAATTAGAAGCTGGTTTTATTAAAAAAAACAGTAAAATAGATAAAACATTGGTTAGTGTGATTTAAAAAAAGGAAAGAAGAAAACCAAATAACTAGTATCAAAAATGAAAGGGATGAATTCACCACCAATGAAGAGGAAATAAGACCATTTTAGGAGCTGTTTTGCCCAATTATTTGCCAATAAATTTGATAATCTAAATGAAATGGATGAATATCTACAAAAACATCAATTACTCAATTACCCAGATTAACAGAAGAAGAAATAAAATACTTAACCCCATTTTAGAAAAAGAAATTGAACAAGCCATCAATGAACTTCCTAAGAAAAAATCCCCAGGACCAGATGGATTCACAAGCAAATTCTACCAAACATTTAAAGAACAATTAATTCTAATACTATATGGAAAAATAGGCCAAGGAGGGGTCTTATCAAATTCCTTTTATGGCACAAATATGGTGCTGATCCCCAAATCAGGAAGAGCCAATACAGAGAAAGAATATTACAGACCAATTTCCTAAAGAATAGTGATGCAAAAATTTTCAATAAAATACTAGCAAAGAGATTATAACAATGGATCAGAAGAATCATATGCTATGACCAGGTGCAATTTATGCCAGGAATGAGGGCTGGTTCAGTGTTGGGAAAACTATCAGCATAATTGACCATATCAATAACAAAACCAACAGAAATCATATGATTATCTCAATAGATGCAGAAAAAGCCTTTGACAAAATACAGCACCCATTCCTATTAAAAACACTAGAAAGCATAGGAATAAATGAAGATTACCTTAAAATGGTAGGTAATATTTATCTAAAACCATCAGCAAGCATTATCTGTAATAGGGATAAGCTAAAAGCCTTCCCAGTACAATTGGGGGTGAAGCAAGGATGCCCATTATCACCTCTATTATTTAATATTGTACTGGAAATGTTAGCTATAACAGTAAGAGAAGAAAATAAATTAAAGGAGTTAGAATAAGCAATGAGGAAACAAAACTATTACTCTTTGCTGATGATATGATGGTATACTTAGAAAATCCTAGAGAATCAATTAAAACACTACTTTAAGTTATTAACAACTTTAGCAAAGTTGTAGAATACAAAATAAACCCACATAAATCATCAGCATTTCTATATATTACTAACAAAGTCCAGCAGGAAGAGATAGAAAGAGAAAATTCCATGTAAAATAACTGTAGACAATATAAAATACTTGGGAGTCTACCTGCCAAGACAAACCCAGGGACTGTGTGGACACAGCTATAAAATACTTTTCACACAAATAAAGTCAGATCTAAACAATTGGGAAAATATTAATTGCTCATGGGTAGGCCAAGCCATTATAATAAAATGACAATTCTACCTCAATTTATCTATTTATTCAGTGCCATACCAATCAAACTACCAAAACATTATTTTATAGAGCTGGAAAAAAATAATAAAATAATAAAATTCATCTGGAAGAACAAAAGCTCAAACTTACTGTACCAGATCTCAAACTGTATTATAAAGCTGTGATTATCAAAAACAATCTGGTACTGGCTAAAAAATAGAGTGGTGGATCAGTGGAATAGATTAGGTACAAATTACATTATAGTAAATGAACATAGTACTAGTATATGGTAAACCCAAAGATCCAGGCTTTTGGAACAAAAACGTATGGGAAAACTGGAAAACAGTATGGCAGCTACTAGGTGTAGACCAACATCTCACGCCATATACCAAGATAAGGTCAAAATGGGTATATGATTTACACATAAAGGGTGATACCATAAGCAAATTAAGATAGCATGTTTTTCTGTCAGATTTATGGATAAGAGAAGAATTTAGGACCAAAGAAGATATAAACAGCAATATAAAATGTAAAATAGATAATTTTGATTATATTAAATTTAAAAGTTTTTGCACAAACAAAACCAATGCAGCCAAAATTATAAGGAAAGCAGAAAACTGGGGGGGGGGGTGGAACTTTGCAACAAGTATCTCTGATAAAGGTCTCATCTTTCAAATATGTAGAGAAGTGAGTCAAATTTATAAAAATACAAATTATTCCCCAATTAATAAATAGTCAAAGGGTATGAACAGACAGTTTTCAGACAAAAAAAATAAAATAAAAACTATTTATAGTCATATGAAAAAATGCTCCAAATCACTATTGGTTAGATAAATGCAAATTAAAACCACTCTGAGGTACCACTTCACACCTATCAGAGTGGCTAATATTACCAAAAAGGAAAATGTTGGATGTTGGAGGGGATGTGGGAAAACTGGGACACTAATGTACTACTGGTGGAGTTATGAACTGATCCATCCATTCTGGGGAGCAATTTGGAACTGTGCCTAAAGGGCTATAAAACTGTGCATACCCTTTGATCCAGCAATAGCACTTCTAGGTCTATATCCCAAAGACATCCCCAAAAAGGGAAAAGGAACTATTTGTACAAAAATAGTTATAGCAGTTCTTTTTGTGGTGGCTAAGAACTGGACATCAAAGGGATGCCCATCAATTGGGGAATAGTTAAGCTGTAGTAAATGATTTTAATGGAAATATTATTGTGCTGTAAGAAATGATGAGCAGGATGATTTCGGAAAAACCTGGAAAGACTTACATGAACTGATGCATAATGAAGTGAACAGAACCAGGAAAACATTGTACACAATAACAGCAATATTGTAAGATGATCAGCTGTGATACTTCCTTTAGAGAAAGAACTGATATTGATTGAATACAGACTGAAACATGCTATTTTTCACTTTCTTTCTCTTATTTTTTTTTATTTTATTCAAATTTTGTACAAAATGACTAATATGGAAATGTTTTTACGTAATTGCACATGTATAGTTTATGTTTGCTTACCATCTTGGGGAGGGGGGGAGAGGAGGGAGGGAGGAATAGAATTTGGAGCTCAAAACTTTAAATAAAAATGTTAAAGAAAAAAAGAAAATTGGTAGCTACACTTCAAAAAAAAAAAGCATCCCTCCCTTCTCCTAGAAAGCTTTTCTATTTGTTTGCACTTTGCAAGGGCCTGGGAACTATACAAAATCTGAGAACCGGCTTTTAAGTCAATAGCCGTTGTTACTTGTTCCCACATTCTTTGGTTCTGTGGGACCCATGCTGGATTTGGAGTCAGAATCACTGGGTCTGAATCCCAACTTTGACTGTAAGTAGGTTACCTCACTTCCCTGGTCCCCCCTCTTTAAAATAAAGACATTTGAGCTATATAGTCTCTGAGGTCCCTTCCTGCCCTTGATCTGGGGTCCTACGTTGGGTTAGTCTCTTCCCCTCCCTGGACCCTAGATTACCCATCTGTCAAATGATGGGGTTGGACATGGTGACCTCAAACATTCTTTGCACCTATAAAACTTTGATCCCTAGTGTAGATCAAGGTACCTTTTCCCACCGGAGTATTTTTTAAAAATCAGCTTCGTAAGGACAAGGTAGAAGTGAAGCATGTTGAGACAACAGTTGACCTTAAAAAAAGATCTGGAGTCTTTAGTGGATTGTAAACACAGTGAAGCTGAGTTTTGAAGGGAGCTACGGATTCCAAGAAGTGAAGATGAGAAAAAAGAACATTCCACAATGGAGGCCATCCTGTGCAAAAGTACAGAGACAAGAAATCCAGGGTGTCCCAAAAGCCTTAGTGCAGTTTTAAACCATTAAATATTAAAACTGTGCAAAGGCTTTTGGGACAACCTGTATCATACCGTCTCTGGCCACAGCAAGCAAGTCACTTTGGAACATAGAGTGCCTGCAGAGAAGTAACGAGAAATCAAAATAAAATGAGAGTAAAGAATCATATCATGAAGAGCTTTAAATACCTCATAGAGGAGTTTCTAGAGACAACTGGAAGCCATTAAAGCGTCTTGAGCATGGGATGGATATAGTAAGACCTGCGCTTTAGGAATATCAATTTGACAGCTATGTGGAGGATACAAATTGGACTGCATGGTCTCCAAAGTCTTTCCAACTCTGGGATTCCATGATCTTTAAGGATTCATCCAGTTCTAAATCTTATGATCCTATATTTTACATTCAAATAATTTAGGGTTGATTCAGGCAATAAATTGATCAATTCATTGATTCAGTAAATATTGAGCATTTAGTAGGTTCAAGACCCCTGTGCCAGCTCTTCTGGAATATGCAAAGATGAATATGACAATCCTTGTTGTTAAGGGTATTTCCTTCTAGAAGGGAAGAAAATATGTATTCGTGAGGAACTGTTTTACCAGATAGTATGTAATGAATGCCTTAAGAACAAATTGCTGTAGGACCATGCTTCATATGAAGTAAAGATGAATTGCTCACAGAAGTCCAGAATATCAAATTTGGGAATGACCTTGGAGGTTACCTATTCCAACCCATGTCTGAACAAGAATCCTTTCAACAACATCCCTGGAGGTAGTCATCCACACTGTGCTTGAACACCTCCAGTGATGAGAAACTCATTACCTCCAAAGCTATAACATGCCATTTACTGACATCTCTAATAGTTCAATTCAGTTAAGAAGTTATATTCAAAAAGCATTCACTATGTTTTTATTTATATGAGGCCAAATATGTCTCTCTGTAACTTCCACCGATTACTCCTGGTTCTGCCTTCCCAGGACCAAACAGAATACAACTCATCCCTCTTCCACAGGATAGCCCTTTAAATACTTGGAGACAGCTATTATATCTTCTTTCCCCAAGTCTTTTCTTTCAACTCGACATCCTCAATTCTCTTAGCAGATCCTTGAATTCCTTCACCTTATTGATCACTCCCCTCTAGGTATATTTCAGTGAGCCAATGCTATCCATCTCTTCATCCAAGTAATTGATACTGGCAGCCCACTAGAGATGTCCTTCTAGGCTAACATCAGGATTATAATCACTACTCCCTGGGTATATTCATTCAACCACTTCCAAATCCACCTAACTGTCCTGTCATCCTGACTACCACAAGGATACCTTGACAGACTTTGTCATGTGGTTTGCTGAAATCTAGACTTACATTACCATTTCTATGGCATTCCCCTGACATAGTGATCTTAGTAACCCTGTCAGAAAAGGAAAAGAGATTAGTGCCTTGACTTGTTCTTAATGAACCCATATAGACTTGTACTGATCATCACTTCCCCTTCTCAGTACTCACTAACCATCCCTTTATTAATCCATTCTAGACTTTTGACAGAAATCAAACTAACTAGCCCACAGTCTGAATTATCTACCTTCTACCCTTTTTATTGGCACACTTGCCTGTCTCCAATCCCTACTATTCTCCTTGATTCCCCAAAGGCTCAGACCACATTCAGAACAAGCATCTTGGTAGAGTTCTCATTTGGGCTGGATGTTGAAGAACAGGTGTGTATTTTCATTTGGTGGAGATGGAGGAAGGGCATCTAAGAAGGAGACCAGTAGCATGAGCAAAAGACAAGAGTTGACAAAGGTCTTCTCAGAGAACAGGAGTTGTTTATTCTGGCTGGAGGATCTTGAAGACTTAAGGGAGCACTCGATTGGGGCCATTTTGTAGGATGCTTTGAATGACACTCTAAGGACTTTAAACTTCCATAGGCAATAGGGAGCAACATGATCAGAGTTGTACTTTAGGAAGATGACACTTGTAAAATATGAAGGACATATTAAAAAGAGGTGAGACTGAAGTCAGAGAGATCAGTTAAGTTATTACAATACTTCAGGTATAAATTAAGTTCTGAGCTAGATTAGTGATCATCTTAGGGGAATCACGGAGATATTATAGGAAGACGTGCTAAAGGAAAAATCGTTAGATACAAGTGACCACTTAGATGCGTGAGATAAAGAAAAGACAGGAATAAAAAAAATTAACATTTTAAGCTGATGGAACTGGGAATAGCCAAGTCAAGAGTTGGGATTTGGACTGAGAGAGGATGAAGGTGTTAAAGAGGGCAAGTCCATTTTGGGGTGCCAGCAGTACTTAGCATAAGTACTTAATAATAAGATGACTCTGAGATCTCCATGGCATTCACTCCACCAGTGCCAATCAATCCCCTTATGCCTTCTTATTCTGCATAGTCTTTGTCCAATTATTTCATGAATCATCGCCAATTAATCCATCCATAGCATTGGAAGGCACCTGACTTTCTTAATATTTGTGGCCTAACAGAATAGCATGCAGGCCATCCATTTCTTGAATATCAGCCTCACTACATGACAAACTCACAGCATATTCCAGTCATACATGACCTCCATGGAGCTTCTGACACTGAAGAGATCATGATTAATGTGCTGAGGCCTGTTTGTGCTCACTTTCCACTTCTCTGATACTACAAAAAGTTACTGTAAATATTTGGAGTATATAAGAATTTTCCTTTACAGTAAGGGAGTTCTTAGCCTATTCTGTGTCCTACATCTCTTTGACGTTCTGGTGAAATCTATAGACCCCTTCTCAGAAAAATAGCATTTATGTAATATTTTAAGGTTTCCAATGCTCTTTATAAAAATTGTATGGTTTGAGCCTCACAACAACCCTGGGAGGTAGGTACTATTATCGTGCCCATTTCACAGATGAGAAAACTGAGTCTGAGAGTAGTCAAGTGGCTTGTGCATTGTCACATAGCTAATAAGAGTCTGAGGTCAAATTTAAACTTGACTCTTCCTGACTTCAGACCCAATGTTCTATCCTCTGCACCACTTAGTGGTATAATGTTTGTAAATGTGTAAAATAAAATACATAGGATTAACAAGAAAATCACTTATACTAAAATGCCCTTATCATAATGTTAAAAAAAAAAAAAAGTTCACAGATCCCAGCTTAAGAATTCCCATAAAATTCTGAGGAAAAATGTTTATTTAGATTGACTGCTGACATAATTTGGGACAGTTATATATCTGCTCATTATCCTAGTGTTTCTGCTAGCTCTCTTTGAAGTTCTTAGCAGGTTGATTTTATTCCCTCCTTTGCAGGGGTCACAGTTTGTGCTGTGTAGTGAATCGAGAGCTTCTGCCGCTGACTAGCTGCGTGACTTAGCCTTTCACTGCGGCCAGGCATCTCTCTAAGGTCATAATAGGGAGTTTCTACCCTGGAAGCTAAGGAAATCACAAGTCTGAACACAAACAATGAAAACTTATAAAAGTAAAAATACACAATAATATTAACTGACATTTCTGTGTCGATTGTCAAGTACCTTGACCTAGTGACTAATTATAGCCTTAGAGGGTTGCATGAGGCTGGCAGAGATTAAATGACTCAATAAGATTTATATAGGTTCTATGTTTTGCGTAGATTATAATCCTCACAATAATCTTGTAAAGTAAGCCTTACAAGAACCATTATTCCAGTATTACAGATGAAGATACTGAAGAACAGAGAGTTTGGGAGCTTTTAAGTTTCATAGGTAGGATTTGAGGCCAGCGCTTCCTGATTTCAGTCCATCCCTCGCTCCATTACATCCCTCCACCTCTCTTGGCTGGTGGGACAGAAATTGTAGCTCTGTCATTGTGACTCCACTCATTACCCAGGGCCTAAGCAGGAGAGCACAGGAGCCTTCCTGAAGGTGCCAAAAAAAACAAACCCAAGGAGGTCACTTTAATTCAGAGTGCATTCTTCTTGCTAAATATAAAATGTCCTTCTTCGAAACAATGTTTGCTTCTGCACTGAGGTGTACCAGCAGATGTGTTTTGAAGCTCAGATGAGTTAACTCTAAGCTCTTCCAGGCCTCCTCCCTCTCTCTTCTCATAGAGCTTCAGGACTCTTAAGGAGTTCTGTAGTCAATTCTGAGGTTTATTTGAGGAAAAGATTTGCAAGAATGTGAGGGGTAGAACTTGTATTAGTCACGTTCATTTCATTATGAGGAAGAAAAGCAGGAAGCAGAAGACTGAAGGTATTTCCCTAGTCAAGTCAGAGGATTGGAACAGATTGCAGATACCCCACATGGACTATCCTTTGTATGGGAAGATGATTCTCCTGACCTTCCATCAATAGGATATGTGCTTCATGGTTAGAGTGTGGAGCTAATGAGATCAGGGTCACATGCTTGAGCCCTTTGTGAGCCCTTTCACTTTGGTCTAGTTAAAAAAAAGTTTATTAGGGTTAAGTGAGCATGCGTGTGCACGCACGTGCGCACACACACCCCACCCCATATATGGCTTGGGTCACTACATCATCAACCTTCCTCCCCTTATCCCTAGTTCCATGTGATTCACAGTATCAGGAAAGGGAAAGATTCAGATTTCCTACTTTACTTTAGGCTTTGTATTGTGAAAAAGCAAACTGAGTTGGGTTTTTTTTTTGGCGGGGGGGTTTGGATTCAGAATTAGTGAGCCAGGCCAGGAATTTTTTTTACATTTGGGAATCTCAGAATTACAAAAGCAAAACCAATCACTTATGAAGAAAATCACAGACCCTGTGTTCTCCAGGGTCCATGAAACGTTAGCCCTATTGCCATCTCGAATGTCTAATGTGATTGAACTCTAAATTCCTCAAGTTTATTACCTAAGAGCCCTCAAGATGAGGGGTGGGGGGACCTACAGAGAGTTGGAATAGTTATAGTTCAGTTTTTGTTCATTACATTCTACAACAGAGTGGTTTAATCCAAGGCTTTTGATTTTTGTCTAAATATAGCTAGCCAAAAAAAATTCAAACTATGAGGGGTAGATGAGATTTTAAGAGCTTTATAAACTGGAAAACATGTACAATCCTCCTAAGGTCCAACAGAGTAGCCCAATAATGCTGGCAGTAAGGGCCAAGGGGAACACCTGTGTTCCATGTCCTCAGCTTCCTGTGAGCCAGTGGGAGAAATGAACGAGTCACTGTGAAAACAAAGCTGTGTTGGTGTAAAAGACTTTGCAGTGGGGTTGTAGTCAATTTTAAAAGCTGCCTGTTTGTAAGTTGCACAAATAAATCAAATGAGATAATATATGCAAAGCTCTTTGCAATCCTTAAAGTGCTAAATGCTAAGTAATATTATTATTGTCAGATAGGAAGAAGTCATTTTATTAAGAGCAAATTATTTGTTGAACTTGTAATCACCTCTATTAGAATTTTATCATTATAAGGCTCAATACCATATTTTACTAGAGATCACACCCTTACAAATTAGAGATTGCAGGTATCGTACCCCATTTTATAGATGAGGAATGTGAGACTTAGGCTTATATAAGGTCACTCAGTTATTATCTGTAGGCTGGAGCCCAGAATCTATGTCTACTACTTCCAAGTTCAGGTCTCCTCCCACTACATGGAGATCTAGCAAAAGGAGTCTTGTCTTCTTCAGAGCTAATAATGAGCTGGAATGTTCTCTTCTGCATCTGAGTAAGGGAATCTAACAACATAATGAATATTCCAATATTTCTTCTCTTATTAAGTTAGTGAATAAAAAGTTTAGTTCAGAGGGAGTCACTTTTCTTCTCCCCCCCCCCAACATATCCTACCACTTTCTACCATATTAGTACATAGAACAAGGAAATAGCCCCTGGAGTTCCCCCACCAACAGTTCAACTAAAATCTAAGTTTAAAAGGTGAGGAATGGTCTCTTTGATTCCACTGGGTTCTGCTTCTTGCTTCTCTTCAGGCTTCCCTCCTGAATTCCTGGAGATAACACTTGATCTTTTTTAGATCCTGACACTAACTTTGGCCACTTTCCCATTGGAACTTTTCTTTGACCATGTTCGTTATACTGTATTTGTAGTACCTATATTGAAATTGTAGCTGCAGAGAATCATGGAAGGTAAAATGGATAATTTTGATTATATTAAATTAAGAAGTTTTTGTGCAAACGAAACCAATGCATCCTAAATTAAAAGGAAAGCAGGGAACTGGGAAATGAATTTTTACAGCAAGTTTCTCTAATTAAGGTCTCATTCCTCTGAACTCAGTTCTATAGAGAACTGAGCCAAATTTGTAAATATAAGAGCCATTCCCCAATTGATAAATGATCAAAGGATATGAACAGGCAGTTTTCAAAAAAAGAAATCAAGGCTATCAGTAGTCATATAAAAATGCTCTAAATCACTAATAATTAGAGGAATCAAAATTAAAACAACTCAGAGGTATGTCTTCACATTCATTAGATCGGCTAGGATGACAGAAAAGGAAAATGACAAATGCTGGAGGGAATGTAGGAAAATAGGTACACTAATGGTGTACATGAGTAAGGGAATCTAATAACATAATGAATACGGTGGAGCTGTGAACTAGTTCAACCATTCTGGAGAATAATTTGGATGTGCTCAAAGGGCTGTAAAATTATGCACACATTTGCTACTAGGGCTATTCCCCCAAAGAGATCAAAGGAAAAGGACCCACACATACAAAAATCTTTATAACAGCTCATTTTGTGGTGGAAAACAATTGAAAACTGAAGGGATGCCCATCAATTAGGGAATGGCTAAATGAGTGGTGGTATATGAATGTGATGGAATACTATTGTTGTGTAAGAAATGTTGAAGGAAATGACTGCTGAAGGACCTGGAAAGAGTTATATGAACTGTTACAAAGTGAAGTGAGCAGAACCAGGGGAACAATTTACACAGTAACAGCAATATGATAAAGATAACTGTGACAGATTTGGTAATTCTAATCAACACAATGACCCACCACAGTCCCAAAGTACTCTTGATGAATAATGCTATCCACCTCCCAATAGTGAACTGATGAACTCAGAGTGTAGATTGAAGCATATTTTTCTCTTTCTTTATTTTTCTTACTTTTTCCGCAACGTGGCTAATGTGGAAAAAGAAAATGTATCTGCAGTATTTATGTAGATATATTTCTTAGAAGCTAGCTTTTTTAGAAACTTATTCTTGTGCCCCGGTATCATTGCCATTGCTGCCCAACACTGAACACTGCCGATGTGCTAGGAAGGAACAAGGAAAAGAATTTACTTTGCTAGGAGATTTTTGTCTAAAAAGTAAATCTCAGAGAAATGTCTCTGAGCAGGGATCTGAAGGATTTACTGTTTAATCAAATTGTTCTTTGTCAGCATGCAACAAAGAAATGCTCCTGTTATATCCAAGTTCAATTTATACAAGTATTGTTCATTGTTGGCATGGAGAAAGAAACTTATTAAAAATGAAATGTCTCAATAGAACTTTAAAGTCTGCTTATATTTTTCATGTTCCTTTCCAATACATTTTCAGAGAAGAATGTTTATATTTTAGCATTCTTTTGTCATTTTTTGTAGCCCGGTAATGTTAATATATTTTCAACCAGATAGAAAATAGTACATGTGGAATAGAACTATTCATGAGACAAATACAGTAGAGCACAATACCATTCGATTTCACCTGTTGTAAATCACACAGTTGTCAACATCTGTTATCTTGTTCTACCTAACTGCCCCCCCCATCCCAACTGGGGAAGAAGATTGTGATGGATATACAGCTTCTAGCTAGTCTAGAAACACCATTCAGGACTGGAAACAGTGCAGGGCTATGACCGTTGAGAGTGACAAATGTTCATTGTTTAATATCTGTTTCTTATCTGATTATAATGTATTTCTCAAGTGAATCCCTCATTTATAGGAAAGCAGGTTCCTATCTGGGCACTTACTTAGCACATTGAAACTGGCACTCATAATTGGAATTATGCCTTACACTTTGGCACAGGCTTTGTGTTGAGGGGCAGGGAGTGTACAAGTGAGTTAAGATTTCACCCCATTTGTTTGATCAGTGCAGCAGTCCTCTAGAGTTTCATTTTTCATGGACCTTTGAAGAGAGGATTCAAACAGGGACTAGGATCAATACCCACATGTACAAGGACCAGTACATCTGTACTATACAGTCAAGTCGAACCCATTTGCTCCCTCAGTGAGAGAGAGAGAGAGAGAGAATATTCGTCAAGCATTTAACTTCTGGGACTCCTAAAAAAGCTTCTTACCTCCACCGTCTAGATACTTCCCAAACAGTATCAGAGCCCCAGATTCTAGCCCCAAGGTCACCTCCTAGCATAGAGCTAGAAGAACCTTTGTACCATTGGTTTTTCTTAGTACCTTTCTTTTCAGCACCCAGCTTACTTGTCCCAGATTCCTTCCTATTTATAGGCCTTGCTAACACTGCTCTGCCACTGCCTGAAATGCATTGCCTACTAAGGTCAACTCCTATTGTTTACCATAGTTGTTAGTGATTTCTCCTGAAGACTCTTCCAATGCAGTTATTCTACCTCATAAAGTGTATATACACACACAACAACAACAACAACAACAGCAACAGAATGTTTTTGCCCTGGCAAGCCCTGCTATAGGGGGCTCCCTAGTAGCTAGGTAGACCAAGTAGCATGACTTTGAGACACAGCCATCTACCTACATGTAATTCCTATTTGTATAAGATGTATAAGATGATAATCCTAGCCCATCATCAGTAGGACAAGAGCTCTGAGCTGGTAATGGGAAAGGATTTGTGCTAATCTCCCCATGCCTTTTCATGTAGTCTCCCCTCTGAGCAGGCATACAATGCTACGTGATGCCTGGTTAGAATTAGTGATTCATTCTATACTCGACACACTACCCTCAAAGTCTGTTGCTAAACACAGTTCTTTTCAACTATTTTGGATCCTCTCCTTCTCTGATGTTTCCCAGGTGCCCTCTTATCTCATGCTTTACTAAGAAGATAGCCATCTGATGTAAGCCTCTTCATTTCCAAGTGTCACCATACAGCTTTAATCCTTCCCTCCAGTTCCATTTATCCATACTTTAATTCAGCAAATATTTATTAAGCTTATATCCATTCAAAAAGCATTTATTAAATCATATGTCATACAAAAATTGGAATATTTAAGAAAATGGAAGAAAATGGAATCTGCAAATTACAGACTAGTAAGCTTGACTTAGACTGCTAGAAAAATTCTAGAACATAATGTAGAAATTTTGGTTAATGAGCATTTAGAAAAGGAAACAGCAATCATAATACAGTATGGCCTCATCTAGAACAGATCATGGCAGACTAACTTCATTTTCTATTTTGATAGGTTACTAGACTGGTAGGTCAGGGGAATGCCATAGCTATAGTTTACTTGGATTTTAACAAAATATTTGGCAGTCTTTGACATGCTGCTCTTGGGAGAAAGATGGAGAGATGTGGATTATAAAGACAATAATATATTTGGATATATTCAGTACCTTTCTGAATGACTGAAGAGAAGGTAGGCCTAAGAGGTCCAGGAACATTTGAATTGAGTGTCTGTACTTCATCCTGTCCTGCCTAACACTTTTATCAGTGACTTAACTATAGGTATAACCTGCATACTTGTCATACTTACAGATGACTCAAAGCTCAGAATCAGTGTGAGCTAATGTTATTGACAGTCATGACCCAGAAAAATTCTTGACATCTTAGAAATTGGGCCAAATCAAATAAGAAATTTAAGAGGAATAAATGTCAAGTCTCACTCTTGGTTCAAAAAATCAACTTCACAAGTACAAAATGGGGAGACTTTGCTAGACTACAGTACATCTGAAAGATATCTGGAGATTTTAATGGATTGTAAGCTTAGTATAAGTCACCAGTGGGATATGCCTGTCAAAACAAAGCAATACAATTTCAGGCTGCATTAGGAGAAACATAGCTCCTAGGTATATGGAGAAGATAGTTCATAGAGTCATAGATCTAGAGTTAGAAGTAATCTTAGAGATTATCTAGTACAACTGTCTCATTTTATAGTTGAGGAAAACTGAGGCCAAGAGAGGCAAAGTGGCTTGCCCAAGGTCCCTGGAAAAGCCAGGATTTCAGTACAGGTCCTCTGGCTCCAATCTTTCCACAGCACCACCCTGATTACTATAAAATAGGAATATTTAACCAAGTTTCTCTGAACTTAAATGTAATATTTGTTTTAATCAAATTTAGAAACCCCTCCTTCAAATGGGATTGAAAATCTAGGGGTCCTCAAATGCTCAGACTTTCTTTTGTGAAAACTTACACGACAAACCGCCTGAGGTACAAAAGACCCAGGCGCTTTTTAGTCTTCCTTTTGGTTCTCAAACAGTAGAATAATGCTGCCTATAAGATGGAGACAACATAGTAACCCAGAACTTTTGAAGAATAAATAGGAAAGTTAAAATTAGTTTTTTTTTCATTCTTCTTTAAAATCTTTTTCTTATTTTATTGCTATATTTGGTTTCTACATCTTATTAAACATTTCGGCTAATATATGTAATATTCCATACACATAGTCTTTCATCTCTTCATTTTTCTCAACTCTTCTTCAGAGTTCAGTTTTGGATTTTTATTGTTATTGTTCTTCCATTTACATTTTTGTGATCATTGTGTACATTGTTTTCTTCGTTCTTTTTACTTCCCTCTTCATAAGTCTTTATGTTTTTCTGTTTTTTTATAATCATTAGTCTTATAATATAGCAATATTCTATCACATTAATGTATCATAAGTTGTTTAGCTAATCCACACTAAATAGTCATGTTTCCAGTCACATTACTAGCATAATTCCAAATTATTTTCTAAGATGATTGGACTAATTTCTCGGTTCTACTAACAATGTATTAGTAGTATTCCTGTCTTCTCACAACCCCTCAAAAATTTACTATTTCCATTTTTTTATCTTTCCAAATTCAATGTATAAGGTAAAACCTTGAATTTTTATTTGCATTTCTTGTTTTTTAGTGATTTTGGAACTGTCTTTCATGTGGTTGTTATTAATTGTAATCTTCTTCTGAAAAATATTTGTCTCCTTGAACTATTTATCTACTGGGGAATGGCTCTTAATCTTGTATATTTGTGTTGGTTTACTATATATCTTGGATACCAAGACTTTGTCATAAAAATTTGAAGCAAATATTTTTCCCAGTCAACACTTTCCCTTTTTGTCCTAGTTACATTTATTCTGTTCATACAAAAACTTCTCAATTTCTTGTAATTAAAATTATCTATTTTATCTTTGTGAACTCCCATAACCGTTTTTAAGGTTAAGAATTCTCCCCTTAACCATAGTTGTGAAATTCTCTTCTAGTCTTTTAAAAAATCATATGTCCATGTACATTTAGATCACAAATCCATTTTGAATTTATTGTGGTATTATTTGTGGTATTTATTGTGGTATAAGGTATTGATCAGAACCTAATTTCTGTCAAAAAACATTTTTCCAATTTTTCTAGCAGTTTTTGTTAGATAAGGAGTTCTTTTCCATAAAGCTTATTATATTCTTGAATTTATTGAACATGAATTATATAGTTTAATTTTTCTCATTCTTTCTTGTCAAGTCCATTCCAATGGCCTTTTAAAATTTTTAACCATTACTAAATAGTTTTGATGATTGCTGCTTTGTAATACAATTTAAGGTCTAGAAGTACTACTTCCCTTTCATTCCATACTTTAAAAAAATTTTCCTTGAGATTCTAGACCTTTTGTTCCTCCAAATAAATTTTGACATTGTTTTGTCTAGCTCTATAAAGCATCTCTTTGACCTTGATTGGTTTAGAACTAAATCTGTAAATTAAATTACTTATCATTATTTTATTATGTTAGTGTGGCCTTACTATATACAATGACTACCCCTCCAATTTATATTTTTTAATTATTTCTTTAAACTGTGTTTTGTGGTTTTCGTTATATGTCTTTGTGTATCTTGGTAGATTGACTCCCACATATATTCAGCATTTTGTAATTTTGTTGAATGGGATTTCTTTTTTTGTTGTTTCCTCCTGTATTTTGTTTTTACTACTGAAAAAGGCCAATAATTTTTGACATATATTTTGTATTCTCCTATTCTACTGAAGCTATTAATTTTTTCCACTTAGTCTCTTTATTGATTCTTAGGGTTTTTCTAGGCAAACCATTGGGTTATCTACAAATAGGGATACTTTTGTCTCTGCTAGTCTTTAGGCTTTAAATTTCTTTTTCTTCTCTTACTGCTATCCCTAGAATTTCTAGAATTATGTCAAATAATCATGACAAAATGGAGGCATCCTAGTTGTATTGCTGTTATTTTAGATCCTTTTTATAGGAGATAAAATATTTTAAAATAAGTAGGTCTAGTCCCTTCCACCTTTACTGTACTCCCAGCAACCTCATAATAAACACACACACACACACACACACACACACACACACACACACACACACACACACTTTGGAGCTTTAATAATGACCAGGGGCAGCTAGGTGACGCTGCAGTGGATACAGTGCCAGGGCTAGAGTAAGGAAGACTCATCCTCTTGAGTTCAAATCTGACCTCAGACACTTACTAGTGGTGTGACCCTGGACTTAACTCTGTTTACCTCAGTTTCCTCATCTGTAAAATGAGCTGAAGAAGGAAATGACAAACCACTCCAGTATTTTTGCCAAGAAAACCCTAAATGGGATCACTCAGAGTCAGATATGACTGAACAACAACAGTGCTGACCAAGAAATAAATTTAATGCTTTTTTTCGGCTTAGACCATATGGTACTAGGATCAAAATATATGGTAATAGCCCACCACTGCAAATTATGGGCTGTTCCATTGGGTTTTAGTTTCACTCTCCTCAGCCTTGGTCAGAGCACATCTACAATATCAAGTTCATCCCTAGGCCCCACATTTTAGGAAGGACATTGATAAGCTGGAAAACTTTCAGAAGAGGCAAACACAATGGTGAATCACTTAATGAACATTTATTAAGTGCATCCAGTGTGTCAGGCACTATGTGAGATGCTAAGGTAAGGATACAAGAAACTCACATTTTGCTAAGAGGGCATGATGTGTTTACAGGCAGCAATGAATAGAGGCCATATATAAAATTACATAGAGTTGGTGGGAGTGGGGGCATGGCCTAAATTTAGATGGGATCAAGAAAGACTTCCAGAAAGAAGTGGTGCTTAAGTTCTGGCTTTAAGGGAGCTAGGCATTTCAAGAGGCTTTACATGCTAAATAGAAAAGCTTATATTTTATTGTAAAGAAAAGGCAATGCAGAGCCACCAAGCAGAGTATTTGCCTTTGACACAAATGAGGATGTTATGAGGAAGAATTTGAGGAAAAATAATTATCTGTTTTAGATGATGAGTTTGAAGTACCTATAGAAAAGTCAGGTATAAGTGTCCAACAGGAAGTTGGACATGTGACAGCAGAGTTAGGGAGAAATGTGGGAGTGAGATATGTAGATTTGGAAATGAACTGTATGAAGATGATAGTTGAATTTGTGGAAGCAAATGAGATTACCTATTCAAAGAGAATATAAAAAGAGAAGAGGAGAGAGCCCATGATAGAACCCTAGCATATTTCCATGAATACAGGATGGGTTGTGGGAGATGCTCCTGCATGGAAGACTGAGAAGGGTCAGATAGACATTTGGTAGGAGAGCAGTTTTATGAAAACCCAAGGTGGAAAGAAGATCCAGAAGATCCAGTAATGGCAAACACTGCAGAGAAGTCAAAAGAGATAAGGACTGAGAAAAAGCTCTTAGACTTTGCAATAGAGATCACAGTAATCTTAGAGCAGTTTTGGACAAAAGCCAAATTGTAAGGGGTGGAGGGAGTGGGAAGTTAGAAAGTTGGAGACAAGTGTAGATGGCTTTTCCTAGGAATTTGACTGTGAAAAGAAGAGACATAAGACAGTATCCTGAGAGGTTAGTAAGGTCAAAGTATGGTGTTTTGTTTGTTTGTAGGCAGCAGGGAATAAGGCACTAGATGAAAAGTTTGAAAAGTAGGAGTAATGAGGGGATGATCAAAGGGACCAGTTCCCAGAGTAGACAGGAGGGAATAAGATCAAAGACATAAGTAGAAAAGTGGACATGGTCAAGGAGAGGGTCATATCTCATCCTCCTAAACTGAAGAAAAGGAGGAGAGGAGCAGATATGGTACTGCAGTTGTTTGAGGAATGAAATGGGAAAGGAGAAGGCATTCACTATGTATGACCTCAGTTTCTTCTTTTTGAAGATTGAGGCAAAGTCCTCAGCTAAGAGGGAGTGGGAATGGGGTGTTATAGGTAGCTTGAAGAGAGAAGGCTTAAAACAGCTACTTTAGTGGATGTGTCAGAGGATTGGTATGCTGCAGAAAGGGCTAAGTGGAATAGTGGCTGGAGTAAATTTGGAATAGACTCAGCACAGCTGTGTGACTTCCTCCAGTCAAGTTCAGCAGGCATGGCAAATACAGGCTTTACATTAAAAAATTTCTTTACCATTACTCCCCTAAAGATCTGTGATTTTTATCAACCTAAGAAATTCTGTCCACCACCCAACCAACTGTCTTTGTAGAGCTCTCGAGTTAGAGGCCTGGGTTCACATGCCAACCATGCCCCTTCCTTTGTGACTTTAGGCAAGTCACTTAGACACATAGAAAGGTTAAGTGGGTTAGCCATGGTCTCACATCTAGGAAGGTTTAGAGATGGAGTTGAACCCAGGTCTTCCTAGCACTCTATCCACTGTACTGCATTGCTTAATTATCAGAGTAATCCCAAAGTACAATGGACTGCCCTCAGAAGTAGGGGTGGGGGATTCCCTGTCCCTTGGAGATCTTCACCCAGAAGCTAGACACCCACTTAATAGGACAACTTGTTATAGAGGTGATTCTTGTTCAAATAGAAATTGGCTTGATGGTTTCTGAGCCATCTAAAGTATCTTCTGACCCTTGAGTTATTGTGATTCTGGGATGCCATTGACGTAAAGGTACCAGTAAGGCATTTAGGTTAAGATGTTCAAGTGGGCCAGTTTGAAATGTGAATCTGGAGTTCAGGAGAGAAGTTGATATAGAGAAACAGAATTAGGAACTCTCTGCCTAGAGGGGATAGGTGAAGGTATAGAAATCACCAAACAATAAACAGTTGAATCCAATATTCTCTCTACTTTTCAGCCAACTCTGTGGCTCTAAAGAGATTTCTCCTGGAATATCATTTATACAAGCCTGCCTTTTGTCTTCTCCCATCTTCATCTAAGATGCTCTGTGTGCATGTGAATTAGATGTTTCTTCCTCCTCCTGTATCACATGAGGGACCATGATGTTGGGATCTAAATGTGGTGACTCTCGTGTCATTGTTGGAAAGGAGAGTTTATTACAACCTTTATAGAGACTTTCCTTTTTTTGGTCTCTTTGTTGTCTTTCATCCAGTTTCCCCCTAAAATGCCCTCAGAATCATTTTGCTTACTTGGATCGCTCACCAAGTTTGTGGTAAACTGGATTTTTTCCTTCTAATTCTTTTCACTATTGTATGAGGCCATACTGCTGATAATTTTCCACTATCCTGCCCTCTTCTCAGAGTAGAATTACATTTTTTCTGACCTAGAGGTAGCTGGTGGCTACAGTGGACAAAGGGCTGGACCTGGATGCAGGAAATCCTGCATTCAAATCTTGTCTCAGACACTTACTAGCCACGCGATGCTGGGCAAGTCACTTAACCTCTGTGTGCCTCAGTTTCCTCAGTTGTAAAATGAAGATAATAATAGTGCCCACCTCCCAGAGTTGTTGTGAGGTTCACGTGAGATAATATTTGTAAAAATTGCTTAGCACAGTGCCTGGCATGTAGTAGACATTATGTAAACATTTATTCCCTCCCTTCCTTCCCCTTCTGTACCTTTCAGCCTGAAACTATGAAAAGTAGTCAGCTTGCCCTCTTCCGTACAAAAGGTATGATTCAGTGTACCAAACGGCTGGTATATTTTTTTCAACAAGTTCCCATAGCAGCTGTCATTTTCCAGCATGAGGTATATCAGACCAAAAACTGCCCTGATTTATTATTCAGATTTTCAGTGAATGGGGGTGAAAAAGGCAAGGGAGCAGAGGGGGCACTTCTAGAGTGCTAGTACCCCCGGTGAGGACATCGACTCAATACTGAATGGCATTTCAAGATAAGAAGGCTGGGAGGTGTTTTGATCAATTGGGAGTCATTTTAAATGCTTAAACTAAATGCATATATTGTTAGTATGATTAGATAAACAGGCTGATTGCCATCATTGACAGCTTCACCTTTTGTATATGGTGGATTTTATTAAAAAGCTAACATCTTTTCCATTATAGAACTTGCCTTCCTGAATGAAGCATCGAGCATGTTTCCTGTTTATTCAATGATTTATTGTAACATCATAAACTCCCTGCACCCTGCTTGGCATTCTTAATGAATTTTTAATGAAACTCACTCGATGTTTGTTTGGCAGCAGCTTCAATGCTAAACATTGAGTGTTATTATCATTTTCCCAACTTTCCCAACTCAGTTTGGATTTCAGATTTTATTTGACTTTTAGAGATGTAACTTCTAACACAGAGAACACTTTGGCAAGTTCACCTGCCTACCGTGGTTCTTTGCAAGATTGTTGAAATTTTCCATGTTGCAATACATATGGAGCCTTGGGAAATTCCAATTCCTTTTGGAGAAGAATGGAAACAGTGCTGTAACTAAGAATTGTCACACCTAGGACAAAGTCAGTTAGCAGTGCAGGAGCAAGAGCAGCCCAGAGGACCATTTCACAGCAGATTCAGTCCCCCAGAAGAAGTTCCCTTTACCATCAGGGTTGGGAAAAAGGCAGGTCCTGAAAGCCATGAATATGGGACCCTGGGGTGGCTTGAAGGGAAGTTGCATTCTGGGCATGGGTAGGTAGAAACCTACGTGGAGATGATGTCTGTCATTGAGGCAGGAAGAGGAAGTGCTCCCTCCCATACCGTTGCCCTGGGCATGGCCTCATTTACCCAGACTAGTTGTCTCTCTGAGTGGAAGTCAAGATTAAGTCAAGTCTTAATAAAATAGATCAAGATGAAAGTGTATCTTCCTTTGAATTTCCAACAGAGCTGTGCACCATGGATTGTGGTAACCATGGAGTATGCTCCAGGGGGATTTGCCAGTGTGAAGAAGGTTGGGTAGGACCCACCTGTGAAGAGCGCACTTGCCCTTCTCACTGTGCTGAGCATGGGCACTGCAGAGATGGAAAGTGTGAGTGCAGCCCAGGATGGGAAGGAGACCACTGTACTATTGGTAAGTGCCATGATACTTTAGGACACAATAAATCAACCTCGCTAATTAAATATCAGTCCCATGGAAAGTTTTAAGGGCATGGGTGTTGCCTAGCAAAAGGATAAGAGTCCTGTGCGTTAATACTCCCATTTTGCATATTCTCCGTGATACTTGGGAAGAATATTTCTTATCTCAGTGTTTCACCACTCCTGGTAGTCCCTCTTTTTAAAGTGTTTGGTGTTCTTCACATGTCTTAATCAGTAGGACTATGCCTTTTGTTAGGAAAGTAAAATGTCCTCACCTTTTTCCTTCATTTTGAAAAACCGAGGGTATTTCATTGGCTAGGGCTGCTTTAACAGGTAAGTGTACATATTGATGTGTTCCCTTTATTATAAATGAAATTTGGTCTAGACCCTCCATCAATGGGAAACTTGTTTGCATTGTTTTTCAAGTAGGGAGAATGGTTTGTCCTAAATCCCTTAACACACACACACATACACACACACACACACACATACACACACTCACTCTATATATGTGTGTATATAACATCTTAAACTTAGTTTCTAATCTACTAAAGGTATAGTAACTCTTGTCTATGGATGACTGTAGAAAACATTTAGTATTGATTAAAATAGTGAATAGGGGTGAGATTTAAATCCCGATGATAACCAAAGTTGTTTTCACAAATATTCCCTCCTAAAGCTATCACCAAAAAGAAGCCTAAGCTGGTCTTTTTTCCCAGAAGATATAACAAAGATGACATTTTTAATGAAATATGACATTTTGAAGTAGCCTAGTTGGGTTTCTTTCCTAAATGCCATTCATCTCTTCCTTCCCCCACCCCACATACAGCCCAGCATCAGCACCCACGGGTGACAAGTCAGCATTTCAGCACTTCACAGTTTACAATTCTCCTACAAGGCAACAGATGGCAAACCATTAAAACACACACACACACACATCATTGGTTTCTCGGAAATTTATTCAACCATTCTTCTTTTTTGTTTTTTCCTGCTTTAGCTCACTACTTAGATGCTGTCCGAGGTAAGATTTTCTCGCCAGCATTGTAACAGAAAACATGCATGTACCTTTCACTTGTAGCAATCTGTGATGTTTCTGGGCTCAAGCTGTGATAGATTGAGTGAGACACACAAAAAAGGAATTTGAATTTTCCAAGATTAAAAAGACATTCATTTGCCATAGCAAATAGTGGGCTGATAGGCAGTGTAAGGGCCCCATCTCTGGATTTGCCATTCTTCTTTGGTTGAGTGAGAGAGAGACTCAGATGTGAATAGCAAGGGAAAGACTCAAAGATCTAGGTTTAAGTAGATCTTAAGATCCTTTCTCAATGATATGAATGTGACCAGCCCAAGTTTATATACTCTGCTGCCCAGTCAGAGCATTCCCCACCTCCCAAATGTCCAGTGTTCTGTCCCTTAAGAGGACATAAAGAAACATTCTATGGTGTAGTAGGTCAAAGAGCAGTCTCCCTGACATCAACATTAGAATGCTAAGGATGACACTTAAAATATCCAGAGTATCCCTTTAAAAATTTGTTATAGTTTTCTCATCCATGAAGGTATCTAAACACTTTTAAAATGTGTATGTTTTCAATCTGCATCACCTTTTGGGAGTACTGCATTTTCACCTAGCAACCAACTACCTTTTTTTATTTTTTCTGTCTTTCTTAAAGGAAGATTTGTCTTCCTTTGTCCCCAGTGGTTACTTGAAAGGATGTTTGAAGGTGGTTCCTGTGTTGCTTCTACTGACCATAATACCTAGGGACTTCTTTATCCTTTTATGCTCTTATATTTTCTTCTGTGGACAGACCAATGTTAAGTTGTTGAAGACTAAAATATACAGGATGGCAGTAGTGGTTGGACTATCTCCAAAAATAATTCAGACTCATTCTCATGTTGTGAGAAGACAGGGAAAAATTTCCACCAGCAGTAAGACGCTATTTATTCCTCCCTCCCATTTGCCTTCTTCCCAAGAAAGCACATTTGGGCTCCTAAGATAGAAGAACATTCCTAGCTGACATCTTGGTAGGAAAAGAGAGGGAGTCTACCTGTGGAACAAAGAGATCATTCCTGGAGAACAAACGCCACATAAAAAGATGCTCCTTGGGGAGTTTCGTGGCTAACATTGGAAAGGAGTGATGACAAAGATGTTCACATTTGACTCTGGTTATCCCATTCAGCTATGAGTATTAAAATTAGATATTCTTTCAGCATATAATGACTCCTTGAGCACCAGCTCTGTGTATAAATAACATTATGCTAGATGCTCAGTAGCATGCCCAAGAGGTAGAAGACACAAATCTCCCTACAAGTAACTGGCAATCTTGTTGGAGAGATGAGGCGAAGGGCCATGAAACAAGAGTCACACGATTCCAAGGCAACATCCAAAGAAGTATTGTGTGCGCACTTGATCTAGACAGTATACCAAAGGGTTGAAGCCACACAAAGAAAGGAAACGGCTGGGGATGGGTAAGTCACAGGAGGGCGGTATCTGTTGAGAGCAGAGACTGCCTTTTTTCCAACATATTAACCATAACCAGACTTCACATCATTGATCCAATTTTGATTGAAATGAGAAGATGAGTTTTCAAAAAGAAAGTAAAAAGCCTGTTTTTGCTCCTGCCACAGTTTTCATCCAATTTGAATCATATATTGGGAATTGGGGGTAGCATTAATAATGCTTAATTGGATCTCCAAGGGAAAGTACTGCAGAGTAAGGAATAACAAGTTCCCTGGGAAGGTTTTGCAAGTGAGCAAGATACTCTTCCTTTTATTCAATACTTCATTTTAATGGAGCCCACATGATAAGCCATATCCCCACAGGCAGATAGATCATTGTTGGCCAGTCCAATTCAGACATCTTGGTTATTGTTTCCCTCTGCTCTTTTTCCAGATGGTTGCCCAGGGCTGTGCTTTGGAAATGGGAGATGTACCCTGGATCAGAATGGTTGGCACTGTGTGTGTCAGGTGGGCTGGAGTGGTTCAGGATGCAACATTGTCATGGAAATGGTCTGTGGAGACAGCCTGGACAATGATGGAGGTATTTTATTTTTCTGTCTCACTACCTTAAGGTTTGTAAGGGAAAAGACCAATAGTAACAGTAACATAACAGCACGATCGTGTCCAATCTGACCAAGGGTAGGAGCCAGTATCATTGACAAAGGGCTGAAGTAGAGGATTTTTTTTTCAGAATTGTAATAGCTGATTCACTTGTACTGAATAGAAGTGCCAAGTGTTTGTGTTATTCATCCATGTCTTCATCTGTATGCAGAATCTGTTCTGTTTTATTTTTCTAGATAGTTTTGCTTTTTGGAGAAGAAATTGCCAAAGCAGTAGAGCTAAAATAAAACCACAAACAAATAAGGCCCATCTTGAACACCCAGTATTAGCAAACACAGGTTGCTCAGATACAGGTTGAACTAGATGGCTTCTGAGAGTCTGGGATTCAAACTGCAGGCCTTCCAGACCCCTGTATCCAGGAGTGTAATCGAGGCAGCTCAAACCAACTTCTGAGAGCTGATTGTCACATTTTCAGTGCTAGCATTTACACTTCTGAAATGGACAAATGCTACAAGTCAGAGCTTGATTTATTGTTTTGTTGATTGTCGGGACTTAAGAAACAGATGAAGAAAATGATGATGCTGATTAATCTTGTAAGTGTGTTGTGCATTTTTGGAGAGCTGCTTGTTAAACATTTACTAGCACACCACTGCCCTGCATCCTACTGTCACTGAATTGTAATTCATAAACATCTCAACCCATCTAATCAATACTGGCCATACAGAAGACCTGCAGAAAGCATGGCTTGCACAAGCAAAAGTCTTTTGTTTATAGCAATCAACTATAGTTGACAAACTCCTTGGTTCCCTTGTTTTTACATTATAAAAAAAAATGGCACTAAGATAGCATTTTTTATACAAAGAATCCTAGGATCATAGACCTAGAAAAGAGATTCTTAATCTGCATTCTCCCAATGGGTCCAAGGATAGATTTCAGGAGGTTCATGAATTTGTTTGGGGAAAAAACTACATCTTTATTTTCACTATCTTCTAACCGAAATTTAGCATTTCCTTCAATGTATGTTGACAACAAAACATTATTCTGAGAAGGGCTCCATGGACTTCATTGGACTATTGAAGGGATCCATGATTCAAAAAGGTAAAGAATCCCTGATCTTGTTATTGGAGGGGCCTTGGAGGCATCTCATCCAACCCCTTCATTTTCCAGATGAGGAACCTGAGACCCAGAGAATGGAAGGGACTTGCCTAGGGGCACACAGCTAATGTGTGTGAGTTAGAATTTGGACCCAGGTCTCCCTGAGTCCAAATTCAGCACACTAGCCTCTATATCAAAAAGATCAAATGAAAATAATCTGGATTCTATTGTCTTTATCACGAAAGCATTTTTCTCCACTTCCAGTTGACTAGAGCATTTTCCTGTGTCTCTAAGTTGTAATACTTTAGGCCTTTCAAAGAACACAATTTGAATTGTAATATGTATGCAGTTCATGGATTTTTCTTTCTTCATGCCGGCTCAGATGGCAGTAGGTGAATCTCTGACAAGCAGCACATGATCTCAGGGCCTTGCTTTGGCCATTCCAGGTCTAGTGGAACAGAAACTGAGCAGGATCATTTACTACGGTAGCCACTAAGCCTTATACCAGCCCCCAGGGCTATTCATGGTAGGTAGTAATAAAGGAAATCCTGGCAATTTCTCCTTACATTTCATGCTCCAAGGAGCATGACATTCACAAAGAACTTGGCTATTTGAATTCCTCCAAATAATAACATTAAAATGAAATACTTTGTTCAGTTTGGCTTCCCTCACCTTCTGCATCTGCCTTGGAGATTATCTTCACTGTCATTTAACCCGGGATAGAAATATTCAATAAGATAAGGGAATAATGGTAGATTTAGCATCAAACAAGGTGTAGGAATTTCCTTTTTTGCCATGTAACTTTAAAAGGTTATTAAACCTAATATGTATAAGTAATATGGATTCTGGAGTGAGTTTGAGAAAGTAAAACATTCTCTGAAAATGAATTACTACACATTTGAGGAAGGATTTGATCTTTGATCTCAGATCTTTCAGACTCCAAATCTCTTGCCCTATTCACTTGATTCTATATTAGGAACAACTATTTAATTAGCATGGGTGAGCATCATATCCCAAGGGACTGTGTTTTTTCCACTTGATTCTTCCCTGTCTCGAAACCTTAGAGCTATTCTTTGGATAATGGACCCAAAAGGTCACAGAAGCACAGAATTTGAAAGTTGGAAGAGAGCTCAGTGGCGGACTGGTCCATCTCCTACCTGAAATGAATCCCCACTCTATGATCTTCGTGGCAAACGATCAACCGTCGTCTCCTTGAATGCTTCTGGTGAAGGAAATAATTGGACTAGATAGCTTCTGAGCTCCCTTCCAAAACTGGGTGTCTTATCCTGTGTGTCACCTTAGATAAGTCACTTCCCCTCCCTAGAGGAAGTCATCTGTGAAATGAGAGTATTAGAATAAATGACCTCTGAAGTTCTTCCAGCTCTCGATCTGTGACCTCCTGAGGCAGCCTGTTCTGCTCTGGGCCACCTCTCGTTGTTAGGCAATCTTTCCTGATGAAAGGACTAGATTTGCCTCTTCTACCCATAGCTTGTAGTTCTGTCCTCTGGGTCCAAATAAGTCTGTGCGAAAGAACTCTGCACTTGGTGTGAGAAAGCAAGGGCCCCAGTGCTATTTTCACTGGCACCTGTGCAGTTTTGGAGAAGTCCATCATGAGTAGGCTGACATTTGTGCTAGCCGTTGCAGGGAAAGGCAAGGCCTGATGGTTCATCATCAGTGCACTAGGCACTGGAATTTGAGTCTCACGAAAGCTCTCGAAAGTAGGTAGTGCAAGTAAAGTTATCCTCAATTTGCCAGATGATGAAAAGGAAGCAAAATGATGTATCTAGATGCACTCAAGAGATCTCACGGTTGAACTGAAGAAACCAACAAAATTATGAATAAAATCAAATAACACTTAGAAAACGATATATAATTTATCAGCATATAATGTTTAAACAATAACTCAATTATTTCATCTACAAACCTGGGAGAGTAATACTGGTCCTACCTACCACCCAGAAATGTTGTGAGGATCATGGAGGTGTGAGGTTTTGAAAGAGCAAAAATATCATTGAGATGTGAAGTTTAGCAATGAAATTTCCCTTAATCTTTATCTGCAGTGATGCCCTCTCTCCTGAAAGTCATCATCACCTTGGAAGCCAGCAGTGATATCCAGTCTTCCTGTGTAGCAATTATACACCATTTTACACCACTGTGATTCGGTCACCTGGGCTTATAGCCAGCATTTATTAAGCTCCTACTATGTGCCAGGCAATGTGCTAAGCACTAGGGATACACAGAGAGGCAGAAACGTGGTCCCTGCCCTTAAGGAGCTCACAGTCTAATGGAAGAGAAAACATGCAGACAAGCTATAGGCAGGATAAATGTGAGATATTCTCAGAGGGAAGGCACTTGCATTAAGGGGAGCTGGGAAAAATCTTCTTGCAGAAAGTGGGATTTTAGCTGGACCTTGAAGGAAGCCAGAAGACAGAAATGGTGAGGAGGAAAATTCTAGGCATAAGGAAAGCCAGGGAAATGCCCAGAATCAAGACTTAAAGAGTGTCTTTTGCAAGGAAAAGCAAAGAAGTCAGTGTCACTAGATCACAGAGTATGTAGGCAGAGAGTGGAAGGGTGGGGTGTGGTGTAAGAAGACTAGAGGGGTAGGAGAGATACAGGTTATAAATGTCTGTAAAAGCTGGATAGAGGATTTTATATTTGATCCTGTAGACAAGAGAGAGCAATTTGAGTTTATTGAAAGGAGAATAACATAGCCAGATCTGTGCTTTAGAGAGATCACTTTGACAGCTGAGTGAAGGATGGCTGGAGTAGGGATACCAACCAGCAGGCTATTATAATAGTCTAGGCATGAAGTGCTAAGGGCCTACAACAGGGTGATGGCAGTGTCAGAGGAGAGAAGAGGGTACGTACAATAGATGTTATGAGAGGAGGAGGGTATTTCTGGCCTCTGGAACTAATAGTAGCCTTTACCTTTAATCTGAGTTCACCTGTCTTATAATGTTGTTTTCATTCATATTCTTATACTGACTGTTTAAGAAGCTGCATTGTGATAGAGAGCCACTTTTGAAGTTCAGGAAGCCTGGATTTCAATTTCATCCCCTGACACTAACATTGTAACTGTGGACAAGTCCCTTAACTTCTCCAAGCCTCTCTCGAGAGCTAGTACCTACAGAAAAGTTGCCAGTTGGCTTTAGTGGAAGGAGTTTCTACACTCAAAATTTGAAGACCAAAGGAAAGTCATTGTTTATTCTTCAGGTTCTGATTTCTTCACTCTGCATCAGTTCATATGAGACTTCCATGCTTCACTGGTTTCACTGTGGTTTCTAAAACAAGCAGCAGTATTGTATTTACTATAGTTTGTCCAGCATCCTTTCCAGTGAGAATCCATTTTGATTCCAACTTTTTGAAGAAGTGATATTTCTCTTTGAATTTCTTCCATCAACTAAAAAGATATGGAAATAACATCGTAGAGGTTTCCCTATGCAAAAACATTTATGGGGAGGAGCTCTGTATAAAGAGAAGCATACTGTCTCTTCCCACAGACGTCTTGAAGTGTAGACTGTATACATACCTGTCCAGAGTGAAGGGAGAATTCAGCACAGTCTCTCCTGGAGACAGAGAAGTGGATTAGATTAGAAGGCCCCATCATGAAGATTCACTGACTCCTCAGTTCCTTAACTGAGTATGGCAAATTATTCTCATGGTGGATTAGGTTATTTTTCTTTCTTTTTTTAAGCTGGGAAGTGCCAATTGAACTTCTTTCCAAAAAAAAATTAGCACTCATTTTTTTTCTTTTTCCCAATTAAAAAAAATAATTTAGAAGCAGTGGCTTCAATTAACTGCTACCTGATTACTCCATATTATAAATGGTCCTTAAAGACCAGCAGAAATTTGTGCATGCTAATCACTTTACCAACTCAGTAGTATGACTGCTCCTGCAGGCTTGGCTTCCCTGCCTTGCTCAGTCAGAACGCACCTCTCTGGGCCTCCTCAATTCATTCTTGGTCACATGAAGGTATTGGATTAGATGATCTCCCCTTGGCTGTTAAAATTGCCATCCTAAGACCAGTCATATAAATGATCTGAGAAAATGTGTTGTTTTTACTTACATACGTGTGATCAGGTCATTCCACTGCTCATTAATCTTGTGCAGAAGGAAAGAGTGAAATAAGCATATATTAAGTACCTCTTATATGCCAGGCGTTGTACTTGACACTTTACAAATTTTACCTCATTTGGTCCTTAAAACAACCCGTGGAGGTAGGCAGATAGCACTTATAAAACAATACTATTTATTATCTCTGAGGTGGCTCTCTGAGAGTGGAAGGAGAGAAGGATATTGGGGTGGGGGAAGGGAGATCATGACAATGTAAAAAACAAGACCAATAAAATCTTATTTAAAACAAAAAAAATTATTAGTCTGTTAAAAAGGCACCATGCTTCTGAAAAGCTGTGTAAAATCAGATCTTGATTAATCAGATATTTTACAGTTTTTGTCATTTAAATTTTTATTGATATCTTTTGTCCTTAAGGGAGTTTCTCATCTAGGAGTTCCCTGTACCAATTAAGTTATAGGACCAGTCCCTATCTCTTTTGTTTTTACATCACTTTCGCTTCTGAGTATATGTCTTCTTCTTCTACTACCCAAAGATTCATCCTTTGTAAATAAAACAGAAAGATTAAAGGGAAAAAACATTTCATCAAAACTAACCAACACATCAGCCAGATCTGATAGCATAAGGTGTTCTCTACCCATAGTCTCCCACCTCTGCAAAAAAGGGAGAGAGGCATGTTGTTTCAGTCCTTTTGAGGGGACAGTTTTGATCATTGAAATGACAGAATTCGATTTGGGAGAATTTGTTTTTGTTATTGTTGTTCTTTCCATTTACATGGTTGTAGTTATTCCCTATATTCTCTTCCTGATTCTGCTTACTTCCTTCATCAGTTCTTATGTCTTCCCATGTGTCCCTGAATTCTTTGCATTCATTGTTTTTATGGCACAGTCATGTCCCACAATTTGTTTGGCTATTCCACAGTTGATGGAACATTGTTTCTAATTCTTTGCTTCCACAAAAATAAAATGCTGCTATAAATATTTTGGTTCATATGGGACCTTGCAGTCTTTGACTTTCTTGGGGGTGTATACCTAGCAGTGGAATCTCCAAGTCTGGGGATATGGCCATCTTATTCACTTTCTTAGCAAAATTCCAAATTGCTTCCAGCAGCCCATTAGTATCTTTTTGTCGTCTTTACCACTTAAGTATGAAGTAAAATTTCAGAATTGTTTTGTTTTGCATGTCTATTATTATTAACAATGTGAAGCTATTTTTCATATGGTTGATGGGATTTGGAATTCTTCTTACTGTTTACTCATCTCCTTTGACCATTTATCTCCTAGGGAATAGCTCTCGGTCTTATTTATTTGTATTAGTTTCTTGGGTATCAGACCTTTATCAGAGATATTTGTTGCCAAGATATTTTCCCAGTCAACAACTTCCCTTCTTATCCTAGATGCGTTGGTTTTACAAACACTTGTCAATTTCATGTAATCAAAATTATCCATTTTATCTTTTGCAATTATTTCTTTCCATTATTTGGTTAAGAATTCTGCCTTAACCATAACAGAGAAAGGTATCGAACCTAGTTCGCTTCTAATTTTTTATGATATGAACTTTAATATTTAGGTCCCAGGTCCATTTTGAGCTTACTCTGGCATATAGTGTAAGATGTTGGTCTGATCCTAGTTTCTACTAAACTGCTTCCCAGTTTTCCCAGAAATTTTTACAGTGTTCTTCCCCAAGTAATTTTTGTTCTCCTGATTTTTATTTAACTGTACAAGGAATGCTCACAAGCAGTAGAATGCTCAGGAGGTATTTTGTAATGAATCAATCTACTTATAAATTAGATATTTGTAATTGAACCATTCTGCAAATCTTATCTTCATATCTGGTCTGTGCCACTTGTTCCTCAAAAACAAATACTGGAAGACTTCTTTTAACTGGAACCTAGGTCTCCCATTGCATCCAGGGCTATCTCCAGTTGTCCTGATCTGTATCTTGCCACTGGGCCCAGATGGCTCTGGAGGAGAGAGTGGGGCTAGTGACTTTGCACAGCCCTGCCTCACTTAAATCCAATTCACCTGCAAGTCATTACATCACTTTCCCAAAGTCATGGTCCTCTTCAAGAATGAAGGATAAACAACAACTAATCAATAAACCCAAGTGCCAGAGCATTTCTCTCTTTTGAGACAAAAGAGGCAAGTCCTAAGAGGACAATCCCACCTATGGGGATTTCATACTGCAATACTTTGTTTCCTGGGACATCAAATCCCAAATTGGAATTTTCATGAATAAAGTTTAGGTGAACATGTCTACGGATGAGTATGCATTCCATCTCATTTCCTTCACTTTTTACCCTTGCAGGGGTTTAGAATGCTATCCTGAGTCCTTTTAGTATCTTTCATCATTGAACAGAGATTCAGTTTGGTTTAACTGATAGGGCAGGAAAGTGGTCTCAGGCATTTTAAGAAGGTTGTTACCAATTTTGATGACCCTTGTTATTAGTATCAAGCGAAGCATAAAACAGAACTTTGCTCACCAAAGATATTTGCTACTATCATGGAGAATGTCTAGCAGGGTGTCCAAGTGGAAGAGAGATTCCAAATAAGTTGTTAGGTCCTCCAAAGGCCCTGTTTGTGAATGATACTTTGCTCATGGTGTCAAGTCCAGAAACATTGCAAAACTTCCTAGTTAAGACCCATAATCAGTCAAGAGCTTAACCTACCTGTTCACAGAAGAAAAACCTGGTGGATAAAGAATGCCCATTCAGATTATAATATACAATTATATGGACATCCTACAAGTCTCGTGCCTCAGTATGTATTTCTTAGACAGATACTGTGCTGGGCCCAGAATTGATAGGAGGAAGAAAACAGTTTGGATTGCCTCTGGGACATTGTGCAGTGCCTTTAATGGCCTCAAGTTTTTCATTGAGAAGATACCCATCTTTTTAATACCAGTCTTTTTTTTTTTTTGGTGCTGGCGTGTGGCTGGGAGTCATGGGAAATCATCCTAACTAAAGAATTTATGTGAAGATCACACTAAGAGCATTGGAGAGATACATGGTAGATATGAGTGCATCACAATACGTTACTAATGAAGTATTGCACAAGAGAAATGGCATAAAGGATGTCATCAGAGAGAAAAGTAGATGGGCCAGTTAAATGGCAAGAGAGACATGATAACTGATTGACAATCCACTTGCTCCATTTGTATACATTCGACATAGAGACATCCAGAGGGAGATGGCCAGCATGCTAGGTGCAGCCACATAAAAGATTTATGGGAGAACAGATATAAGAGTTGCAGAAAATGAAGAGCTGTGACTGGGTTGTGGTCCCATTGGAAGGAGCCTCCATATTGATGACATCACAGCTCCACCAAAATACAGAAGTCACTAATTAAACTGAAACAGTAGAGAATAGTATTCTCAAAGTGAGCTATGGTTTATCAAGAAAGCTTCTTTTTCCTCTACTTTTGGTACTTCTAGCTCTATAGAGCCCCCTAGTAAGTAGTATTCATTTTCTTTTGCAAAAATAATGGAATCATAGAATATCAAAGTTGTAAAGGGCCATAAAGGTCATCTAGTCTAAAGTCTTCATGTTACAAAGAAAGAAACTGAGTCCCAGAGCAGAAAAGGGACTTTCCCAAGGTCACTTAGATATTAGTGAGAGAATAAGGCCTACAGCCTGGTTTTTTGAGGGTTATAACAAAAAGATAAACAGAAAATTAAGTTAGAGGAATCATCTTTCATAATTAGCCTGACATAAATCATTACTCACAAAGGGCAAGTGGCCATTTGCAAGCCTGTTATACAGTCATGTTTCCTTAAGGTTGAGCTCTAGAAATGAGTCACGTAAGGGAACTGAACATTCCAGTTCACGTTGTGCCTATTCCATAGCACACTTTAGGATGTAACAAGTTGGGGGAACTAGAAACAGCAGTGAATGGCAAGGAACTTACCTTGCTAAGTGCCAAGGATTTTGTTTCCATTTGCTCTTCAGTTCTAATTGGAGATTCATTCTTAATTCTTTTCTTCTATCTTTCATCCCTCCCCTGAGCATGTATCTCATTTCCAGCCACCCTATTTTGTGACATATTATCACTTTTAAAATAGCTCTAAGGAAGCAAAATGAGAATTTTTTTATCTAAATTCCATAACTAGGTTCCCCAGTCAGTTACTGTGTAATGTTGCACAAAATTTTTGGTCCCTGTCCTCCTCACACAATCTGTATGTCAAATGAAGCTGGTAATACTTGCCATTAGTATATCATACAGTGAATAAAATTAATGAGATAATGTTTGAAAACCAGTAATTTAAGTTAAAGTGGACGATAAAGGTATGATATCAATGAAGAGCCTATTAATGGTTTATTAAAACTCTTGAATGTATCAGTCGCTAGTTAAATCTCCAGGCAAATTTAGAAGTATTATTAGCAACGAGACTGTTAGGACATACAATCTATAATACAGAAAAACAGGAAGCAAAATCAATCTATTTGAACTCGGAAAATGTCGACAGCGCTAGCTGTAGTCTGAGTTGAGGAAGTCCTGAGTTCACCTCAACTTTGCCCCTCCAATTAAAGCAGTCAGATCTCTGTAATTCAGATTTACTGTAGCATGGAATGAGGGAGAGGGGGCCAGGCAGGAAGTATTCACTGTAACATATAGTTGAAAGACAGTCTTATTATTTTCAAGTACACAAAAAAATTTAGAATTGTGTGTTGCCTCTTAAGGGGCCTTAGGGGAATTATTTTAGTGAGTAGTTGTGAGTGATTTATAATTAATCTACATGTTTTACAAATGTTTGAAAGCAGTTTGAACATTCATCCTACAGTTTAATTTGCTTAGGAAACCCTTTTGCATGGATCTCATGTTTCCTTCTGTTTCCTTCCCACTTCTGACCATATTATTATAAATTCTGAATCTAGGGAGTTGACATGGAGAAGCTTTTGCTGTGGCAGTAATGAAAACTACTGTTCCACTCTGACTCCAATAGGCTTTTACCTGCCACAGATCTCACCTGCGCATGTGTGCCACAAAATTGATACATTCCAATGAGCTGAGAATGCTGCATAAATGCCTTGTCATCCTTTAGCCAGTGCAGAAGGGCAAGAGCCTGTTAAGCTGCTGTTTCGGGTCCCTGGCCTCAATAATCCCCTTAATTGCGTTCACTGCTATGTGATGGGGAATGATGGGTAGCTGCTGGCTTTCATCTTCTGCCTCCACCTCCCTTCCACAGCAACATTCACAGCTCCTTGGCCTTTCTCTCGTCTTCCCAAGAAATAGTATACAGTAGTCATGAATTTGGCTATTGTCCTGCTTCTCTCCCTTCACTGTCTTGCTTGGCTCTAGCCCCCAACTCATTTCTAACACCACTCACCACCATTCCTGGGGGAAGAGGAGATATTCTTTATATTCGAAATGCTTATCCATTTATTGTGATTACACTATGTCCAGTTAGGACCTTATGCTACATCCTACATTCCTGATAAAAACAAGGTGTTTCTATATCAACTGCTTGTGTTGCAAGATCATTATGTATAAAACTCTGGCTTGCTTCACAGAAACATACATTATGCCTTGTACATAATGATCTTACAACACAAATCAGCATTAGGGCCCTCATTTGCTGGATGGTGATGCTGAGACCTAGAGACATTTGTACCTCAATATTAACCAAGCTTAGGCTATCCATTATGCATGAAGATGCTATTACAGTTGCCACTACCAAAAGGACACGTGCTTTTGAGTTACATGATCAAAAATAGAGCCATATTGGCACTGACTTCTCTACCCTCCTTTGACTAGGACCCATCTTGACCAAGGGCATGCATGTGCAAGGCCATTAATGCAACCAGGGAATGCACTTGGTTGCTGTGAAATTTAACATGATCTTAGCCTCATCAGCCCACACTCTAACTTGCTGTCCCCATTACCATTAACTAGCAAAGCCAGACCCATTGCCAGCACCGCCCAGACTTCCTCATCTTTGCTATAGTTATTTTGTGTATGTGTGTTTCCATCTTGTAAAGGGAATAGGCAACAAAAGTAGAGTATACTAACATTTGATATGTCCATGCCTGCTCCACAGAGCCAGACTGTCACTAGAGTGCCACAGTTTCTAATTCAAGACAACAAACGAACTGTTAATAACAAAAAACCACCCACACCCAATGTGAATTTCATTTGCACCTCTCTGTAACAGTCTAGACAGGCTGCATTGGATGTTATCCAATGTGATAATTGCTAAGTAGATCTTTGCCACATACTGGGCTCATGTACGAATTACAATTTAGGGGTTGCATGTCATTATTACTTTTCCTGCCTGTAGCCTTTAAAAATTTGACAGAAGCCTTGCTGTCTTCTCAGCAAATAGAGGGCCAACCCCATATAATAGGCAATTATTAAATAAGAAATATTAACTTGGAATTTACAATGGCATGTAACATGAAAAGAATTGGTGTCTTCATTTTAAATGTGATTCATTTTGGGGTCCTTTGTCTTAACTCACTTTGATTTTTTTTATTTATTTTAATGTTCTTTTCTTTCTTCAAAAACCAGTTGAGTGCTTGGCAGGTTGAAACATGTGAACCCGATTTTCTTATTCTCAATTTTCTTATTATGAATGGAATGTATGATCAAAGTGACTGACCTTTTAAAAAACCAATTTTTCATTGTTGTGTGCTTTGCTCCAGACATCAGAGTGGTCTTTTCAAAGCCCCAGCATCTTGCTTGCTTTTCCTTGCAGCCACATGTTCCATTAGAAAAGCAAAGAGATAGTAAGTTAACGAGATGGGTCATCAAGCTTTGGAAATGTGGTGGATAAGTCTGAAACCTATAGAAAATCTGTTAATATTTGTCGATTGGGATGGAGGAATGAAAGAAACAAACTTTTTATTGTAACTAATTTACATTTAAAAGTTAGTTATCTGGGGGGAGCTATATGTACGGGGGGAGAAGGGAGAGAGAGGTCAGAGCAAAAATACAAACAACAGTGAAGAAGCAAACTGCATTTTAAATCAAAGCTGTATCTGTGGTATAGGGAATTTTAAAGGACTCCATGTGGGGAAAAGTATTTCCTGGGGGCCTTAGGGCTGCTGTTAGAAACACCTCCTCTCCTGGTGATCCTTGCTCTCAGAGCCCCCAGCTGTGATGTCTCTCCCTATAGCTAAGCAGCAGGAAACGGTAGACAGAGATGCATGAAACCCATAGCAATGCCA
Source organism: Vombatus ursinus (assembly GCF_900497805.2). Taxonomy (NCBI): domain Eukaryota; kingdom Metazoa; phylum Chordata; class Mammalia; order Diprotodontia; family Vombatidae; genus Vombatus; species Vombatus ursinus. Next base: position 2,554,254 of record NW_020944374.1, on the reverse strand, counting down.
CTGGTCCATATCCTTTGGGAGGTGAGGGGCAGGAAGCAATGATAATTAGACTATGTAGCCCTGTACCCACCCTAGTGAAGCACCCAAATTAGGGTTACTAATTTCTTTCCTTAAGAACCTTCAGAATGGCTCATCTTTCTTATTTCTGGTTTACTGGGCAGAGGACGATGGATGTAAATCCTCACAGAAACTAAATTGAAAGAGAATAAAAGAGATGGGATGTACCATCTCCCTCAAGTCCTCCGTGATTTTTCGTGGGCTACAGGCAGGCAGAGCAGTAATCACTGCCCACACCCTGTCCCTCACTGACTGGCAAGTAGTTTTGTCAATTATTCAGGAATTTTGAATGCCAAGTGAGAATTGTGTACTTTGTTTGGTAGACATTAGAAAGTGATCATTAGCATCTATACTGGGGTAGTGACGATGGGAACAGAAAGGAGACAGTTGCGGAAGACTTTGCAATGGTGGAATCAACAGAACTTGGTAGATTATTGAAGTGGGAAAGTTGAAGAAAAGGGAATTGTCGAATAAAAATGCCAAGATTTCTAACTTGGGTGAGGCCTGGTGTCACTGACAGCTAGCAGGGAACTTGGAAGGAGGAGCAGTCTTGAGGGAAAAGATAATCATTTTGAGACATGTTGAATTTGACTTGATGGGTGACTGGAACATCCAGCTGAAGGTTCCACTGGGTACCTGGAGATGTCAGTCTAGAGCTTGAGGGAAATGAGGAGAAAGTACAGATCCCAGTATTCATGTTTAGGAGACTTCCTATGCGAGCCAAGGAGTGAATGAGATTGATTCTTAAGGCAAAGAGGACTATGGTAAGAAAAGAGCTGAGGACAGAACTTTGGGGAACACTAACCTTAAGAGGTTGGGCGGGGGGAGTAGTCCCAGAGAAGGCATAATGTTAGGGAAGAAGAAAATGAGATTTGGGTATTTCAAAAAGCCAAAGAAAAGAAGCTATAGAGAAGAAAGGGGGTGGTCACCGATGTGAAATGCTAGAGAAAGATTATGGATGAGAACTAAGAAAAGACCATTATATTTTGTGATGCTGAAAAAGGTTTCTATGCACGTTTGAGAGAACTGTTTCAGTAAACTGGTGAGGGTAGAAGTCAGATTTCAAGGGATAAAGGAACAGCAAATATAAAGGGTAATGGGAAATTTGAGACATTGCGTGTACCCTACTTTTTCGAGAAGTTTAGTGGTGATAAGTAGGAGAGAAGCCAGATAAAAAGGTTGAGGAGGAAGGCTTGTTCAGCACTGGGGACTTTTTTTTGGGGGGGGTGGGCAGTGCAGTGGAAAGAGATAAATTGGAGATTGATGAACCAGCAGGGATGAGTAAGGGCCTGGAGGAAATAGAAGCAGATAGAGGGATTTGCTTTCCATTAGAGAGAGGATTGTGGATCCTTTGGTGGAAGGGACCTCAGAGGTCATCTTATTTAATACCTACACTTTACAGTCGAGACATCTGTGACCCAGAGAGGGGAGGAGACTTGCTCAGGGTCATACAGCTAGTAAATAGAAGAGCTGGAATTTGGCTTCCTATCCAGATTTCATTACATTATCTCCCTTTAGGAGTCAGGAAAGAGGAGGAAAAAAGAAGATAGATCCTCACTCACCTTAACACAGAATACAGAATCTTTTTGAGAGAAAAATAACTATTTTGTCATGTATTTAGAACATAACTTTCTGGAGAAGATCCCCAATTTCTGTCAATGAAATTTATGTCAACTTCATCTAGTTTCTAGATTTCTATTTAATTTGCATAGGAAAACAACACAGTACAATAAGAAAGCATGCTGGATTTGGAGTTAGAGGACCTGAGTTTGAAACCAGCCTCTGCTACTTCTAGCTGTGTGACCTTGGGCAAGTCACCTAACCTCCATGGGCCTCAGTTCATCTATGAAATGAAGGGGTAATACTAGCTTACCTCCAAGGTCCCTTAGACCTTGGTAGAACTTGGTAAATTATTGGAATGGGAAAGGTGAAGGAAAGGGAATTGTCAAATAAAAATGCCGAGGTTTCTAACTTGGCTGAGGCCTGGTGTCACTGGGAAGTGGGAAGGAGTAGTAGTCCTGAGGGAAAAGATAATCGTTTTGGGACATGTTGAATTTGGCACTATTCAACTCCATCTATGATCCTTTGAAGTAAATACAACATAATCAAAAACCACAAGACGTGTATCATTAAAAAACTGAATGGCAAACTCTTCAAGGTCTCTGGCCATTGTTTTTGGTTTTGTTTTTTACTCTTTGTTTCACTGGAGGGCCCAGCTTGGGGACTATGCATATGATAAGCATTTGTTACAATGAATCGATGAATGGATTAACCAACAAAACATCAGTCTACATAAAGATTAGGAACTTGAAAAGCCCTGAGAAGATAGTCTGCCTCATTTTTCCAGTGAGAGGAAATACCTTCCCCAGGGTCAGACAGCCTCAGGAATTAGTGACACTGAGATTTGAATCCATATCTTTTGCTTCCCAATCAAGAACAATGACCACCATTCTGCGTTGCTTCTGGTGCATGGTCTGGTACAGTCCGTTTGTGCTGAAGGGATTCAGATGATGTAGAAACCTCTGCATGAGGTAGTTGGAATTCCTCACAAGTAGTCTCTTTAAGGTGATACAAGAAGTTCTGAGAAACAGGCAAATGTGTCATATTTCCAAGTCAAAACATGGTGGTCATTTTGAATTGCATTCCTAAAGTTCCTCAGAAACAGAAAATCAAGTTCTTCTAAAGTGACTTCCCTTTCCTCCACTTAAAACCAACCTATTACTTTTCAGATGGTTTGACAGACTGTGTGGACCCTGACTGCTGCCAACAAAGCAACTGCTACATCACCCCTCTCTGCCAGGGCTCTCCAGACCCCCTGGACCTCATTCAGCAGAGCCAGCCCCTGCTCTCCCAGCATCCTCCACGACTCTTCTATGACCGAATCAAATTCCTCATTGGCAAAGACAGCACTCATGTCATTCCTGGAGAAGTCTCATTTGACAGCAGGTATGTGTTTAAGGTCAATGAAGGGGAGGGGGTGTCAAGTTTCCTTACAGAGTTATGATGAAATTTAATTCAACTCAAACATCTCTTTAGCACCTACTCTGTGCCAGATGCTGAGTTAAATATGGGAGTGCCAAAACAAAAGGAAAGCTAGGTCCTGCTGTCCAAAACCTTGCATTTTTAAGTAGATAAATAAACTCACTATAATGTGAGAAGGGAGTGAGCATTAACAACTGGGAGAAGGTTTCCCATAGGAATTAGCGCTTGAGCTAAGCATGGAAGCAAGCTGGGAATTCGAATAGATGGAGGTGACAAAGGAGTATACAAGCATGTAGGATAGCCTTTGCAAAGGCACAATGACTAAAAGGGAGATACTGATTTTAGTGAACAACTAGTAGGCTAGTTAGGCTAGAACATTAAGTGGAGTAAGGGAAGTCTGGAAAAGTAGATGGGAGTCAGATTATGGAAGGTTTTAAATGCCAGGCTGAGGAGTCTGCTTTTTATCCTGAAGGTAATAGGGAGTTACTGAAGACTCTTGAGGAGGGAAGTGGCATGGTCACATTTGTGTCTTAAGAATATTATTCTGGCAGCTAGGGAGAACATCGATTGGATAAATCTGAGTTAGCAGGGGAGAAGAAATGTTCTCAAAGTCATGGTTTTTACAGAATCACAGATTTAGCATTGGAAGGGATCATAGAGGTCATCTAGTGACACCCTCATTTTACACGAGGCCCAGAAAGATTCAGTGACTTGCCCAAGGTCACAGAGATGACAGGCAGCATAAGTGGACTTTGAATCCGGTCCCGTATTCTAGTCATTCCAGTCCAGTATTCTTTCCTCTTCTAATCATAATCCATGTCTATTTTGTTGCTGTATACTAACATCTTTTGTGAATAGGCAAAGCACAGCAGAAAATGCAAAAGTTGAAAACTTGTTTCTGAACATTGATAACATCTATATACAAGAGAGAAGTAGGCACGAACTTACCTACCACATGCAATAGTATCGATGTATATTTTCCCACATATATTTGCAGATATAATCCTCCCCCCAAAACATAAAATTAATAAAAGCCATATGTTAGCAAATAATCGCAAGGAAGAGCAGGTCCTTTTCAAATCTAAATTCTATGAATTATATTAAAGTATCATATTCTACTTTTTTTTGTTTAAACTTGAGTTCTAAAACTTAATTTTTTAAGCCATACCTTTTTCCTTAATGAGAAATGGTTCCCTGTATCATTGGTGAGTTTGGCTTCCTCATCAAGGTATCCTAGATACCTAGATATCCTAGCTGGAGGGATTTCTGAGGCCCTCTGGTTCAGCCCCTTCATTGTTCCCATGCACTTAGGTCCAGGGAGAGGAGGTGCCTTTCACAGGATCACATAGATAGTAAATTATGGAGCCGGTGATTTGAACTCTCTGTTCCAAATAAAAACGTTTTTATAACATGCAGATGGTTTCACTTATTTTTCTTTTTTTTGTAAGGCAATTGGGGTCAAGTGACTTGCCCAGGGTCACACAGCTAGTCAGTGTCAAGTGTTTGGTCTGAGGCCGGATTTGAACTCAGGTCCTCCTGACTTCAGGGTTGGTGCTCTATCCACTGCGCCACCTAGCTGCCCCAAAAGACTTCTTTTTTTTTTTCTTTTTTTGGTGAGGCAATTGGGGTTAAGTGACTTGCCCAGGATCACACAGCTAGTATGTCAGAGGTTCGATTTGAACTCGGGTCCTCCTGACTCCAAGGCCAGAGCTCTATCCACTGTGCCACCTAGCTGCCCCTCATTTATTTTTATTGATGATATGTACCAAGGTACAGCCCATTTGGTAAAGAAAAAAAGCAGCCATTACTAAACTACCTTGAAGCATAAAAAAGGGAAATCGCATGCATTTTCTCAGTGACTTTTTCTGTTCAAGCGTTAGCCATGGCATATTTTTTCTAATTAAACAAGGCAGGGCTGCCATTACAATCTCATGAAAATATTTTGTTCATTAGACTAGTTAATATAATTAATGTCAAGGAAATGCAACATGCATTCAAAAAAGAGCAGACTAGAGAACCCCCGTTGTGTCCCTCATTTCCTGGTGTATTGGGTCTTCCATGCAATATGGATGCCCATAGTCATCTAAGAATGAGTCAACTAGACCTTGCTTTATACATTAGACATATTCCTCCAACCTTCCCTCCCTCAAAAAAAGAAAAAGATATGTGAAAATGTGTGTTTCAAATCTATTTTCTCATTGACTCCCCTTTTCATTTCAAAAATGTAGTTCCACAGAAGAGAAAAGTAAGCTCCATGATACAGTTTTTTAAATTGTATTCATGTTATTCTTCCACAGTCACTACAAAAAACATGTTCGGCTGATGGATAATTAAGCAACACTGTCTTCCCCCTTTTTCAAAGCTCACATAATATTGCTATACTCCCCATAGTTAATTTCTCTTTCATTGAGACACTTCTGCAATTTCTGTAGGCATTGGATATTCATTATGGCAATGCTCCAGGTATTTTCCAATATGCCCTAGTTAGAAGAACTTCATAGACCTATAGAGGGTTATAGTTTGCTATCTTTGTACCACACTTAGGCAAAGAGTTCTGAGTAATCTTCTTAAGAAAAACAAACCAAGAGAGTTTGCTCATTACTGAATTTAAAGAAATGTCACCCACATGCTTAAAATGTTAATAATTGCTGGTCTTTAAGGGACAGGATTTCATAACTGTTGCAAATTTGTCTGTTTTTCCAACACTTAACCTCAACCCACCTTTTCTGGCTAATATTAAGATTTAACATTGGCTGATGTATACATACACAGCATGCATTTTTTTGAAAAGTAACATTAATTAACTTCTGTTTTCTCTGAGTTTAATTTCAGAAAAGGGAAGAGATGGGTGTATATGATTTTAAATCATCTAACCTCCTTCCCAGACGTTTTTTTTTTAATTTGTTTTATTGCTGTCTTGTGTCTTTATGTAGAAACTATTCTCTCCATTTGAACCCTCCCTTAGAGAGAAGAAAGAGCACACAGGATGACCTAGAGCATGATATTTGCAGCAGTAAACTATGAAAAGTAAAGAAAGACCTAGACACCCCCGGAGTAGCTTCTTGCTTGTGCCACCAGCTTAGCAGTTGTCAGAGTGAGCAGGCCAAGCCTGGTGCCTTGAGCCTCTTCTGTCTGGTTTGACTGGGCTTCTCTAATACATTTAAGTATGCCAAGTTATCAGTTAGTGTTGAAGGGTACTTATTTCACCTAGTGATCTCAGGCATTATAAGTATTTTGATATTTTTAAATGCCTATGTTTTTCCCCTATAGAAACTAAGGATAGTATTCCACTTGGAAAAAAGCAACTGGACTTGAAAAATCAGAACTGTTGACACACTATGTCTTACACAGTGTATACGCTGGAGACAGACCTGGATCTTCATCTAGGTCATGTCTACTAGATTTGGGTGTCCTCCAAGGCTCTGTCTTAGATCCTCTTCTCTTCTGCCTCTCTACCTGGGGTCAGCAACCACAGCCTGCAGCTCCTGTCTGGCCTGCCACCTGTTTTTTGTAAAGCCCTTGAGCTAAGAATGATTTTTAAACAAAGTTTTATTGGAACACAGCCATGTTCATTTATGATTTATCTATGGCTATTTCAATAGCAGAGTTGAATAGTTGTGACAGAAACTGTATGTGGCACTCTCATTGCTTCATTGCCACTCACAGCCCTACAAATCCCAGTGACACAGTTATAACTTTTTGAGTGTTTTGAGTGCCATGTGTTTTGCTCTACCATGATATTTTATTTTTTTATTACCAGTGCATACTCATAGTGTCAAAACAGGAAAAGAAGAGGAAATAAAATTTTGTTATAATTTTTTGAGCTCAGGGCTGAGATGGGAAATATTTCTGAATGAGAACCTCTCTTACCCACTATTATCAAATATTAAATGGCTTTAGAAATTAGCTTTTGATGTAGACTTGTTAATATTTCTTAATGAATTTAGGTTAAAATTATAAGACAAAACTACTTATATGCAAAATTTCTACTGGGATAAAGTCAGTTTGATGATGACTGACATTGTTTGGATCACAGGCTGCTTTATACACTTCCTGTGCTATCAAAAGTTAAAACAAGAAATGAGATCTCCATTCCCACACAGATTTGCAATGGATATATTTTCTGAGCTCAAACTACAATTCCAGCAGCTTTTTTTCAGACTTGATGTAAAATCTATTTAACTATGCATTTGAAGAGCTTCCACCTCACTTTCAATTGGAAGTTATCAATCTACAATGTAATGAGAAGCTAAAACACAAATATCAAGAGAAGAATCTTATGTAATTCTGTGAGTGAAAATGCTCAATTAAAATCATGATTGATATCAATATTTTGCAGTGTTTGTGTGAAAAGGCAGTTTCATAGATAAAATATGTAAAATTTGATAAGAGATCAGCATTAACACATGACCATTTTTATCATGTTGAAAACTTTTATTTTTTTATTAATTAATTTTAGTTTTCAACATTTACTTCCACAGTATTTTGAGTTTCAAATTGTCTCCCCATCTCTCCCCTCCCCCACCCCAAGACAGCATGCATTCTGAATAACCCTTCCCCCAATCTGCCCTCCCTTCTATCACTCGCCCCACCTTTTCTTATCCCCTTCCCCTTCTATCACCCCCCCACCTTCTCTTATCCCCTTCCCCTTCTATTTTCCTGTAGGGCAGGAGAGATTTCTATACCTCATTGTCTGTATATTTATTTCCCAGTTGCACGTAAAAACGATTTTAACATTGGTTTTTAAAACTTTTAGTTCCAAATTCTCTCCCTTCCTCCCTCCCCACCCACTCTCATTGAGAAGGCAAGCAATTCAATATAGGTTATACATGTGTAGTCATGCAAAACACTTCCGTGATAGTCATGTTGTGAAAGACTAACTATATTTCCCTCCATCCTATCCCACCCCTCATTTATTCTATTCTCTCCTTTGACCCTGTTCCTCCTCAAAAGTGTTTGTTTCTGATTACCCCTCCCCTAATTTGCCCTCCCTTCTATCATTCCCTTCTCTCTTATCCCTCCCCCGCCCCACTAATTTCCCGTAGGGTAAGATAGATTTCCACACCCAATTGAGTATGTATGTTATTCCCTCTTTAAGCCAAGTCTGATGAGAGTAACATTCACTCATTCCCTCTCACCTCTCCCCCTTCCCCTCCAATGTAAAAGCTTTTTCTTGCTTCTTTTATGTGAGATAATTTACCCTATTCTACCTCCCCCTTTCTACGTCTCCCAGTACAATTCTCTCTCTCATCCCTTAATTTTATTTTTAGATATCATCCCTTCATATTCAGCTCACCCTCTGTCCTCTATCTATATATATATTTATATATATATATATTCCCTCCAACTACCCTAATACTGAGAAGGGTCTAATGAGTTACAAATATCATCTTTCTATATAGGAATGTAAACAGTTCAACTTTAATAAGTCCCTTATGATTTCTCTTTCCTGTTTACCTTTTCTTGCTTCTTTTGAGTCTTGTATTTGAAAGTTAAATTTTCTATACAGCTCTGGTCTTTTCATCAAGAATGCTTGAAAGTCCTCTATTTCATTGAATGTCCAATTTTTCCCCCTAAGGATTATACTCGGTTCTGCTGGGTAGGTGATTCTTGGTTGTAATCCTAGTTCCTTTGCCCTCCAGAATATCATATTCTAAGCCCTCCGGTCTCTTAATGTAGAAGCTGCTAAATTCTTTTATCCTGATTGTGTTTCCACAATACTTGAATTGTTTCTTTCTGGCTGCTTGTACTATTTTCTCCTTGACCTGGGAACTCTGGAATTTGACTATAATATTCCTTGGAGTTTTCCTTTTGGGATTTCTTTCAGGAGGTGATTGGTAGATTCTTTCAATTACTATTTTACCCTCTGTTTCTAGAATATCAGGGCACTTTTCCTTGATAATTTCTTGAAAGATGATGTCTAGGCTCTTTTTTTGATCATGGCTTTCAAGTAGTCCAATAATTTTTAAATTCTCTCTCCTGGATCTATTTTCCAGGTCAGTTGTTTTTTTCCAATGACATATTTCACGTCTTCTATTTTTTTTTTCATTCTTTGGTTTTGTTTTATAATTTCTTGATTTCTCGTAGAATCATTAGCTTCCATTTGTTCCATTCTAATTTTTAAGGAATTCTTTTCCTCATTGAGCTTTTGGACTTCCTTTTCCATGTGACCAATTTTGTTTTTTTTAATGCCTTCTTCTCCTCATTGGCTTTTGGGACCTCTTTTTCCATTTGGGTTAGTCTCTTTTTAAGGTGTTATTTTCTTCAGTATTTTGGGGTCTCCTTTAGCAAGCTGTTGACTTATTTTTCATGATTTCCTTGTATCACTTTCATTTCTCTTCCCAATTTTTCCTCTACTTCTCTTCCTTGCTTTTCAAAATCCTTTTTGAGCTCTTCCATGACCTGAGACCAATTCATATTTTTCTTGGAGGCTTTGGATGTGTAGGAGCTTTGACTTTGTTGTCTTCTTCTGGTTGTATGTTTTGATCCTCTTTGTCACCAAAGTAAGATTTGGTAGCCTGAGTTTTTTTCTGTTGTTTGCTCCTATTCCCAGCCAATTACCTGACTTTTAAACTCTTTGTTAAGGTAGGGCTCTGCTTCCAGTGTGGAGGGTGTGCTGTCCCAAGCTTCAGGGGTTTTGTGCAGCTGTTTTCAGAGATACTTCTGAGAACCTGTAAATTTTTAGTTCTTCCAAGATGGTATGATCAAAGGAGAGGTGTTTACTCCTCTCCTGGCCTGTGCTCTGATCTATGACAACAGACCTTTCCCATCAACCATCCAGGGTGTCTTAGACTGGAAATTTGTTTCATTCTGTCTTTTTGTGGATTCTGGTGCTCTAGAATTTGTTTAGAGTCATTTTTACAGGTATTTGGAGGGGTTTGGGGGAGAGTTCAAGCAAGTCACTGCTTTTACTCCACCATCTTGGTTCCACCCCCCAGATGAACATTTTCAATCAATTTTGATGATAGGGAGCAAACTCTGAACCCCAAATAAGTGGAATGTTATTCCCCCCCAAAATGAATTCCATTCTTCTCGCTAGTAGGCCTGTCTTACAAAGAATTATACTCAATTATTATTATTATATTTCAAATCTTGTCAATAAAAATAAATACCTAAATACTATCCTTGATTTTGCCTCTTGGCCTGCCAAGCCTATATTTACTGTTTGACCCTTTACAGAAAAAGTTTGCTGACCCCTGCTCTATGCTCTTACTTGGTGATCTCACCAGTTCCCATGGAATCAATTTTCATCTTTATACAGATTATTCTAAAATCTATTTGGCCAACTCTAAACTCTCTTGACATCCAGTCTCACATCTCCAACTGCCTATTAGATGTCTCAACCGGAATGTTCTGTAAACGTATTAAACTCAACATATCCAGAGCTCATTATTGTGAACCTCCCCTTGTCTTAACTTCCCTTTCAATGTTAAGAGTACCACCCAGTCACCCAGGCTCCCAACCTAGATGTTATCCTTGACTCCTTGCTCTCTCTCAGCCTCATCCCCCATATCACATCACTTGCCAAGTCTTGTCAGTTCTACTTTGGAAACATCTCTCATATATGTCCCCTTCCTTTGTCTGACACTACCACCATCCTGATGAGGGCCCTCATCACGGTATGCCTGGCCTATTACAACAGCCTGCTGGTAGGTCTACCTGCCTCAAGTCTTTCCTCACTTCAATTCACTCTCCATTTAGCTTGTCAAAGTGATCTTCTTAAAACCCAGGTCTGTCCATGTCAACTTATCCCCTACTCAGTAAACTTCAGAGATTCCCTTACACATCCAGAATCAAATATAAAACCTTCTACTTCTACTTGAGGCAGCTAGGTGGCACAATGGATAGAGCACCGGCCCTGAAGTCAGGACGACCTGAGTTCAAATCCAGCCTCAGACCAAATACTTGACACTTACTAACTGTGTGACCCTGGGCAAGTCACTTAACCCCAATTGCCTAAAAAAAAAAAGAAAAGAAAAGAAAAGAAAACCTTCTCCTTGGCTTTTCAAGCTCTTTATAACCTGGCCTCCTCTTACCTTCCTAGTCTTCTTACACCTTACTCCCTCCTCTCTACCACCCTATACTTGGTATCCAGTAATACTGCTTTCCTTGCTGTTCCTTGCACAAGACACTCCATCTCTCAATTCCAGGCATTTCCCCTGTCTTTCCACCATGACTAGAAGGCCCTCCTTCCTCATCACTGCCTCCTGATTTTCCATGCTTCATTAACGTCTCAACTAAAGTCGTACCTTCCACAAGAAGCCTTTTCCAGTCCTCCTTAATCTTAGTGACTTCCCTCTAAGATTATAGTCAACTTACTATATAAAGATACAGAGATATCTAATATGTGTACACACACACATACACACACACACACACATACACACACACATACATATATAATTTGTGCATAGTTGTTTACTTGTAACCCCTATTAGACTGAGCTCCTTGAGAGCAAGGACTTTCTTTTGCCTTGCTTTGTATCCCCAGTGTTGAGTATGGTGCCAGACATATAGTAAGTAGGTAATAAATGCTTATTGACTTCTCTTGGTATAACCTTTTCTCTGGAAAACATGGCTTACTGTAATCATATCTAATACATATGAGGCCAAAATCCATAATAGGATAATGATATCTTTGAAAATATAAGCACTTTAGAAGTGATTTTTTCAAAATCTTTATCAATTTAATGTATTTTGGTGCAATTATTTGAAGTTGTTTTTATGACAACTTTTAAAGAATAATTGGCTTTAATTGTATAGAATTGTATATTCTTTTCAATTCTCAAAGCACTGTCACCATGGTTGTGGTATTAGCTGTCACAGCTAGGCAGCATCACACTTGACCATGAATGCCAAAGATACCACCCCACGTATACACTATTCAAGGTACCAGTGGGTTGCATGTGTTCTCCTCGTACTTACTCTATCTATTCATATCCATCACCCAGAATATTGAGTTTCTTTCAGTGTCCTTTTGCTGCATGTCAGACTGTCCAGACCTTTCTCGTATTAACAGTTGTCTGAGTGGGGTTCCGTGTTACCATGGACTTCAAAGTCCATTGATCATTTGCCCAGAATGGAATCTTTCACAAACTTACCACTTACTGCTTTCCTTCCCTTTTTAAGCACCATAAGATCCCAAATTTAGAGCTAGAAGGAAACTTCAATGTCTCCTCATTTTTCAGGGAAGGGCACTGAGGCCTTCCCTTTGAATGTTAGGTCCCTGCCCCAGGTCTCACAGGTAGTCGAGAGCAGAGCTGGCATTTGAACCCTCCTGACTCTAAACCCAGCTTTCATTCCTTTGTTCCACACTGAATCAGATTCATTTCAGGTTTCTTTTTTGCATCTATTTCAAAAGTATCTGCAGAGTAAATTACATATTGTAACACGCCCTGTACAGCTTATTATTTCTAATAATGTAAATAGGTGAATGGAAGCATTATTGATCTTTTGTGCCTAAGCATTTAATCACTATCAATAATGGAAAAGGTTTTTATAAATATGTAAAACTAGAGTACATTAAACTAAATGACAGCAGTAATTTGCAAAGCCAGACATTTCACTCACCATCACTAATGGAATAATGCTTTTAAAGAACAAAATACTACCAAAAGCAACCAGCTATATAGGATAGTTCTGCCATGTTAGCAGTGGCTAACAACTCAGAGGCCAAAGCAAAGCAGTATAGGGCAGGTGTCCACTAAGCCTTATGGTCTGACATTTTTTCACAGTTGCCAATGAAGAACTTTTTTTGGTCACCTGGGCCATACAAGTGACTTTGAAGCCCAAGAGAAGTCAGTTCCCAAATGTAGAGCCAGCATGTTTAAAGGGTAAGGGTTTTTAAATCCTTCAAAGAGCCAGGAACAAAACTCAGAGAGGTGGGAGCATCTCCATAATGACAGTACAGTCATGGCTGTGTATTTTTGTTTTCTAGGCATTCCACTGTGGGCATGCCCTGCCCATCTTTGACCTAGCCTAAAACTACTATTTAGTATCCCCCATTCCCGCTTCCAGCTAAACTTTTTTTTAAAAGAATCGTCCAGCTCAACCTCTTCATTTTACAATGAGGAAACAGAGTTACAGGTGGTGGAAATGACTTGCTGAAGGTGATGCACTTAGTGCAGTAGTAGAACTAGGAATGAGTTCCAGAGTCAGATGACTCCAAATCCAGTCCTCTTTGCCATCACAGTACACTGAGGGAGGTAGTAGGAAGACTGTTCGCCTCCTTTTATCACTTGTCACTGTTGATTCTGCTCCTTTTGGGGCAATTGAGAAAACCAAAGCTGTCTACAAAAACTACAAAAATGTACTACACGAGAGGCCCAGAAAACAAATAGACGTACCAGTGATAGTGCTAGGCAAAAGTAGAAAAGCGAATGGGGCTCTTGGCAAGCACTCTGTCTACCCCAGCCCTCCTTTATTAGACCTCTCTTTAAGATATAACTCTGAATCTCAGTCCTAATTATTCATGATGCCTGATAATAGCACTAATTACTTTGTATAACTTCTTTAATAAATCATGCTTTGGTGCACTTAGAGAAGTAGGGAGGTAGCATCCATTCCAACCCAGGGAGAGGCCAAAGGAGTGTCTGGTACTAGATTAAGACTGGAGGGGAAGATTAAACACAATGGAGCTGTGTTGGTCACAGTCACAAACACTGATTCTGCTACAAACTTGACTGCTAGAAGGTGGTCTGGGTGACTAGTTTGTAGTCTCTGCTATGTTGGAGGGACATGATTGATATGAATTAGTTGTTGATCTGATCTCATGGGGAAGAAGTGATACTGACTCAAGGGTTTGCAAGCACCAGCCTAAAGCAGGACCAGTTGTTCACTGGTGAAATAGAATGAGCAGCCACTAAACTGACTTAGACTAACTTCACAAAAAAAAAAAAAAAAAAAAAAAAGGAAAGGCTTAGTGCTTCTTCGGGATAAGTGTACATCTTAGCTAGTTTCAAATTGAGAGAATATTTCCAGCTAGGCCACTAGGTGGCACAGTGCTTAGAGTGATGGACCTTGAGTCAGGAAGACCCTAGTTCAAATCCAGCCTCACTTACTGTCTGTGTGACCCTGGGAAAGTCACTTAACCTCTATCTGCCTCAGTTTCCTCAATTATAAAATGGGGGAAATAACAGCACCTACTTTCCAGAGTTGTTGCAAGGATCAAATGGGAAAATGTTTGTAAAGCACTTAGCATTAGTGCCTGGCCATAGTAAGTGCTTTATAAATGTTTATTCCCTTCCCCCTTTCCTCCTTGGACACAATTTTTGGATTTTTCTGCATTATTATGTCATAGTGTTTGTGCCAAGCAGACTAACTTGAGGAAGCCAATCACCATTCATTTGAAAAACTAATATTTATATCTACATAGGTTGATTTGACATCACTTATAACTTTCTCTGCATCTTTGATTCTTTCAAGATAATTCAAATTAGATGAGATTGATTGTTTCTCTCATGAGGTTAATGGATATTACACTTGGTAATAGGTTCATACCATTCATCTATATATTGAACTGCCTTGACATGCCCATTTCCTGCCATCTGATCTCCTGTGTAAGTGATTGTGTTAGATGGCGACAGTTGGGATCCTGACATTCAGTGACAGAGGAGCAGATGAGCTGCCATTAAGCCTTTCCAGGCCCTGGGGATATAAATACAATGAAAGAAAAGTCCACTCCCTCAGTAAATGCCAGTGCTTCCAGAGAACCTCCAGAGGGAGAAATAAGCAGGACTCCAACCTTAGATGCACACACTCTCATTAGCTCTGAAGATGGACATTAGGCCACTTGTACAGGAGCTGAAAGAAACCACAGTGGTCTTCTTGGATTGAGTGGCCTTTCAAATTATCATAAATTCCTATAACTAATCACAAAGTAATGGTGACCCGTGGAAGAATATGTGCCGTCAAATAAAGCTGTCTGGTGAGGTCGCCTTAAAGAATCAATAATTTAATTGTCTGCTAGAGAATTCTCAAGGTTTTGAGTTCTTTGGAGCAGATGACTTTCTTACAAAAGCTAAATATGCCTTTCAGTCTTATTTATATCATTAACTCAGTTCAAGTATCATGGATTTATTAAATGCCGACTATGTTCAAGGCACTGTGTTAAGCACTGGGGATGCAAAATCAAAAAGGGAGACTGAGGCCTTCCCTTCAGGGAGCTTACTTTCTCCTGGAGGAGGGACGACTCAACATGTACATAAATAAGTATACAACATATGCAAAATAATTTTTCATTTTAGGGATACAGTAGGGAGAACAGTCACAACTAGGGGGATTAGGTAAGGTCTGGGTCATTGGAATGCTTATGGTGCCCTAGACAAAAATAGGGAAGTTAATGATAATAATTGGGAGTTGATGAGATCACAGGAAGTGCAGGCTGAGAAGAGGGCCCAGGATAAAGCCCTGAGGTACACCCACATTAGGAGATTGGACAAAGATGATGAGCCATTGCAGAGACCAGGAAGGAGAGGCCAGAAAGGTATGAGAATAACCAGGAGAAGGCAATATTTCAGAAATTTAGGAAGCCGAGAATGTCCAGGAGGAAGGGACAATCAACAATAAGTGTCAAAGACTTCAGAGAGGTCAAGAAGGAAGAAGATTGATAAGTCTATTGGATTGCATACATTGGTAACCCAGGGAAGGGCAGTTTCAGTTGAGAGGTGGATTCTGTAGCCAGATTGCAGAGAGTAGAAAAATGAGTGAGAGGTGAGAAAGTAAAAGTGGATGTAAAAGTAAAGTAAAATGTGGATGAGAGGAGACATATAGGCTAATAGCATGAGAGGATGGAAGGGTCAAGTGAAAGTTTCTCAAGGATGGAATAGGGCTGAAGAGAGAAAAAATCAGGGAAGGAGGGAGACTTGAGCCTATTTATGGGGAGCAGAAAAATCAGTGGATAGAGGTTAAGTCTCTAAAGAGATTAATTTGCTTAGTGCATCAGCCCATCTCATGGGTAAATTATCACAGATTCCAAAATAGGATTAAATTAATAGATCCATCCACTTGTGAGGCATTGATGTTCAACTGGACTAACCAATGTATTGGATGTCATGTCTCTGTTCAGCTGAAGACAGAGCTAAAAAATTCTAACCCCGATTCAAATCCTACCTCAGACACTCCCTGTGTAACTTTGGGCCTCAGTTTCCTCCTCTAAAATGAGGGGGTTGGACTAGATGGCCACTTAGGTCCTTTCTATTTCTAAAATTATAAATTCTCCATTCCTACACTAAACCAACAGACCCAGTAGTGGCCACAGTCCTTCTCTATGCTGCCTTCAGACAGCTGGTCAATATACATTTATTAAGCACCTACTATGTGTCAGGCACTGTGCTAATCTAATCACTGGGGATAAAAAGACAGACAAAAGGCATTTTCTGATCTCAAGGACTCGAGTGGAGGAGACAGCATGCAACCAACCATGTACAAATAAGTTGTTATAGAGAGGATAAATTGGACATAATCAATAGAGCAAAGACACTAACATTAAGGGGGATAGGATAGGGAAAGAATTGCAACTTAATGGAAGCCAGGGGGTAGAGATGAGGAGGAAGAGAATTTCCAGGCATGGAGGACAGCCAGACAAAAAGTTTAGCATCTGGAGATAGAATGTTGTTCAAGCAACAGCAAGGAGGCCATTGTCACTGCATCACAGAGTATGTGTTCAGTGGGGAATAAGGGAGGTGGGTAAGGTGTGAGAAGACTGGAAAGGTAGGAGGGGAGTCTAGATTACCATGGGTTTTGAACACCAAACAGAGGATTTTATATTTAATCCTGGAGGTGATGGGGAGCCACTTGAGTTTATTTCAAAGGGGGCAGGGTGACACGGTCCAATCTGTGTTTTAGGAAGATGACTTTGGCAGCTGAGTGGAGAATGGATTGGAGTGGGTGTGAAGTGGGAGTCTAGGTGTAAAGTGATGAGGGTGGTGGTGGGTGTCGGGGAAGAAAAGGAGGCATATGTGAGAGATTTTACAAATGTAAACATTGACAAGCATTGGCAATAGATTGGATATGGAGGTTGAGAGAGAATGAGGAGTCAAGGATCACACATAGGTTTTGAGACTTGGTGACTGGGAGGATGGTGGTACCCTCAACAGTACTAGAGAAGTTAGGGAGAGTGGAGGTTTGG